>NC_092327.1:31808125-32410833 GCF_036785885.1 Coffea arabica
CCCATACTATCACTGATGAACTCAATGGAAATCTGATGAAACCAGTTTTGGAAGAAGAAATAAAAGCTGAAATTTTCTCTATGAACCCAGATAAATCTCCTGGGGTTGATGGTATGTCACCACTTTTTTTCCAAAAATTCTGGACTACCATCAAGAAAGAAGTGGTAAATGCAATCCAAACCTTTTTTCATACAGGCCACCTCTTGAAAAGTGTTAACCATACGGTGATTACTCTCATCCCCAAAGTGCTTAATCACACATCTTTGAATCAGTTAAGACCAATTAGTCTTTGCACTACCATTTATAAAGTCATTGCTAAAATTCTTGCAAATAGGCTCAAAGGTGTTTTACATTGCTGCATTTGCAAAAACCAATCTGTATTCATCCCCGGTAGGCAAATTATAGATAACATCTTAGTCTCTCATGAGTATTTGCATTATCTAAATAACAAGAGACAAGGTAAGGATGGGTTTATGGCAGTGAAGTTGGACATGTCCAAAGCCTACGACCGTGTGGAATGGAGTTTTCTTGAGGCCATTATGCAAAAGATGGGGTTTCAGTACAGATGGATAAACTGGATTATGGAGTGTGTAAGAACTGTATCTTACTCCTTCAATATTAATGGGGAGGTGAAAGAGTATGTGATACCCACAAGAGGTATTAGACAAGGGGATCCCCTATCCCCTTATCTGTTTCTCCTTTGTTCTGAAGGATTTTCCAACCTCATTCGGCAGGCTGCACAAACCAGAAAAATTTCTGGGATGAAGATAAGTAGACAGGGTCCTAGTATAACACACCTCTTCTTTGCAGACGACTCTTTGATCTTTTGCAAAGCAAATAAGGATCAGGCTACGGAATTAATGAGGGTGCTGCAGGTGTATGCCAAAGGGTCTGGACAACTGATAAATCTGGATAAGTCTTCTATACTATTCAGTAAGAATGTGAGGCTAAATCTGAAGCATGAGATTTGTCAAGTTATGGGGAATATGCAAAGTGTTACTCAAGGCAAGTATCTCGGATTACCAATGGTGGTATCAAGATCAAAGCAGCAGATTTTTGGCTTTGTCAAATCAAATATACAACAGAGAATGAGCAAGTGGAAAAACAGGTTCTTAAGTACAGCAGGTAAGGAAATTATGCTTAAGTCAGTAGCCTTAGCCATGCCGACGTATACCATGTCCTGTTTTAGGCTCCCATCCAGATTATGTAAGGAACTCAGCTCACTAATGTCAAACTACTGGTGGGGAGAGGCCAATGGAAAGAATAAGGTACACTGGTGCTCTTGGAGGAAGCTCACTCGGAGTAAGAACATGGGAGGATTAGGCTTTAAAGATTTGATGGCATTTAATGCAGCACTTCTAGGCAAGCAGGTTTGGAGACTGATAACGCAACCTATTCTCCTAGTCAGCCAAGTTTTGAAGGCTAAATATTTCCCAAGGACTTCCATATTTAGGTGCAAAGTCCCCAATACTGCATCTTGGATATGGAGGAGCCTTATGGGAGCTAGAGAATTGGTGGAACAAGGAACAAGAAGAAGGATTGGCAATGGAAACAACACCAATATCTGGGATGATTGCTGGATCCCGGGTAATATAAATGGGAAAGTCACGACCAGAAGACATATGGACAATGGACTTCAAAAAGTTCATGAGCTGATCTGCCAAAAGTCATGGAATACGAATCTGGTTTTCAAAAATTTCAATCGACAAGATGCTGAAAGGATTTTGGCCATACCAATAAGCTTATCAGGGAAGGAAGATAGTCATTTCTGGATATACGGGACAGATGGAAACTATACCGTTAATTCAGGGTATAAGCTACAGGTGCGGCAAGAAGGAAGTAAGCACAGCAGAAACCAGGTGGAGGGATCTACTAGTTGGGAGGATCAAACACAAAAGCTATGGAAGGAAGTGTGGAAATTGAAAGTGAAGCATAAACAGAAAATCTTCCTATGGAAATGTCTCAATGATGCGCTTCCAGTGAGAGATCTTATACATGGCAGAATCAAAATTGGAGACCCCATTTGCAATAGATGTGGAGAAGATAGGGAAACATTAGAGCATACCCTTTTGAACTGCAGGGAGGCAAAACTGATATGGAAGCTAGCCCCTATCCAATGGGAAGGAATGATGGAGCAACAAGGGAATTTCCGCAACTGGTGGACATCAATCTCAGAAGCCAGGAATAGACCAGAAGGTGGGCAACATATTTCGTTGTCTGTCCATATTCTATGGCAGATATGGAAAGCTAGGAATGAGGAGGAATTTAATGGAAAAAAAAAACAGCCTTGGAAGACAATTCAGAAGGCGCATCAGGAATGGTTAGAAATGGTGGAATTAGATACTAAGGAATCTAGGATGAGCACAGACGAAACAATAGCTCTACAGCAACACAGTTCGCAGTCAGCTTCAGAATATGGGATACTGGAAGTACGGATTGGGGTAACATCAGATATATCCAACCACGCCTTTGGCATTGGAATCAGCCTGAATCAAGGAGATCAAGGACCACACCGAGGATGGGCGCTACGAGCAAGAAGTTCAGGATCAATTCTGGTGGATGAAGCAATTGCCCTGAAGCTGGCAATGTGTAAGACAGCCACAACGCAAGCCAGGGAAGTGCAATTCCAAGTGCAAAACCCACAAATCCTTAACAATATTCGCACAAACAGAGTAAGTGAGATTAGATTAGCGACTGTTGTGGATGACATTCTTCAATTAAGCCAATTGTTTCATATGTGCTCCTTTTGCCTAGTTAGAAAAGATAAGACTCATTTAAGCTACAAGCTTAGCATTCATGCCTTGGGCATGATTTTTGATGAGGAACATTGGTTTCCTTAGTGGTAAATATGCCGCTTGTAAAGTTCAATCGAGCCCTTGCTCGCACTTGTATATCATTTGTCAAGCAATACAATCAATTATCGTTTCGAAAAAAAAAAAAAGCGAGGTTGGTGATATTTTTGAAATCTTGAGGGATAGCAATGAAATTGTTTGAAACCTGGTAGAGGCTCCTGAAATTATCCCTATAGGTAAAATGGGTAGATAGTGCCAAATTGTCTTGATTACCTCTTATTGAAACTGCTTTTGTCCACGGGTTGCTGATGAAGAAGACAGCATTTTTACGGCAAAATTGCTGCCATCTTCCAAGCATCCAAGATAAACTATTCCAGAACCTCCCCTTCCAATAACTATCCGAAAGGTGTTGGTAATTTCAATTATCTCAGAGCACTTGAACATTGTACTTTTGGTCTTCAATAGTTGCTCTTTCTTTAGTTCAACGATAGTACCGCCCTCTCCTTGTTCTTTCTTTAGTTCATCACAAGTACCTAATGGGGGCAAATTTTAGACGTCATCAAAATGTTTTCTTTTCCAACTCCACCAAATGGCAAAGATTTTGGATTTTTTTTTTATACATTGTCAAAGTAAGAATTCACGCTAGTGGATTTAAATATATATTGCATTTTTTCTGTACAAATTTAAAATTCACTTTTTGAACATGTGGCATGTATCTATACATGTTAGTGTAAAAAAATTTGTACACTAACAATGTATAAAAGATTAATTTAAAGTTTTATAAAAACCATAATATTTAATAGTATATTAGCCTGTGCCTTAGCACGGTATTTTTTTTTTTGGTTAATTGTTGATAGGTTGCATTTTAGTGGGTATTTTGGGCGTTATTGCATAATTAATTGACTGAATATTTTCGTTAATTGGGTGGATTTTACTAATATTCTGTTTTGGGTGCTAATTGCAGGAATGGGTGCCGAAAAGTGCTTAAATTTAACTTTTAGGAGATTCGTCGGACGTGGGGCCCGTTTGAGAAGCGGAAAAAAACCTAATTGTAATAGATTTTATTTTAATATATATTTCTAGGGAGTCTTGCTGCAATTTTGAGAAGTAACAATTTGTAATTTATCTCTGGCGCGGCTTAGGTTAGAGAGGGGTCTTCGTTTTTGGTTTTTGAATGAGAGGAGAGAGCCGCAGCCTGGAGGGGAAAAAGGCAACGGACAGAAGCCATCATTGTTGACTTGTGAGAAACGAATTCTTCATGTTTTGACTTGACAACTTGAGAAATCAAGCAATTGAGAAACTTTCACTCTCGTGTATCTTGACTTCAATTGGAAAAAGGAAGAAAGCTTAAAGGAGCCGCCATTGTTGACTTTGCTCTTGGGCTGTCCTACCTTGTGCGAATCGAATTGGAGAACAAAAGCAATCTCTCGTATGTTTCCACTTAACAATCGAGAGCAATACAAATTTGAGCTTTCTCCTCCTGTGGTGGACCGAAGCGGGATAATCGAAGTGCAAACCTTTCTCAGTTTTCCACGCGCGGTTTGTCCTCCATTAATGGAGGGCTAATTCTCTAATTCTAGTCAAGGGACAGCTGATGAATTGGTTCAATTAATGCTGTGAGATCTAAACCGCTTTTAATTATTTCCTCCGTTTATTGGTATTTATATGTTCTTTGCTTTTAACTGTTATAGCTCTTGTGTATGATTGATTAGTGCGCAATAATTAATTATTCATATAGGCTATTTTGCTAAATAGAGGTAATTGAATCCGTAATTGTTCGTTACCTCTATCCCAGTAGCAACTGGTATAATTGGGTTTATGTCAGGGGAATATATGATCTAGCTTAAATAAACCCTCGTAGCGTGTTTATTGGTTAGGATTGGGCCTTTCTAATTATTAATGCAATCTGGAAATTGAATCCTACGGTCGTACCTAGGGTTGTTTTTGGGTTAGAGAAATAGCTAACGGTCGTACCTTGGCTATCGATAAATTAAGGAAGGGTTGGTTGTTTAGCGCGTGCGAGACAACTAGAACCAATCTATTAGTAAATGTTGGAATTACCTTTGAATCAATGATCAGTGCATGAACCATTTCTGAAGTATACCCTTGGCTAGAGTTTCTCTCATTTATTTCTTTTAATTAATTATTTTCTGCAGTTAATTTGTTTAGTTGGCATTTGATACCAAAACCCCCCATTAATCTTGATTTGAAAAGAAACAAATATCTCTCCAGTCCCTGAGGAGACGACCCTGCTTACCACTATCTACTAGTTAGAGAACTCAGTTAAATAATTGATTCAGGTATATCGGATTAAGCAAACTCTTCGGGAACAGGGTGAATCAAGTAACCCATTGCACACCTAGAGTCCCTGCTCCAGTACTCGAATTGATTACTAGCTGTTGCAGGTGGTAGTTAGGATTTATTTATTATTATTGCACAGGTTCGGCACCTGTCAATTTTTGGCGCCGTTGCCGGGGACTGGCGTCTGAATTAGTTGTTTCTTTTTGAATTCAGTTTTTATTTTGTTTTATTTTATTTTTCTTTTTCTTGGTACTTTTGCTAGTTTATGCCCCGTTCTTCTCGCACAGGTGACTTGGTATACGATCCTGAGGTTGAGAAGGCAGCACGTAGGCGAAGGCAAGAGACCAAGAGACAAAAAGAAGGGTACTCATTTTCTGAAAACGAGTCAATAGAAGACGAATTGAGCATGGCCAACACCCAGACATTACGGGAGCTGGCTACCCCAGAACTGACTCATCAGCCCTTGTGCATCACGTTCCCAACTCTGGCTGAGAATACCTCATTCGAGTTGAAATCGGGGTTGATTCAACTCCTACCTTCGTTCCATGGCCTTTCTGGTGAGAAACCCCACAAACATATCAAGGAATTCGAAGTGGTTTGCTCTAGCATGAAACCCCCTGCGGTCACCGAAGAGCAAATACGACTCAGGGCTTTCCCTTTCTCTCTCAAGGATGCAGCGAAGGATTGGCTATACTACCTACCTGCAGGTAGTATCACCACGTGGGCACAGTTGAAAAAGAAATTTCTGGAAAAATTTTTTCCCGCATCCCGGGTTGCGAGTTTGAGAAAGGAAATATGCAGTATCAAGCAGTACTCCGGGGAATCATTGTACGATTATTGGGAAAGGTTCAACAAGTTGTGCAAGGGATGCCCACAGCATCAGATTAGCGAACAACTGTTGATCCAGTACTTCTATGAAGGGCTCCAGTCAACTGACAGGGGTATTATTGACGCTGCGAGTGGAGGAGCCCTGGCGAACAAAACACCGAGGGAAGCATGGGACCTTATTGAAGCCATGGCAGAAAACTCTCAGCAGTTCGGCTTCCGTGAGAACACTCCTACCCGTAGAGTCAATGAAGCAGAGACGTCATCCATCCAGCAGCAACTGTCAGAGTTGACGTCTGCTGTCAGGCAATTGGCCATGAGAGACACACCGCGAGCAAAGGTGTGTGGAATCTGCACTAGCATGGACCACTGCACGGATTTGTGCCCCATTTTGCAAGAGAACGGGGCGGAACAGGTAAATATGGCCGGAGGCCTGCCCGCGCCCCGCAGGCAGTATGACCCGTATTCCAACACATACAACCCCGGTTGGAGAGACCAGCCCAACCTCAGTTATGGGAACAGGCAACAAGGTTCATTCCCGAATCGTCCACCAGGATTCCACCAGCCTTGGCAACCAAAATCTCAACCCTCATCCTCCAATTCAGAGAGTTCCTTGAAGGATCTAGTCAAGAACCTGGCCACGACTACTACTAACCTGGTCACGACTACTACACAGCTTCAAGAGGAGATCAGATCATTGGCCGCGAAAACCGAGCAGCTCCAGCAGGGCACCAAAGCTGACAAGAAGGACCAAGATGTTCGAATAAGTCAACTGGCAACTGCCATCAACCGCTTGGAATCTCACGTTTATGGGAAACTGCCATCGCAGCCCCAGGAAAATCCCAAGAATGTAAGCGCCATGACACTGAGGAGTGGTAAGGAGTTGGAAGGGGCTAAAGTGAAAAATTCGAAAAGCAAAAGTGAGGAGGAGATAGAAAAGGAGATTGAAGAGGAAGGGCGCATTCGCGAAGAGCCTAAGGTAACATCTATTCCTTCGATCCCTATTAAATCTAATATAGCTCCTTTTCCTTGCAGGTTGGAAAAGACAAAGAGGGCAGAAAAGGAAAAAGAAATCCTGGATGTGTTCCGCAAAGTTCAAGTAAACATCCCCCTATTGGACGCGATCAAACAGGTACCCAAGTACGCAAAGTTCTTGAAAGACTTGTGCGTTAACAAAAGAAAGCTAAGGGGTGATGAAAGAGTGATGGTAGGAGAGAATGTATCAGCTGTACTTCAAAGGAAACTCCCACCCAAATGCGGAGATCCAGGTATGTTTGCTATCCCCTGTAAGATTGGCCATTCTAGTATCAAAAAGGCCATGATAGATTTAGGGGCTTCTATTAATGTGATGCCTAAGTCAATCTATGATTCCCTAAATTTAGGACCTTTAAAAGAAACGGGGATAATAATTCAATTGGCTGATCGTACATGTGCTTACCCGGATGGGATAGTTGAGGATGTTTTAGTGCAAGTAGATGGATTAATTTTTCCTGCTGATTTTTACGTGCTTTACATGGATGATAGAAGTGCCCCGAATCCATCACCCATTATATTAGGAAGACCATTTTTGAGTACTGCCCAGACTAAAATTGATGTTAGTAAGGGTACTCTCACGATGGAATTTGATGGAGAAATAGTCCACTTTAACATTTTTGATACAATGAAACATCCTGTTAACTCTCATTCTGTGTTTGCTATGTATACCATTAATCCCTCTGTGCAAGAATTTTCTAAGTTTGCTTGTAGGGGTAGATTCAAGGTTGCTACGAACAAGTCCTATAGGATGAAAGCAATTCATGAGGTAAAAATGGAGAGAAAATTTAGGGAAAAAGTTGCACTCAATGGCCATGTGGATCCTGGAGGAGGGCCACCAATTACAAGGAAAATTCAATTACATCCAGACTAAAGAGTGGTGCTATGTCTAGCCAAAGACATTAAAGAAAGGCGCTACTTGGGAGGCAACCCAAGACTATTTGTTTTAGTTTTCATGCATTTTTGAAGTTTTAATTATGTATTAGTGTCAATTGATGGTTTGATGTTTTGTGGCAGGAGATTAGTGGTTAGGCGTGCCCACGCCAGGTGGTCACGCCTGAGGGAAAGGAATTTTCGCTCAGGTTCTGCGAACTCCATAGTAGTTAGACGTGCCCACGCCAGGTGGTCACGTTCCAAGGGAAGAAATTTTCGATCAGGTTCTGCAAACTCCATAGTAGTTAGACGTGCCCACGCCAGGTGGTCACGCCTGACGGAGGAAATTTTCGCTCAGGTTCTGCGGGCTTCAGGGCAGTTGAGCGTGCCCACGCCAGGCCCCAGCCGTCGCTGCCCGCCGCCGCCGCCCATCGCAGACCGCACGCGCAACCCAGACCGTGCGCGCAGACCGCACGCCTCCGCCACGCTCACTCCACCCCAGCGCCCAAGCGCGCTCCCTGCGCGCGACGCAGCCCAGCGATGCCGCCCCTGCGCGCCGCTCCTGCGCGCGATCCAGCCCAGGCGCGCGAGCCCTCTGCGTGCCAGCCTCCTCCGCGCCCACCCTGCTCCAGTCCGCTGCCCAGTCCGCCGCCCGCCTGAAGTCGCACAGTCTACCAGCCAGGCGCGCGCATCTCCAGCAGGTCATTGCGCGCGATCATCAAGACCACCATCGCAGGCCACGCGCGTCCCTCCTCAACCTGTCAAATGAGCTGAAAAATTTTTCTCCGGTGATATCCCTCTTTCATTTTCTGTCTCTAAGTAGCTGAGGCCAGATTACTAGCTTTTATTAGCTAATGCCAGATTTTAATTTCTTAGCTGAGGCCAGATTTTTGATTTGCTAGCTGAGGACAGAAAATTGGTGCTTGTTTGGGTGCTGTGGCATATCTGTGGATTGATTGTTGATTATTTGGTTAACGTTGTGCCCACCCAGTGATATTTGGGGAAAGCTCTTACTCTAGTTGTCTGTTTAATTCGTTTTTGGGGGAATTTTGCTGTGTTTGTCTAATTAAATAGTTTTTGGGTTGAATTTGTGGTATTTTGGGAAAATTTTGCTGCTGACAGGTTTAACTAATTCTTGGGGATGTGTTCATCGGCCGTTTCTGCACTTGTCTGTGATTGGAAGCTGTATTTAGTTGTCATTTGCTTTGTTGGCTGTTTGTTGACCTCTTTGGAATCCCATTTCCTTGCCTCCACCTTGCCCTCTGATTTCCAATGACTAAACCAAAAAAATAAGGGCCAGAGCACATGGACACTCGTATGGATCGGATGGAGCGTCAAATGGGCGGGATGGCCCAGAATATAGCGCAGTATCTCCATCACGTGGGCTTCCGCCCGCCTTTCCCTCCGCAGCCATGATTTGAATTTCTGCCCTCCTCCGTTGTCAGGGAAGTGTCGTTGCCCCAATACCTCTAATTTGGTCTTACTTTGCTTACATTGAGGGCAATGTAAGGTTTAGGTGTGGGGGAGGGTTAACTATGCTTTGGTTGTGCTTTTCGTTGTCTGATTGAGTTTTTCCTTGCCTTAGTAGTTGTCTTTTCTTTGAACGATGATGAATGCGAATTGGGATATAAGCGTACATAGTAAGTTCATGCCATGGGGTGTTCCACTTTCCTTGATACTGAATTGATTGATTAATATGCTGAACTTGACATAAATTTGACCACTTGTGCGATTTTTGGGCCTAATTTTTCGTTTGATTGAGTGGTTAGTGCACATGGTTTGTCATTCTAGAACTTGCTCGGTTATGCATGTCAAGACCACATTTACATGAGTTTAATGCATTAAAATGATAGGGCACCTAGGAATGAGCCATTTTGGACTTTCTTAAAACCGACCCTTGGATTATTTACTACCATTAGGGAGCCAAGTTGAGCCTTAACTCCTACTCTTCGCTTGAGACCCTAGTTCCTAGCCGTAAAACATCTCTTTAGACTTTCTTTTTGTACCTCGTGTGAAGAAGTGCTTTGATTTCATTATACAGACTTTTGGAGTATTATTCGAAGGGCATTACACCCATTTATGCACCGAAAAAAAAAACAAAAAAAAAACAAAAGAAAAAAGAAGGGATGTGAAAAGAAGACAAAGTGCAGGAAACCAGCAAGTCAAGTTGACCTTTAGGGTGCTGGTTGGGAGTATTGAAAAAAAAAGCAAAAGAAAAAAAAAAAAAAAAGGGGGAAAAGAAAACGAGAGGGGAAGTAGATGAATGAAAAAGGAGAAAAGTCGAAAGCCGTGGCAAATGCCAATGTACTCCACTTATAAGATGGTTGAGATGCCTTGAAGCTTCAAATGTACAAGAATCTGTGTAATGAATTTCTGAGCACTTTCTTTATACTTTTGCACCCTTTCTACTCCTTTTTATCCTACCTTCTCACCCTAGCCCCATTACAACCTTTTGAAGTCCCTTGATTGCTGCATTTAAATTCATAAGTAAGTGGTAGAGATATGATATAAGAGCAAGCTTATGGTAGTGTCATTCTATTGTGTTGATTTGAGAGCCATCTTATATACATTTCATATACACTTTGGAGTGAATGAGTGCACGTTGAACTGCGAGCGTTGCTGATTTAGTATATTCTGATTTCGATAAGGTTATTGGGGAACTTGGAATGCCATTCTTGGTGTGAACTGCTGTGATTTGCTTAGCATCTTGATTTTACTTCTGAGTTAATTATGCTTGAGGGCAAGCATAGTTCAGGTGTGGGGGAGATTGATAGGTTGCATTTTAGTGGGTATTTTGGGCGTTATTGCATAATTAATTGACTGAATATTTTCGTTAATTGGGTGGATTTTACTAATATTCTGTTTTGGGTGCTAATTGCAGGAATGGGTGCCGAAAAGTGCTTAAATTTAACTTTTAGGAGATTCGTCGGACGTGGGGCCCGTTTGAGAAGCGGAAAAAAACCTAATTGTAATAGATTTTATTTTAATATATATTTCTAGGGAGTCTTGCTGCAATTTTGAGAAGTAACAATTTGTAATTTATCTCTGGCGCGGCTTAGGTTAGAGAGGGGTCTTCGTTTTTGGTTTTTGAATGAGAGGAGAGAGCCGCAGCCTGGAGGGGAAAAAGGCAACGGACAGAAGCCATCATTGTTGACTTGTGAGAAACGAATTCTTCATGTTTTGACTTGACAACTTGAGAAATCAAGCAATTGAGAAACTTTCACTCTCGTGTATCTTGACTTCAATTGGAAAAAGGAAGAAAGCTTAAAGGAGCCGCCATTGTTGACTTTGCTCTTGGGCTGTCCTACCTTGTGCGAATCGAATTGGAGAACAAAAGCAATCTCTCGTATGTTTCCACTTAACAATCGAGAGCAATACAAATTTGAGCTTTCTCCTCCTGTGGTGGACCGAAGCGGGATAATCGAAGTGCAAACCTTTCTCAGTTTTCCACGCGCGGTTTGTCCTCCATTAATGGAGGGCTAATTCTCTAATTCTAGTCAAGGGACAGCTGATGAATTGGTTCAATTAATGCTGTGAGATCTAAACCGCTTTTAATTATTTCCTCCGTTTATTGGTATTTATATGTTCTTTGCTTTTAACTGTTATAGCTCTTGTGTATGATTGATTAGTGCGCAATAATTAATTATTCATATAGGCTATTTTGCTAAATAGAGGTAATTGAATCCGTAATTGTTCGTTACCTCTATCCCAGTAGCAACTGGTATAATTGGGTTTATGTCAGGGGAATATATGATCTAGCTTAAATAAACCCTCGTAGCGTGTTTATTGGTTAGGATTGGGCCTTTCTAATTATTAATGCAATCTGGAAATTGAATCCTACGGTCGTACCTAGGGTTGTTTTTGGGTTAGAGAAATAGCTAACGGTCGTACCTTGGCTATCGATAAATTAAGGAAGGGTTGGTTGTTTAGCGCGTGCGAGACAACTAGAACCAATCTATTAGTAAATGTTGGAATTACCTTTGAATCAATGATCAGTGCATGAACCATTTCTGAAGTATACCCTTGGCTAGAGTTTCTCTCATTTATTTCTTTTAATTAATTATTTTCTGCAGTTAATTTGTTTAGTTGGCATTTGATACCAAAACCCCCCATTAATCTTGATTTGAAAAGAAACAAATATCTCTCCAGTCCCTGAGGAGACGACCCTGCTTACCACTATCTACTAGTTAGAGAACTCAGTTAAATAATTGATTCAGGTATATCGGATTAAGCAAACTCTTCGGGAACAGGGTGAATCAAGTAACCCATTGCACACCTAGAGTCCCTGCTCCAGTACTCGAATTGATTACTAGCTGTTGCAGGTGGTAGTTAGGATTTATTTATTATTATTGCACAGGTTCGGCACCTGTCAATTTTTGGCGCCGTTGCCGGGGACTGGCGTCTGAATTAGTTGTTTCTTTTTGAATTCAGTTTTTATTTTGTTTTATTTTATTTTTCTTTTTCTTGGTACTTTTGCTAGTTTATGCCCCGTTCTTCTCGCACAGGTGACTTGGTATACGATCCTGAGGTTGAGAAGGCAGCACGTAGGCGAAGGCAAGAGACCAAGAGACAAAAAGAAGGGTACTCATTTTCTGAAAACGAGTCAATAGAAGACGAATTGAGCATGGCCAACACCCAGACATTACGGGAGCTGGCTACCCCAGAACTGACTCATCAGCCCTTGTGCATCACGTTCCCAACTCTGGCTGAGAATACCTCATTCGAGTTGAAATCGGGGTTGATTCAACTCCTACCTTCGTTCCATGGCCTTTCTGGTGAGGAACCCCACAAACATATCAAGGAATTCGAAGTGGTTTGCTCTAGCATGAAACCCCCTGCGGTCACCGAAGAGCAAATACGACTCAGGGCTTTCCCTTTCTCTCTCAAGGATGCAGCGAAGGATTGGCTATACTACCTACCTGCAGGTAGTATCACCACGTGGGCACAGTTGAAAAAGAAATTTCTGGAAAAATTTTTTCCCGCATCCCGGGTTGCGAGTTTGAGAAAGGAAATATGCAGTATCAAGCAGTACTCCGGGGAATCATTGTACGATTATTGGGAAAGGTTCAACAAGTTGTGCAAGGGATGCCCACAGCATCAGATTAGCGAACAACTGTTGATCCAGTACTTCTATGAAGGGCTCCAGTCAACTGACAGGGGTATTATTGACGCTGCGAGTGGAGGAGCCCTGGCGAACAAAACACCGAGGGAAGCATGGGACCTTATTGAAGCCATGGCAGAAAACTCTCAGCAGTTCGGCTTCCGTGAGAACACTCCTACCCGTAGAGTCAATGAAGCAGAGACGTCATCCATCCAGCAGCAACTGTCAGAGTTGACGTCTGCTGTCAGGCAATTGGCCATGAGAGACACACCGCGAGCAAAGGTGTGTGAAATCTGCACTAGCATGGACCACTGCACGGATTTGTGCCCCATT
Organism: Coffea arabica; assembly: GCF_036785885.1. Classification (NCBI taxonomy): domain Eukaryota; kingdom Viridiplantae; phylum Streptophyta; class Magnoliopsida; order Gentianales; family Rubiaceae; genus Coffea; species Coffea arabica. The sequence continues at coordinate 31,821,383 of NC_092327.1, forward strand.
TTGCAAGAGAACGGGGCGGAACAGGTAAATATGGCCGGAGGCCTGCCCGCGCCCCGCAGGCAGTATGACCCGTATTCCAACACATACAACCCCGGTTGGAGAGACCATCCCAACCTCAGTTATGGGAACAGGCAACAAGGTTCATTCCCGAATCGTCCACCAGGATTCCACCAGCCTTGGCAACCAAAATCTCAACCCTCATCCTCCAATTCAGAGAGTTCCTTGGAGGATCTAGTCAAGAACCTGGCCACGACTACTACTAACCTGGTCACGACTACTACACAGCTTCAAGAGGAGATCAGATCATTGGCCGCGAAAACCGAGCAGCTCCAGCAGGGCACCAAAGCTGACAAGAAGGACCAAGATGTTCGAATAAGTCAACTGGCAACTGCCATCAACCGCTTGGAATCTCACGTTTATGGGAAACTGCCATCGCAGCCCCAGGAAAATCCCAAGAATGTAAGCGCCATGACACTGAGGAGTGGTAAGGAGTTGGAAGGGGCTAAAGTGAAAAATTCGAAAAGCAAAAGTGAGGAGGAGATAGAAAAGGAGATTGAAGAGGAAGGGCGCATTCGCGAAGAGCCTAAGGTAACATCTATTCCTTCGATCCCTATTAAATCTAATATAGCTCCTTTTCCTTGCAGGTTGGAAAAGACAAAGAGGGCAGAAAAGGAAAAAGAAATCCTGGATGTGTTCCGCAAAGTTCAAGTAAACATCCCCCTATTGGACGCGATCAAACAGGTACCCAAGTACGCAAAGTTCTTGAAAGACTTGTGCGTTAACAAAAGAAAGCTAAGGGGTGATGAAAGAGTGATGGTAGGAGAGAATGTATCAGCTGTACTTCAAAGGAAACTCCCACCCAAATGCGGAGATCCAGGTATGTTTGCTATCCCCTGTAAGATTGGCCATTCTAGTATCAAAAAGGCCATGATAGATTTAGGGGCTTCTATTAATGTGATGCCTAAGTCAATCTATGATTCCCTAAATTTAGGACCTTTAAAAGAAACGGGGATAATAATTCAATTGGCTGATCGTACATGTGCTTACCCGGATGGGATAGTTGAGGATGTTTTAGTGCAAGTAGATGGATTAATTTTTCCTGCTGATTTTTACGTGCTTTACATGGATGATAGAAGTGCCCCGAATCCATCACCCATTATATTAGGAAGACCATTTTTGAGTACTGCCCAGACTAAAATTGATGTTAGTAAGGGTACTCTCACGATGGAATTTGATGGAGAAATAGTCCACTTTAACATTTTTGATACAATGAAACATCCTGTTAACTCTCATTCTGTGTTTGCTATGTATACCATTAATCCCTCTGTGCAAGAATTTTCTAAGTTTGCTTGTAGGGGTAGATTCAAGGTTGCTACGAACAAGTCCTATAGGATGAAAGCAATTCATGAGGTAAAAATGGAGAGAAAATTTAGGGAAAAAGTTGCACTCAATGGCCATGTGGATCCTGGAGGAGGGCCACCAATTACAAGGAAAATTCAATTACATCCAGACTAAAGAGTGGTGCTATGTCTAGCCAAAGACATTAAAGAAAGGCGCTACTTGGGAGGCAACCCAAGACTATTTGTTTTAGTTTTCATGCATTTTTGAAGTTTTAATTATGTATTAGTGTCAATTGATGGTTTGATGTTTTGTGGCAGGAGATTAGTGGTTAGGCGTGCCCACGCCAGGTGGTCACGCCTGAGGGAAAGGAATTTTCGCTCAGGTTCTGCGAACTCCATAGTAGTTAGACGTGCCCACGCCAGGTGGTCACGTTCCAAGGGAAGAAATTTTCGATCAGGTTCTGCAAACTCCATAGTAGTTAGACGTGCCCACGCCAGGTGGTCACGCCTGACGGAGGAAATTTTCGCTCAGGTTCTGCGGGCTTCAGGGCAGTTGAGCGTGCCCACGCCAGGCCCCAGCCGTCGCTGCCCGCCGCCGCCGCCCATCGCAGACCGCACGCGCAACCCAGACCGTGCGCGCAGACCGCACGCCTCCGCCACGCTCACTCCACCCCAGCGCCCAAGCGCGCTCCCTGCGCGCGACGCAGCCCAGCGATGCCGCCCCTGCGCGCCGCTCCTGCGCGCGATCCAGCCCAGGCGCGCGAGCCCTCTGCGTGCCAGCCTCCTCCGCGCCCACCCTGCTCCAGTCCGCTGCCCAGTCCGCCGCCCGCCTGAAGTCGCACAGTCTACCAGCCAGGCGCGCGCATCTCCAGCAGGTCATTGCGCGCGATCATCAAGACCACCATCGCAGGCCACGCGCGTCCCTCCTCAACCTGTCAAATGAGCTGAAAAATTTTTCTCCGGTGATATCCCTCTTTCATTTTCTGTCTCTAAGTAGCTGAGGCCAGATTACTAGCTTTTATTAGCTAATGCCAGATTTTAATTTCTTAGCTGAGGCCAGATTTTTGATTTGCTAGCTGAGGACAGAAAATTGGTGCTTGTTTGGGTGCTGTGGCATATCTGTGGATTGATTGTTGATTATTTGGTTAACGTTGTGCCCACCCAGTGATATTTGGGGAAAGCTCTTACTCTAGTTGTCTGTTTAATTCGTTTTTGGGGGAATTTTGCTGTGTTTGTCTAATTAAATAGTTTTTGGGTTGAATTTGTGGTATTTTGGGAAAATTTTGCTGCTGACAGGTTTAACTAATTCTTGGGGATGTGTTCATCGGCCGTTTCTGCACTTGTCTGTGATTGGAAGCTGTATTTAGTTGTCATTTGCTTTGTTGGCTGTTTGTTGACCTCTTTGGAATCCCATTTCCTTGCCTCCACCTTGCCCTCTGATTTCCAATGACTAAACCAAAAAAATAAGGGCCAGAGCACATGGACACTCGTATGGATCGGATGGAGCGTCAAATGGGCGGGATGGCCCAGAATATAGCGCAGTATCTCCATCACGTGGGCTTCCGCCCGCCTTTCCCTCCGCAGCCATGATTTGAATTTCTGCCCTCCTCCGTTGTCAGGGAAGTGTCGTTGCCCCAATACCTCTAATTTGGTCTTACTTTGCTTACATTGAGGGCAATGTAAGGTTTAGGTGTGGGGGAGGGTTAACTATGCTTTGGTTGTGCTTTTCGTTGTCTGATTGAGTTTTTCCTTGCCTTAGTAGTTGTCTTTTCTTTGAACGATGATGAATGCGAATTGGGATATAAGCGTACATAGTAAGTTCATGCCATGGGGTGTTCCACTTTCCTTGATACTGAATTGATTGATTAATATGCTGAACTTGACATAAATTTGACCACTTGTGCGATTTTTGGGCCTAATTTTTCGTTTGATTGAGTGGTTAGTGCACATGGTTTGTCATTCTAGAACTTGCTCGGTTATGCATGTCAAGACCACATTTACATGAGTTTAATGCATTAAAATGATAGGGCACCTAGGAATGAGCCATTTTGGACTTTCTTAAAACCGACCCTTGGATTATTTACTACCATTAGGGAGCCAAGTTGAGCCTTAACTCCTACTCTTCGCTTGAGACCCTAGTTCCTAGCCGTAAAACATCTCTTTAGACTTTCTTTTTGTACCTCGTGTGAAGAAGTGCTTTGATTTCATTATACAGACTTTTGGAGTATTATTCGAAGGGCATTACACCCATTTATGCACCGAAAAAAAAAACAAAAAAAAAACAAAAGAAAAAAGAAGGGATGTGAAAAGAAGACAAAGTGCAGGAAACCAGCAAGTCAAGTTGACCTTTAGGGTGCTGGTTGGGAGTATTGAAAAAAAAAGCAAAAGAAAAAAAAAAAAAAAAGGGGGAAAAGAAAACGAGAGGGGAAGTAGATGAATGAAAAAGGAGAAAAGTCGAAAGCCGTGGCAAATGCCAATGTACTCCACTTATAAGATGGTTGAGATGCCTTGAAGCTTCAAATGTACAAGAATCTGTGTAATGAATTTCTGAGCACTTTCTTTATACTTTTGCACCCTTTCTACTCCTTTTTATCCTACCTTCTCACCCTAGCCCCATTACAACCTTTTGAAGTCCCTTGATTGCTGCATTTAAATTCATAAGTAAGTGGTAGAGATATGATATAAGAGCAAGCTTATGGTAGTGTCATTCTATTGTGTTGATTTGAGAGCCATCTTATATACATTTCATATACACTTTGGAGTGAATGAGTGCACGTTGAACTGCGAGCGTTGCTGATTTAGTATATTCTGATTTCGATAAGGTTATTGGGGAACTTGGAATGCCATTCTTGGTGTGAACTGCTGTGATTTGCTTAGCATCTTGATTTTACTTCTGAGTTAATTATGCTTGAGGGCAAGCATAGTTCAGGTGTGGGGGAGATTGATAGGTTGCATTTTAGTGGGTATTTTGGGCGTTATTGCATAATTAATTGACTGAATATTTTCGTTAATTGGGTGGATTTTACTAATATTCTGTTTTGGGTGCTAATTGCAGGAATGGGTGCCGAAAAGTGCTTAAATTTAACTTTTAGGAGATTCGTCGGACGTGGGGCCCGTTTGAGAAGCGGAAAAAAACCTAATTGTAATAGATTTTATTTTAATATATATTTCTAGGGAGTCTTGCTGCAATTTTGAGAAGTAACAATTTGTAATTTATCTCTGGCGCGGCTTAGGTTAGAGAGGGGTCTTCGTTTTTGGTTTTTGAATGAGAGGAGAGAGCCGCAGCCTGGAGGGGAAAAAGGCAACGGACAGAAGCCATCATTGTTGACTTGTGAGAAACGAATTCTTCATGTTTTGACTTGACAACTTGAGAAATCAAGCAATTGAGAAACTTTCACTCTCGTGTATCTTGACTTCAATTGGAAAAAGGAAGAAAGCTTAAAGGAGCCGCCATTGTTGACTTTGCTCTTGGGCTGTCCTACCTTGTGCGAATCGAATTGGAGAACAAAAGCAATCTCTCGTATGTTTCCACTTAACAATCGAGAGCAATACAAATTTGAGCTTTCTCCTCCTGTGGTGGACCGAAGCGGGATAATCGAAGTGCAAACCTTTCTCAGTTTTCCACGCGCGGTTTGTCCTCCATTAATGGAGGGCTAATTCTCTAATTCTAGTCAAGGGACAGCTGATGAATTGGTTCAATTAATGCTGTGAGATCTAAACCGCTTTTAATTATTTCCTCCGTTTATTGGTATTTATATGTTCTTTGCTTTTAACTGTTATAGCTCTTGTGTATGATTGATTAGTGCGCAATAATTAATTATTCATATAGGCTATTTTGCTAAATAGAGGTAATTGAATCCGTAATTGTTCGTTACCTCTATCCCAGTAGCAACTGGTATAATTGGGTTTATGTCAGGGGAATATATGATCTAGCTTAAATAAACCCTCGTAGCGTGTTTATTGGTTAGGATTGGGCCTTTCTAATTATTAATGCAATCTGGAAATTGAATCCTACGGTCGTACCTAGGGTTGTTTTTGGGTTAGAGAAATAGCTAACGGTCGTACCTTGGCTATCGATAAATTAAGGAAGGGTTGGTTGTTTAGCGCGTGCGAGACAACTAGAACCAATCTATTAGTAAATGTTGGAATTACCTTTGAATCAATGATCAGTGCATGAACCATTTCTGAAGTATACCCTTGGCTAGAGTTTCTCTCATTTATTTCTTTTAATTAATTATTTTCTGCAGTTAATTTGTTTAGTTGGCATTTGATACCAAAACCCCCCATTAATCTTGATTTGAAAAGAAACAAATATCTCTCCAGTCCCTGAGGAGACGACCCTGCTTACCACTATCTACTAGTTAGAGAACTCAGTTAAATAATTGATTCAGGTATATCGGATTAAGCAAACTCTTCGGGAACAGGGTGAATCAAGTAACCCATTGCACACCTAGAGTCCCTGCTCCAGTACTCGAATTGATTACTAGCTGTTGCAGGTGGTAGTTAGGATTTATTTATTATTATTGCACAGGTTCGGCACCTGTCAATTTTTGGCGCCGTTGCCGGGGACTGGCGTCTGAATTAGTTGTTTCTTTTTGAATTCAGTTTTTATTTTGTTTTATTTTATTTTTCTTTTTCTTGGTACTTTTGCTAGTTTATGCCCCGTTCTTCTCGCACAGGTGACTTGGTATACGATCCTGAGGTTGAGAAGGCAGCACGTAGGCGAAGGCAAGAGACCAAGAGACAAAAAGAAGGGTACTCATTTTCTGAAAACGAGTCAATAGAAGACGAATTGAGCATGGCCAACACCCAGACATTACGGGAGCTGGCTACCCCAGAACTGACTCATCAGCCCTTGTGCATCACGTTCCCAACTCTGGCTGAGAATACCTCATTCGAGTTGAAATCGGGGTTGATTCAACTCCTACCTTCGTTCCATGGCCTTTCTGGTGAGGAACCCCACAAACATATCAAGGAATTCGAAGTGGTTTGCTCTAGCATGAAACCCCCTGCGGTCACCGAAGAGCAAATACGACTCAGGGCTTTCCCTTTCTCTCTCAAGGATGCAGCGAAGGATTGGCTATACTACCTACCTGCAGGTAGTATCACCACGTGGGCACAGTTGAAAAAGAAATTTCTGGAAAAATTTTTTCCCGCATCCCGGGTTGCGAGTTTGAGAAAGGAAATATGCAGTATCAAGCAGTACTCCGGGGAATCATTGTACGATTATTGGGAAAGGTTCAACAAGTTGTGCAAGGGATGCCCACAGCATCAGATTAGCGAACAACTGTTGATCCAGTACTTCTATGAAGGGCTCCAGTCAACTGACAGGGGTATTATTGACGCTGCGAGTGGAGGAGCCCTGGCGAACAAAACACCGAGGGAAGCATGGGACCTTATTGAAGCCATGGCAGAAAACTCTCAGCAGTTCGGCTTCCGTGAGAACACTCCTACCCGTAGAGTCAATGAAGCAGAGACGTCATCCATCCAGCAGCAACTGTCAGAGTTGACGTCTGCTGTCAGGCAATTGGCCATGAGAGACACACCGCGAGCAAAGGTGTGTGAAATCTGCACTAGCATGGACCACTGCACGGATTTGTGCCCCATTTTGCAAGAGAACGGGGCGGAACAGGTAAATATGGCCGGAGGCCTGCCCGCGCCCCGCAGGCAGTATGACCCGTATTCCAACACATACAACCCCGGTTGGAGAGACCATCCCAACCTCAGTTATGGGAACAGGCAACAAGGTTCATTCCCGAATCGTCCACCAGGATTCCACCAGCCTTGGCAACCAAAATCTCAACCCTCATCCTCCAATTCAGAGAGTTCCTTGGAGGATCTAGTCAAGAACCTGGCCACGACTACTACTAACCTGGTCACGACTACTACACAGCTTCAAGAGGAGATCAGATCATTGGCCGCGAAAACCGAGCAGCTCCAGCAGGGCACCAAAGCTGACAAGAAGGACCAAGATGTTCGAATAAGTCAACTGGCAACTGCCATCAACCGCTTGGAATCTCACGTTTATGGGAAACTGCCATCGCAGCCCCAGGAAAATCCCAAGAATGTAAGCGCCATGACACTGAGGAGTGGTAAGGAGTTGGAAGGGGCTAAAGTGAAAAATTCGAAAAGCAAAAGTGAGGAGGAGATAGAAAAGGAGATTGAAGAGGAAGGGCGCATTCGCGAAGAGCCTAAGGTAACATCTATTCCTTCGATCCCTATTAAATCTAATATAGCTCCTTTTCCTTGCAGGTTGGAAAAGACAAAGAGGGCAGAAAAGGAAAAAGAAATCCTGGATGTGTTCCGCAAAGTTCAAGTAAACATCCCCCTATTGGACGCGATCAAACAGGTACCCAAGTACGCAAAGTTCTTGAAAGACTTGTGCGTTAACAAAAGAAAGCTAAGGGGTGATGAAAGAGTGATGGTAGGAGAGAATGTATCAGCTGTACTTCAAAGGAAACTCCCACCCAAATGCGGAGATCCAGGTATGTTTGCTATCCCCTGTAAGATTGGCCATTCTAGTATCAAAAAGGCCATGATAGATTTAGGGGCTTCTATTAATGTGATGCCTAAGTCAATCTATGATTCCCTAAATTTAGGACCTTTAAAAGAAACGGGGATAATAATTCAATTGGCTGATCGTACATGTGCTTACCCGGATGGGATAGTTGAGGATGTTTTAGTGCAAGTAGATGGATTAATTTTTCCTGCTGATTTTTACGTGCTTTACATGGATGATAGAAGTGCCCCGAATCCATCACCCATTATATTAGGAAGACCATTTTTGAGTACTGCCCAGACTAAAATTGATGTTAGTAAGGGTACTCTCACGATGGAATTTGATGGAGAAATAGTCCACTTTAACATTTTTGATACAATGAAACATCCTGTTAACTCTCATTCTGTGTTTGCTATGTATACCATTAATCCCTCTGTGCAAGAATTTTCTAAGTTTGCTTGTAGGGGTAGATTCAAGGTTGCTACGAACAAGTCCTATAGGATGAAAGCAATTCATGAGGTAAAAATGGAGAGAAAATTTAGGGAAAAAGTTGCACTCAATGGCCATGTGGATCCTGGAGGAGGGCCACCAATTACAAGGAAAATTCAATTACATCCAGACTAAAGAGTGGTGCTATGTCTAGCCAAAGACATTAAAGAAAGGCGCTACTTGGGAGGCAACCCAAGACTATTTGTTTTAGTTTTCATGCATTTTTGAAGTTTTAATTATGTATTAGTGTCAATTGATGGTTTGATGTTTTGTGGCAGGAGATTAGTGGTTAGGCGTGCCCACGCCAGGTGGTCACGCCTGAGGGAAAGGAATTTTCGCTCAGGTTCTGCGAACTCCATAGTAGTTAGACGTGCCCACGCCAGGTGGTCACGTTCCAAGGGAAGAAATTTTCGATCAGGTTCTGCAAACTCCATAGTAGTTAGACGTGCCCACGCCAGGTGGTCACGCCTGACGGAGGAAATTTTCGCTCAGGTTCTGCGGGCTTCAGGGCAGTTGAGCGTGCCCACGCCAGGCCCCAGCCGTCGCTGCCCGCCGCCGCCGCCCATCGCAGACCGCACGCGCAACCCAGACCGTGCGCGCAGACCGCACGCCTCCGCCACGCTCACTCCACCCCAGCGCCCAAGCGCGCTCCCTGCGCGCGACGCAGCCCAGCGATGCCGCCCCTGCGCGCCGCTCCTGCGCGCGATCCAGCCCAGGCGCGCGAGCCCTCTGCGTGCCAGCCTCCTCCGCGCCCACCCTGCTCCAGTCCGCTGCCCAGTCCGCCGCCCGCCTGAAGTCGCACAGTCTACCAGCCAGGCGCGCGCATCTCCAGCAGGTCATTGCGCGCGATCATCAAGACCACCATCGCAGGCCACGCGCGTCCCTCCTCAACCTGTCAAATGAGCTGAAAAATTTTTCTCCGGTGATATCCCTCTTTCATTTTCTGTCTCTAAGTAGCTGAGGCCAGATTACTAGCTTTTATTAGCTAATGCCAGATTTTAATTTCTTAGCTGAGGCCAGATTTTTGATTTGCTAGCTGAGGACAGAAAATTGGTGCTTGTTTGGGTGCTGTGGCATATCTGTGGATTGATTGTTGATTATTTGGTTAACGTTGTGCCCACCCAGTGATATTTGGGGAAAGCTCTTACTCTAGTTGTCTGTTTAATTCGTTTTTGGGGGAATTTTGCTGTGTTTGTCTAATTAAATAGTTTTTGGGTTGAATTTGTGGTATTTTGGGAAAATTTTGCTGCTGACAGGTTTAACTAATTCTTGGGGATGTGTTCATCGGCCGTTTCTGCACTTGTCTGTGATTGGAAGCTGTATTTAGTTGTCATTTGCTTTGTTGGCTGTTTGTTGACCTCTTTGGAATCCCATTTCCTTGCCTCCACCTTGCCCTCTGATTTCCAATGACTAAACCAAAAAAATAAGGGCCAGAGCACATGGACACTCGTATGGATCGGATGGAGCGTCAAATGGGCGGGATGGCCCAGAATATAGCGCAGTATCTCCATCACGTGGGCTTCCGCCCGCCTTTCCCTCCGCAGCCATGATTTGAATTTCTGCCCTCCTCCGTTGTCAGGGAAGTGTCGTTGCCCCAATACCTCTAATTTGGTCTTACTTTGCTTACATTGAGGGCAATGTAAGGTTTAGGTGTGGGGGAGGGTTAACTATGCTTTGGTTGTGCTTTTCGTTGTCTGATTGAGTTTTTCCTTGCCTTAGTAGTTGTCTTTTCTTTGAACGATGATGAATGCGAATTGGGATATAAGCGTACATAGTAAGTTCATGCCATGGGGTGTTCCACTTTCCTTGATACTAAATTGATTGATTAATATGCTGAACTTGACATAAATTTGACCACTTGTGCGATTTTTGGGCCTAATTTTTCGTTTGATTGAGTGGTTAGTGCACATGGTTTGTCATTCTAGAACTTGCTCGGTTATGCATGTCAAGACCACATTTACATGAGTTTAATGCATTAAAATGATAGGGCACCTAGGAATGAGCCATTTTGGACTTTCTTAAAACCGACCCTTGGATTATTTACTACCATTAGGGAGCCAAGTTGAGCCTTAACTCCTACTCTTCGCTTGAGACCCTAGTTCCTAGCCGTAAAACATCTCTTTAGACTTTCTTTTTGTACCTCGTGTGAAGAAGTGCTTTGATTTCATTATACAGACTTTTGGAGTATTATTCGAAGGGCATTACACCCATTTATGCACCGAAAAAAAAAACAAAAAAAAAACAAAAGAAAAAAGAAGGGATGTGAAAAGAAGACAAAGTGCAGGAAACCAGCAAGTCAAGTTGACCTTTAGGGTGCTGGTTGGGAGTATTGAAAAAAAAAGCAAAAGAAAAAAAAAAAAAAAAGGGGGAAAAGAAAACGAGAGGGGAAGTAGATGAATGAAAAAGGAGAAAAGTCGAAAGCCGTGGCAAATGCCAATGTACTCCACTTATAAGATGGTTGAGATGCCTTGAAGCTTCAAATGTACAAGAATCTGTGTAATGAATTTCTGAGCACTTTCTTTATACTTTTGCACCCTTTCTACTCCTTTTTATCCTACCTTCTCACCCTAGCCCCATTACAACCTTTTGAAGTCCCTTGATTGCTGCATTTAAATTCATAAGTAAGTGGTAGAGATATGATATAAGAGCAAGCTTATGGTAGTGTCATTCTATTGTGTTGATTTGAGAGCCATCTTATATACATTTCATATACACTTTGGAGTGAATGAGTGCACGTTGAACTGCGAGCGTTGCTGATTTAGTATATTCTGATTTCGATAAGGTTATTGGGGAACTTGGAATGCCATTCTTGGTGTGAACTGCTGTGATTTGCTTAGCATCTTGATTTTACTTCTGAGTTAATTATGCTTGAGGGCAAGCATAGTTCAGGTGTGGGGGAGATTGATAGGTTGCATTTTAGTGGGTATTTTGGGCGTTATTGCATAATTAATTGACTGAATATTTTCGTTAATTGGGTGGATTTTACTAATATTCTGTTTTGGGTGCTAATTGCAGGAATGGGTGCCGAAAAGTGCTTAAATTTAACTTTTAGGAGATTCGTCGGACGTGGGGCCCGTTTGAGAAGCGGAAAAAAACCTAATTGTAATAGATTTTATTTTAATATATATTTCTAGGGAGTCTTGCTGCAATTTTGAGAAGTAACAATTTGTAATTTATCTCTGGCGCGGCTTAGGTTAGAGAGGGGTCTTCGTTTTTGGTTTTTGAATGAGAGGAGAGAGCCGCAGCCTGGAGGGGAAAAAGGCAACGGACAGAAGCCATCATTGTTGACTTGTGAGAAACGAATTCTTCATGTTTTGACTTGACAACTTGAGAAATCAAGCAATTGAGAAACTTTCACTCTCGTGTATCTTGACTTCAATTGGAAAAAGGAAGAAAGCTTAAAGGAGCCGCCATTGTTGACTTTGCTCTTGGGCTGTCCTACCTTGTGCGAATCGAATTGGAGAACAAAAGCAATCTCTCGTATGTTTCCACTTAACAATCGAGAGCAATACAAATTTGAGCTTTCTCCTCCTGTGGTGGACCGAAGCGGGATAATCGAAGTGCAAACCTTTCTCAGTTTTCCACGCGCGGTTTGTCCTCCATTAATGGAGGGCTAATTCTCTAATTCTAGTCAAGGGACAGCTGATGAATTGGTTCAATTAATGCTGTGAGATCTAAACCGCTTTTAATTATTTCCTCCGTTTATTGGTATTTATATGTTCTTTGCTTTTAACTGTTATAGCTCTTGTGTATGATTGATTAGTGCGCAATAATTAATTATTCATATAGGCTATTTTGCTAAATAGAGGTAATTGAATCCGTAATTGTTCGTTACCTCTATCCCAGTAGCAACTGGTATAATTGGGTTTATGTCAGGGGAATATATGATCTAGCTTAAATAAACCCTCGTAGCGTGTTTATTGGTTAGGATTGGGCCTTTCTAATTATTAATGCAATCTGGAAATTGAATCCTACGGTCGTACCTAGGGTTGTTTTTGGGTTAGAGAAATAGCTAACGGTCGTACCTTGGCTATCGATAAATTAAGGAAGGGTTGGTTGTTTAGCGCGTGCGAGACAACTAGAACCAATCTATTAGTAAATGTTGGAATTACCTTTGAATCAATGATCAGTGCATGAACCATTTCTGAAGTATACCCTTGGCTAGAGTTTCTCTCATTTATTTCTTTTAATTAATTATTTTCTGCAGTTAATTTGTTTAGTTGGCATTTGATACCAAAACCCCCCATTAATCTTGATTTGAAAAGAAACAAATATCTCTCCAGTCCCTGAGGAGACGACCCTGCTTACCACTATCTACTAGTTAGAGAACTCAGTTAAATAATTGATTCAGGTATATCGGATTAAGCAAACTCTTCGGGAACAGGGTGAATCAAGTAACCCATTGCACACCTAGAGTCCCTGCTCCAGTACTCGAATTGATTACTAGCTGTTGCAGGTGGTAGTTAGGATTTATTTATTATTATTGCACAGGTTCGGCACCTGTCAATTTTTGGCGCCGTTGCCGGGGACTGGCGTCTGAATTAGTTGTTTCTTTTTGAATTCAGTTTTTATTTTGTTTTATTTTATTTTTCTTTTTCTTGGTACTTTTGCTAGTTTATGCCCCGTTCTTCTCGCACAGGTGACTTGGTATACGATCCTGAGGTTGAGAAGGCAGCACGTAGGCGAAGGCAAGAGACCAAGAGACAAAAAGAAGGGTACTCATTTTCTGAAAACGAGTCAATAGAAGACGAATTGAGCATGGCCAACACCCAGACATTACGGGAGCTGGCTACCCCAGAACTGACTCATCAGCCCTTGTGCATCACGTTCCCAACTCTGGCTGAGAATACCTCATTCGAGTTGAAATCGGGGTTGATTCAACTCCTACCTTCGTTCCATGGCCTTTCTGGTGAGGAACCCCACAAACATATCAAGGAATTCGAAGTGGTTTGCTCTAGCATGAAACCCCCTGCGGTCACCGAAGAGCAAATACGACTCAGGGCTTTCCCTTTCTCTCTCAAGGATGCAGCGAAGGATTGGCTATACTACCTACCTGCAGGTAGTATCACCACGTGGGCACAGTTGAAAAAGAAATTTCTGGAAAAATTTTTTCCCGCATCCCGGGTTGCGAGTTTGAGAAAGGAAATATGCAGTATCAAGCAGTACTCCGGGGAATCATTGTACGATTATTGGGAAAGGTTCAACAAGTTGTGCAAGGGATGCCCACAGCATCAGATTAGCGAACAACTGTTGATCCAGTACTTCTATGAAGGGCTCCAGTCAACTGACAGGGGTATTATTGACGCTGCGAGTGGAGGAGCCCTGGCGAACAAAACACCGAGGGAAGCATGGGACCTTATTGAAGCCATGGCAGAAAACTCTCAGCAGTTCGGCTTCCGTGAGAACACTCCTACCCGTAGAGTCAATGAAGCAGAGACGTCATCCATCCAGCAGCAACTGTCAGAGTTGACGTCTGCTGTCAGGCAATTGGCCATGAGAGACACACCGCGAGCAAAGGTGTGTGAAATCTGCACTAGCATGGACCACTGCACGGATTTGTGCCCCATTTTGCAAGAGAACGGGGCGGAACAGGTAAATATGGCCGGAGGCCTGCCCGCGCCCCGCAGGCAGTATGACCCGTATTCCAACACATACAACCCCGGTTGGAGAGACCATCCCAACCTCAGTTATGGGAACAGGCAACAAGGTTCATTCCCGAATCGTCCACCAGGATTCCACCAGCCTTGGCAACCAAAATCTCAACCCTCATCCTCCAATTCAGAGAGTTCCTTGGAGGATCTAGTCAAGAACCTGGCCACGACTACTACTAACCTGGTCACGACTACTACACAGCTTCAAGAGGAGATCAGATCATTGGCCGCGAAAACCGAGCAGCTCCAGCAGGGCACCAAAGCTGACAAGAAGGACCAAGATGTTCGAATAAGTCAACTGGCAACTGCCATCAACCGCTTGGAATCTCACGTTTATGGGAAACTGCCATCGCAGCCCCAGGAAAATCCCAAGAATGTAAGCGCCATGACACTGAGGAGTGGTAAGGAGTTGGAAGGGGCTAAAGTGAAAAATTCGAAAAGCAAAAGTGAGGAGGAGATAGAAAAGGAGATTGAAGAGGAAGGGCGCATTCGCGAAGAGCCTAAGGTAACATCTATTCCTTCGATCCCTATTAAATCTAATATAGCTCCTTTTCCTTGCAGGTTGGAAAAGACAAAGAGGGCAGAAAAGGAAAAAGAAATCCTGGATGTGTTCCGCAAAGTTCAAGTAAACATCCCCCTATTGGACGCGATCAAACAGGTACCCAAGTACGCAAAGTTCTTGAAAGACTTGTGCGTTAACAAAAGAAAGCTAAGGGGTGATGAAAGAGTGATGGTAGGAGAGAATGTATCAGCTGTACTTCAAAGGAAACTCCCACCCAAATGCGGAGATCCAGGTATGTTTGCTATCCCCTGTAAGATTGGCCATTCTAGTATCAAAAAGGCCATGATAGATTTAGGGGCTTCTATTAATGTGATGCCTAAGTCAATCTATGATTCCCTAAATTTAGGACCTTTAAAAGAAACGGGGATAATAATTCAATTGGCTGATCGTACATGTGCTTACCCGGATGGGATAGTTGAGGATGTTTTAGTGCAAGTAGATGGATTAATTTTTCCTGCTGATTTTTACGTGCTTTACATGGATGATAGAAGTGCCCCGAATCCATCACCCATTATATTAGGAAGACCATTTTTGAGTACTGCCCAGACTAAAATTGATGTTAGTAAGGGTACTCTCACGATGGAATTTGATGGAGAAATAGTCCACTTTAACATTTTTGATACAATGAAACATCCTGTTAACTCTCATTCTGTGTTTGCTATGTATACCATTAATCCCTCTGTGCAAGAATTTTCTAAGTTTGCTTGTAGGGGTAGATTCAAGGTTGCTACGAACAAGTCCTATAGGATGAAAGCAATTCATGAGGTAAAAATGGAGAGAAAATTTAGGGAAAAAGTTGCACTCAATGGCCATGTGGATCCTGGAGGAGGGCCACCAATTACAAGGAAAATTCAATTACATCCAGACTAAAGAGTGGTGCTATGTCTAGCCAAAGACATTAAAGAAAGGCGCTACTTGGGAGGCAACCCAAGACTATTTGTTTTAGTTTTCATGCATTTTTGAAGTTTTAATTATGTATTAGTGTCAATTGATGGTTTGATGTTTTGTGGCAGGAGATTAGTGGTTAGGCGTGCCCACGCCAGGTGGTCACGCCTGAGGGAAAGGAATTTTCGCTCAGGTTCTGCGAACTCCATAGTAGTTAGACGTGCCCACGCCAGGTGGTCACGTTCCAAGGGAAGAAATTTTCGATCAGGTTCTGCAAACTCCATAGTAGTTAGACGTGCCCACGCCAGGTGGTCACGCCTGACGGAGGAAATTTTCGCTCAGGTTCTGCGGGCTTCAGGGCAGTTGAGCGTGCCCACGCCAGGCCCCAGCCGTCGCTGCCCGCCGCCGCCGCCCATCGCAGACCGCACGCGCAACCCAGACCGTGCGCGCAGACCGCACGCCTCCGCCACGCTCACTCCACCCCAGCGCCCAAGCGCGCTCCCTGCGCGCGACGCAGCCCAGCGATGCCGCCCCTGCGCGCCGCTCCTGCGCGCGATCCAGCCCAGGCGCGCGAGCCCTCTGCGTGCCAGCCTCCTCCGCGCCCACCCTGCTCCAGTCCGCTGCCCAGTCCGCCGCCCGCCTGAAGTCGCACAGTCTACCAGCCAGGCGCGCGCATCTCCAGCAGGTCATTGCGCGCGATCATCAAGACCACCATCGCAGGCCACGCGCGTCCCTCCTCAACCTGTCAAATGAGCTGAAAAATTTTTCTCCGGTGATATCCCTCTTTCATTTTCTGTCTCTAAGTAGCTGAGGCCAGATTACTAGCTTTTATTAGCTAATGCCAGATTTTAATTTCTTAGCTGAGGCCAGATTTTTGATTTGCTAGCTGAGGACAGAAAATTGGTGCTTGTTTGGGTGCTGTGGCATATCTGTGGATTGATTGTTGATTATTTGGTTAACGTTGTGCCCACCCAGTGATATTTGGGGAAAGCTCTTACTCTAGTTGTCTGTTTAATTCGTTTTTGGGGGAATTTTGCTGTGTTTGTCTAATTAAATAGTTTTTGGGTTGAATTTGTGGTATTTTGGGAAAATTTTGCTGCTGACAGGTTTAACTAATTCTTGGGGATGTGTTCATCGGCCGTTTCTGCACTTGTCTGTGATTGGAAGCTGTATTTAGTTGTCATTTGCTTTGTTGGCTGTTTGTTGACCTCTTTGGAATCCCATTTCCTTGCCTCCACCTTGCCCTCTGATTTCCAATGACTAAACCAAAAAAATAAGGGCCAGAGCACATGGACACTCGTATGGATCGGATGGAGCGTCAAATGGGCGGGATGGCCCAGAATATAGCGCAGTATCTCCATCACGTGGGCTTCCGCCCGCCTTTCCCTCCGCAGCCATGATTTGAATTTCTGCCCTCCTCCGTTGTCAGGGAAGTGTCGTTGCCCCAATACCTCTAATTTGGTCTTACTTTGCTTACATTGAGGGCAATGTAAGGTTTAGGTGTGGGGGAGGGTTAACTATGCTTTGGTTGTGCTTTTCGTTGTCTGATTGAGTTTTTCCTTGCCTTAGTAGTTGTCTTTTCTTTGAACGATGATGAATGCGAATTGGGATATAAGCGTACATAGTAAGTTCATGCCATGGGGTGTTCCACTTTCCTTGATACTAAATTGATTGATTAATATGCTGAACTTGACATAAATTTGACCACTTGTGCGATTTTTGGGCCTAATTTTTCGTTTGATTGAGTGGTTAGTGCACATGGTTTGTCATTCTAGAACTTGCTCGGTTATGCATGTCAAGACCACATTTACATGAGTTTAATGCATTAAAATGATAGGGCACCTAGGAATGAGCCATTTTGGACTTTCTTAAAACCGACCCTTGGATTATTTACTACCATTAGGGAGCCAAGTTGAGCCTTAACTCCTACTCTTCGCTTGAGACCCTAGTTCCTAGCCGTAAAACATCTCTTTAGACTTTCTTTTTGTACCTCGTGTGAAGAAGTGCTTTGATTTCATTATACAGACTTTTGGAGTATTATTCGAAGGGCATTACACCCATTTATGCACCGAAAAAAAAAACAAAAAAAAAACAAAAGAAAAAAGAAGGGATGTGAAAAGAAGACAAAGTGCAGGAAACCAGCAAGTCAAGTTGACCTTTAGGGTGCTGGTTGGGAGTATTGAAAAAAAAAGCAAAAGAAAAAAAAAAAAAAAGGGGGAAAAGAAAACGAGAGGGGAAGTAGATGAATGAAAAAGGAGAAAAGTCGAAAGCCGTGGCAAATGCCAATGTACTCCACTTATAAGATGGTTGAGATGCCTTGAAGCTTCAAATGTACAAGAATCTGTGTAATGAATTTCTGAGCACTTTCTTTATACTTTTGCACCCTTTCTACTCCTTTTTATCCTACCTTCTCACCCTAGCCCCATTACAACCTTTTGAAGTCCCTTGATTGCTGCATTTAAATTCATAAGTAAGTGGTAGAGATATGATATAAGAGCAAGCTTATGGTAGTGTCATTCTATTGTGTTGATTTGAGAGCCATCTTATATACATTTCATATACACTTTGGAGTGAATGAGTGCACGTTGAACTGCGAGCGTTGCTGATTTAGTATATTCTGATTTCGATAAGGTTATTGGGGAACTTGGAATGCCATTCTTGGTGTGAACTGCTGTGATTTGCTTAGCATCTTGATTTTACTTCTGAGTTAATTATGCTTGAGGGCAAGCATAGTTCAGGTGTGGGGGAGATTGATAGGTTGCATTTTAGTGGGTATTTTGGGCGTTATTGCATAATTAATTGACTGAATATTTTCGTTAATTGGGTGGATTTTACTAATATTCTGTTTTGGGTGCTAATTGCAGGAATGGGTGCCGAAAAGTGCTTAAATTTAACTTTTAGGAGATTCGTCGGACGTGGGGCCCGTTTGAGAAGCGGAAAAAAACCTAATTGTAATAGATTTTATTTTAATATATATTTCTAGGGAGTCTTGCTGCAATTTTGAGAAGTAACAATTTGTAATTTATCTCTGGCGCGGCTTAGGTTAGAGAGGGGTCTTCGTTTTTGGTTTTTGAATGAGAGGAGAGAGCCGCAGCCTGGAGGGGAAAAAGGCAACGGACAGAAGCCATCATTGTTGACTTGTGAGAAACGAATTCTTCATGTTTTGACTTGACAACTTGAGAAATCAAGCAATTGAGAAACTTTCACTCTCGTGTATCTTGACTTCAATTGGAAAAAGGAAGAAAGCTTAAAGGAGCCGCCATTGTTGACTTTGCTCTTGGGCTGTCCTACCTTGTGCGAATCGAATTGGAGAACAAAAGCAATCTCTCGTATGTTTCCACTTAACAATCGAGAGCAATACAAATTTGAGCTTTCTCCTCCTGTGGTGGACCGAAGCGGGATAATCGAAGTGCAAACCTTTCTCAGTTTTCCACGCGCGGTTTGTCCTCCATTAATGGAGGGCTAATTCTCTAATTCTAGTCAAGGGACAGCTGATGAATTGGTTCAATTAATGCTGTGAGATCTAAACCGCTTTTAATTATTTCCTCCGTTTATTGGTATTTATATGTTCTTTGCTTTTAACTGTTATAGCTCTTGTGTATGATTGATTAGTGCGCAATAATTAATTATTCATATAGGCTATTTTGCTAAATAGAGGTAATTGAATCCGTAATTGTTCGTTACCTCTATCCCAGTAGCAACTGGTATAATTGGGTTTATGTCAGGGGAATATATGATCTAGCTTAAATAAACCCTCGTAGCGTGTTTATTGGTTAGGATTGGGCCTTTCTAATTATTAATGCAATCTGGAAATTGAATCCTACGGTCGTACCTAGGGTTGTTTTTGGGTTAGAGAAATAGCTAACGGTCGTACCTTGGCTATCGATAAATTAAGGAAGGGTTGGTTGTTTAGCGCGTGCGAGACAACTAGAACCAATCTATTAGTAAATGTTGGAATTACCTTTGAATCAATGATCAGTGCATGAACCATTTCTGAAGTATACCCTTGGCTAGAGTTTCTCTCATTTATTTCTTTTAACTAATTATTTTCTGCAGTTAATTTGTTTAGTTGGCATTTGATACCAAAACCCCCCATTAATCTTGATTTGAAAAGAAACAAATATCTCTCCAGTCCCTGAGGAGACGACCCTGCTTACCACTATCTACTAGTTAGAGAACTCAGTTAAATAATTGATTCAGGTATATCGGATTAAGCAAACTCTTCGGGAACAGGGTGAATCAAGTAACCCATTGCACACCTAGAGTCCCTGCTCCAGTACTCGAATTGATTACTAGCTGTTGCAGGTGGTAGTTAGGATTTATTTATTATTATTGCACAGGTTCGGCACCTGTCAATTGTGAAGTTGTGCAACTATGTATAATTTAAGAAAAAATATTAATGGTATTCTTATGTATTCATTAATATCACTTTTAGATAATTAATTTATTCTAAGTGTTCAAATATCATACAAACTATTTAGAACTAATACACATGCTTTTACTATAATGTAAGAATACTCGTCAAAACACTGTAGCAAATTCCAAAACATGAATAGATTTTCTATTGAAATAGTAACTAGATTTTTACAATGATGATAAACCTTGAAGTATGCATTAGTATTTAATTAAGGGATAATTTTAGAAACCTCCCCTGAGGTTTCTAATAATTTCACTTGGCTCCTCTAAGGTTTCAAAAATTACATGTACCTCCCTTGTCCATTTAAAATGACAATACTAACCTTAATATTTTTAATAAAACTCTCTTGTTGCCATGTTTATGCAATACTAACCTTAATACTGAGGATTTTATATTTTTTTACCATTTTCCCTCTTATTCATTTCTCTTATATTTCATTAGAAGTATAGAAGAATTATCAATGTTGTCCCCAATATCTATTCAAATTATGTTAAACTAGTAATATTTTTTTGATGACTTTTAACATTCTCCAATTTTTTTGGTAGCAAAATCAAGGGTAAGTCAACAATGATTAAAAACAAATGGCCCAAAATCACTACCAAATTATGATAGTTCCACCATTAAACTGGTCCATAAATTTTCATTTAAAAAATATCCATAAACTTTAAAAGAAACAAAAAAGCACTCTCTATCTTAAAAAGAATTTATATTCCCAGTAAAACACTATGAAATATACCCTATTATAGCAAAAGATTTATTGTTATAGTTGATTATTAAATAACAAATATTAGCATGAAAACTTGATACTCTTTTTGTTTAGAAGAACAAATTGAACTTTGCAAGATAAGGGCATTTTAGAGTATTCATTAAACTTTTTACTCTATTTTAAAGTTTGGTTACCAAAGTGTGAAATCAAAGGAGGTAAGTGTAATTTTTAAAACACCAAGGGGACTAAGTGAAATAGCAAGAAACCTCAAGGGAGGTTTCTGAAATTATCCCTTTAATAAATACAAGATATGCAATAATTCATTTTCTCATGAATGAATATTAATTAGTTTCCAACATGAATGAATATTTAGGTTCTAGCAGTATATGTAACAATTTAAATTACAATAAACAAAGTTACTTCATGTGTATAAAAAAATTGCAAATTATTAAAATCTTTCTATTATTCTCTTACAGCAACCCCCCCCCTCCCCGGTCCTTTTTTTGTAAACATCCGTTGAAGTTACTTTTTTGGCTGTAGGTTAGGCACAAATTCCTGCTTTGCAATAAATCAAGAAGGTGTTCTAATGAACTTTTTTGGCCTAAGGGCGCTCTAACTCAAAATTTAGTACATTAGGACTTATTGCAGCGACCCAAAAAAAGATTGATACGTTTTCAACAATTGGACCAGAGGGTAAAAAGGCCTCTTTTGTCTTTCCAAACACAATAATTGATAAAATAACCATCCCATTTCAATTTCATACCCCTACAACCAAATTCCTCATAGACTCATGGGCATTTCTTGTACTACATCAGTGTTCCGATGTTTAAGTTAACAAAGATCTCGAATCACTCCTGTCATTGCAATTGGCTATGTTTTGAACCCTCGAATTTTATAAAATTGTATGTCAAACAAAAATATTATGCTTTTGAAAGGAGTAGTAGTGCAATTTTGAAAAGTTGAGATATCAAGGAGTACCCTTCGTTGAGGCGGCTTTTATTCTGTGCTTGAAAATCGCTACCCCGATTACTATGCCAAGAAGACATGATATGGTCGGTAAAACGATGCTAACGATCAGTCTCTGCTTATGAGACTTCTTCTTCTTGCAAGGGCCTGATAAACAAAGATCCGGGTTTCCATCCAAACTTGCACAAAAGGAACAAAAAAAAAAAATTTTTTAACTGAAAAGAAAAAGAACAAAAATTACATTTTAACCAAAAAACAAATGAGCAAAAATTACATACATGTAATTTTTGTCTCTTTCTGGCATTATCTGGGTATACAATTCCAATTTCCTCCCACTTGAATTTAATTAGATCGATCTATTGGCAAATCTGACTCATTGATACAATCTAAAAACATTATGGGATGCTATGTCTCAAATAAAAGTGAAATATAGTGTTTGTTTATCGGAAAAGTGTGAAGAAATGAATGAAAGTTAGTTATTTTTTTCTTCATAGCAGGAATATTGAAACTTTTTCTTGCATTTTCCTGCACTTTGTGTCCTACAAAATTTGCAGGGCTTTCAGGAAAATAACTCACGAAAGTTTTAATAACTGCTATTAACTGTCATTAACTTCTTATATTCTCTCAATATTTTTCTTCGTAACCAAACTTATATAGGAAACTCATTTTCACTTTTCTTTATCTCACTTTCCCATATAACTTTCCTTCTATTCAACCAATGTGTAGTTAAATAAGTCATCCTCTGGAATAGAACAAAAAGAAAAAGGGTCATGGTCTAGAATTTAAAATACCTGAGTGCCAATGCCCCGTTGTTCATTTTATCAAGAAGAAGTGCAGGAACTGAGCCTTCCAGCTTGTTTCCAGATAAGTTACTGCAAGATAAGAGAAAAACACACCTTAACAACTTCTGTTTCTTCCTTTCCTGTCCCCCATCCTTCTCTACAGAAGAAATTGAAATTTATTCTTTTACACAGAGTAACCTAAAATATATTTTTGAACCATAAAGTTTAAATAATGACAATTTAAAACATAAAGCTTCTTTTTCTTCTTTTTTTAATTTTTTTATTTATTTATGCTAATAATATATTATATATTTTTCTTTTGCATAGTCTTAAAGTTGGTATAATATATGTATATTATTTCATTATTAATAATTAATTGAATTTCTAATGATAATTAAAAACTTAATTAAATATCCCTTCAAAATATAAAGACTATATACTTTTTTGTAAACTAAGTTGATCTTTTTTTGGCATTTTAATAGATTATCAATTGAGTTTGAAATTAAGTTGCCATTTTATACACATTATATGAACAACTACATGATTATTAAGGTGCATAGATATTAAAATAAATGCTTTAAAACTACAATATTGGAATGTTAAATTTTAATTGGTAGGAAAGACAACAAAAAATAAAAGATTTTTTTAAAGAATTTAAAAAATTACTTCACATTGGTACTTACCTTAAGAAAACTATATTTCATCTTTTGTTGTCTATCCTTCCAATTAAAATTTAACGTTCTAATATTGTAGTTTTAAAGAATTTATATTTATATATTGTGATAATCATTTAATGTTTAATATAATATATATGAGATGCCTACTTTATTTTAAATTCAACTGATAACCTATTAAATGGCCTAAAAAAAAGATCAGCACATTCCTTATATTTGAAAGGGATATTTAATTAAGTTTGTAATTATCATTAGAAATAAAAATAATAAAACTCATTATCAATTAATTATTAATACTGAGAAATAATAATATATATATTATACCAAATTTAAGACTAACTATGCAAAAGAAAAGAAACATATGATATATTATTAGCATGAATAAATGAAATAAAAATAAAAATAAAAAGAAGAAAAAGAAGTTTAATTACAACTCATGCTAAAACTCTTAATATCACTATTTAAAATTTAGAAAAATATGATGATTCAAAGTCAAAATATTTGAGACCAAAAGTGCAAAGTCAAAGTTGTTGATTAATAACAATTTGATGATGACCGTTAGTCGTTATTCTATTTCTGATAATTGTCCTAAATCTAACTAAAATCACAAATTTTGGGGATCAGATTTATTTTGAACTAAACATTCGGGCCAAACATTAGGGATCAAAACTACAATTTTTTCTCGAGGCAAATCGTGTAGGAACTTACATTGTTCTTAAGGAAGGCATGTAGGCCAAAAAATCTGGAATTGTTCCTGTCAAGTCATTGTGAGACATGTCCCTGAATAATGATTGTCGATATGAGATAGAAGTACGATATACCTAATTTTTCTTCTGTAGTCTAATTCAGATGCATAAAATGTCCAACTCTAGAATGCAAATATAAGAAGTTTTCTTCCTGCAGCCAACTGGGAACCCTTGTTTAACATAGGAAATAGGTATAACTTACATGATTATTTGCAAAAGAATTCATTGCATAAACGAAACAATTATTTGTATTTGTGACTCCAAATCTCCAATAGTAGTTGTACTAGTACCATTTCTAGTAGTTAGCTTATAATCAGGTTAACTCCAATCTAGACCTTTTAACTTTTTTTTTTCCTGACTGGAATCTTCTTTTGCACTTCCGAAATAATTGTCTTGATGGAACAAGAACTTTCTCCAATACTTTAAAAAAATAAAAATTTCTCCAATATACTCTTTCTAGCAGTTCACAATTTACTTACAACGGTATGAAATTTGACGAAAAGAGAAAATGCCCACAATTATTGTTTCAGAAAAGTGGCAAAAGCAATTGGCCATTTTTATTTTAAAAAAATAAATAAATGTATGAAATATGACATATGGCAGTAGATATACTTACAAGCTTTGTAGTGAATCAAGTTTAGACAATGAGAATGTGATTTCATCGGCTAACCCACTGAAGGATAGGTTCCTGCTTTAATTCAGTTCCGTCAACATGGTTAAATAGCAGAAAAGGACGCAGTCATCTTCACATTCAATTACAAAAAATGAAGTTTGTTGTAGAAACAGAAGCTGACATTGAAATGATTCTGTATAAACCCTGATCATTGGTGCTGCAGTCTAGTCCATCCCACCTAAGTTCCTCGGGTACACATGGATCTCCTTGCCAATTTTTCTTTACACCATACGTTGACCTAATGCTGATCATGGCGTCAACTAGAGTTTGTCGGGGAAAAAAAAAGTTAGAGGGAAAAAAATTTTACAGCTCCTATAGAAGGATTCATCGTATGTACACATCATGCAAAAAAAAAAGAAAAAGAAAGAAAGAAGATAGCGTATAAAAGGTCACAACGCCGATGAATCTGTATCTTGATTTTATATAAAATTACACAAAATTATACACGATAAATCGCTATGAGAAAGGGACAATCCTGAAATCAACCAAGAACAAAATTAATGTATATAATTCAGGGCTGTAAAGCATTCAATAGAAACCCTACGAAATTCTTCATTTTAATGATTACTTTTTCATATTTTCAATTGTTTTTTTTGGTTAAGTATAATTGAACGAACTGTTGTAATTAGCAAAGATCTCCCAATAATTTGTGTCATTGAGTATGAAGTATCAAATAAAAAATACGGCTTTAGATTTAAGCGTACCGTCACTTTGATTTGTAGGCAAGATAGGGAATTTCTTGCGGATATAGAACTCTACGGCATTGAGAATTGGAGGAAGTGTAGAATCATTTGTCATAATGATTGAGAACAGTAGGGTATCAGCACCACCCCGAGAGTATGTGCTGTAGATGGTATCTGGACCACTGTCTGGAACAACAGGGTCGGACCAGATTTTATTGTTCACATATATGGCAAACTTCCTGATTTGAGTCGATGGGAGATCTTCCACCTCGAGGAAATGCATGTACAAGTAGAATTGTTGGTTTCGATCAACATTTTGAGACAGCACCAACGAACTTCCATGCGCAGGCGTGACTGCAGTGCTCATGACGATTGGTGAAGGTTTATAGGCGTTGTCAAGATATTCTTCAGTAATGTAAGAAGTTGTGTTAATTGGTTCCCAATCAGGCCGGTAGTCAGGGACTTCCCATATACGATCATAGAAATCATCCCGGTACCTGAAAGAAATTTTAGGAATTCATGCACAACAAAAGTATAACATCTTACTACTAAATTCATAAGACTTAATTAACAAAATTTAGAAACTAAGATTGTAACTCGAAAAAGTTCGTGAAAGAATTAGTTGTCCAAATTATTCAAATGTCAAACCTAAATGCCACAAAAATTTTGAGTATCAAACTCGAGTCAAGAATAATTAAGGAAAGCTTCAACAAAAAAAAATGTAAAATTAGAAAACAAGAAGGAAAGTTAATCAATTTTAACTAAGTTTGAAGAAACCAATTTTTCAGATCTTTTCCTGATCTTCTCAGGTCAAATCCAGTTTTTAACTAAGTTTGACCAGCTCATTGAGAAGGCTTTGACGGGGCAATTGACTGTTCATGGTTCAATCAATTGAATCAGCCAATTCTATCTGAAATTCAAAACACTGTTTAACAACTAAACTAGGCGCCTCTTGTAGTAAATACTAGGAATCTATTTTTTCACGTTAATGGGAAAGTTATCTTGTTTTGCTCATGTCTTGTTATTGGGAAAAAAAATGAGGGGGATTTAGGAGTGATTTGAGGGGTCTGGGTTTCAACTTAAAGTTAACTTCGTATGTAATTGAACCTTGTGCAATAGCCTTAAAATCCCCAATTCGAAAAAAGAAAATTGAAGAGGTATCCAGGATTAAAAGATAATGAGAAAGATTCGACTATTTTTTGCCCTTGAATAAACAGGCACCTGAGCTTAGTGTGGTTTTGAACACTGAAGATTCCAAACGACAGAAAAAAATAATAATAGACAAGCAGTCCTGAAAATGAAGAATTGGAAAACCAAATTAATTCCGTCTAAAATGCAAAGAACAATATTCAAATAATTAATAATATTCTTACTCATATATAGACCTTATTTACCTCTGGAATTTGTTGCTAATCGTTGAACTTGCACCTTCATCTAACCTTCTGTAGAGGATTAGCGAATCATTATACATAGTATCATAGATGGTGTTGCTCAACTCTCTTATCTCAAGTGCTGAAATAATAGGTGTTCCGGAGCCAACATTGACAAGACAGACGTGTATATAATCTGTAGGAGGATTATGTATGACTTCTTTGATCAGAATCTGAGATGCATTGTCCAGTTTTACTTCATCCCACTCATTTGCATTAAGATAGAGTTTGAAAAGTGGTGGTTGACTTTTCAAATCATAATTTCCATACATGAAGAATGCTCTAATCAAGTACTTGTTGCCTCCGCCAGTTGCTGTTGGTTTTAGCGTGTAGCAACTGCTGTTTCCTTCAGGAAAACTTCTAACAGTTGACAGCAGCTTTTGATAATTTTGAGTTTGAGACAAGAATAAATCAGATATTTTCATGTTTACTCCGCTTTCAACATATTGCGCATCTGATGTATAACTAATTCCAGTTTCGCTGTCAGTATAATCGTTACCATTTTCTATGCCACAGTCGATACTGATGAAACCTGCAGACAAAAATCAATCAAGTCATCGACAAATCTGTGCATTTGGACTTATCTATTCAACCGAAATTAGAAACAATGAGTGTGTTTGGATAGGAGATTTGTTGAAATACCGTAACATTTTTGTGATATGATATATGTGAAATCAAAAGGTGGTTAGAGAATATGTTTATGAACAATCAAATACTTTTTTACAAGTTGAAACACATCGAAACAAACCCTTAATGGCTTTGTCCCCAAGCCCTCAGAAAATGAATGTTGCAATCATTCTTTGCTACTCATAATTCGGGTTTAATTAAATCTCTAAATATAAGTACCACACTCCCTCTTTCCCTTGCGCCCTCGTCCCTTTATGATATGGCCACATGAAAGATCTATGCAATCTGGTAGGGGTGATTTGATGGTTTTTTTTTTTAGAGGTGACAAGGAAGGGTGGAAAATAGGAGGGGTGAGGGGATGGAATGCGAGGGTGGCCAGAGGTGGAGAAAAGAAGCGGGGGGAGAGAAAGAGTGGAGATCGGAGGGCAGGGTAGAGGTGAGAAGAGGATGGCGCTAATCATCAGTTTTAAAATCATTCCCAAAAACACTTGAAAACATTTTTAAAGCACCATATCAAATGGTTTTATAAAACACATATCTAGAGTTAAAGTTCTATAAAAAATATTCTCAAAAACACCCATCCAAACGAGCTCTTGAATATATCTGTCTGTGCCTGTGTGTGTACCGTCGGTGTAGTTCTCCGAACTTACAGTGCAAGACCAAAATTAACGTACAAAGGCCTAAAATTCTTGACAGAAGTATCTCAGCGGAAACGAAATGGCATATAGTGGAATCACTAAATAGACGTACAATAAATTATTTAGATGTCGCTAAGAATAGTGCCTGACAATGCTTGGAGATGAAGGATAGCTGCTAAGAATATATATATATATATATATATGTATATATATATCAAAGGACTTACTGGATCTGCCTGGTATAAGTTCCCATCGTGCATGTTCCTCAAACTTAAGCTCTTTTTCAGATAAATTGCGACCATTCATGGAAATCAGCGGCCTTTTGCCTTCTCCTGCAGCATGGACTTGCATACGAGAAAAACATGGCGACGTTTTGTGAACTCGTGAACATGCCGAACCTGTAGCCAATTGTATTATAGTTGTAAGTTCCCATTATATTATGCTCTGGTAAGGGGGAAAAAAAAAGAAAATCTAAATATGTGTTGTAAAACCTAACCCTCGACTTGTTCTACTCCTATGTTACGGTCAATACAGGGTTGTTTTTCTATAAACGTAAATCAAACGTTTTCCATCATGTGTTTTGGTTTGCATCAAATATCTGGACCGCAATTTCTTGTCTTATTTAAACCTGGAATTTGGAAACATTTCAGGAGAAGCAATTCCGCAAGAGTTTCTGAATACAACCTTTGAGTACTACTACCAAAATATTCTTCCTCTAATCGTTGAATAGCTTTTTGTATACGAATTTGAGTCTGTCATGACCAGTTTTTAAGTTTGAACAAGCTGAGGCAGAAAAGGAGATCCCTTGACCATGTTCATGTCCTAGAAGAAAATTTTGTCCAACTTAAGCTTGTTCATCATTTATCTGAGAGGAAATTCGCAGGTTAAACTAATAAGTTAAAGCAAATGGAAAACTGTTTTTGTTTGGAAGGATCATTTATGAAAACCTTTTAATTACGTCCTTTAATAATTTCTTATCTTACATACATACACTCTTCCAATAATGTGGCTATACTAAACGTTTTTAAAAATTCTCTAAAAAAAAAACCATTTCAAACAGAACGATTCTTTCATTCAATTAATTTAATACCCGAATACATCTTAGCAATAAATTGTAAATATATCGTTCAAATTGAGATTCAGCAATTTGATTTTTTTTGGGACAAAGTCATGACTATAGCTTTTTTTTATACCTTCTACTCCTGTCAACACCCTTCCCACCCCTAATTGCTAGACTTAAGACTGAACCTAATAGCGAGAAGAAAGTATAATTTCTCAGAAGTTATAAATTCTAGAAAACCTTAGTTAGTCAACAACTTACAACTCTAGTAAAACTTAATTTAGTAAAGGTGCAATCAATCCCAAACAAAATTTTCATGTATTAAGCTGCAGCATATTCCAAACTTTTTTTTCTTTCGACAGCTAGATTTAATGAAATAGTTAAAAATAGACCGCAATTATTAATAAATTCTGATAAATTAAAGTGAAAAAAAAACTCATTTAAATCTTGTTTGGAAATATTTTATGCCAGCATATGTTTAATTTCATATTGTTTTGCTGTTTCGGACCTCAGGTCCAGAGTATACCGATCGTCCGTTGACTTGTTGACTTGTTCTGGAGTCAACTCGAGAGACCCAAGAAGATTAAAAATTTCTTGCGCGGTCGGATCTACGGTAGGTCCATTTACAACTTTTGCTGGGCCCCGGCTGAGAAAATCCAGGCCCATCCAGCTAAAAGCATGGGGCCCACTGGTTCCTGATTGAATGGAGACTCTGCGGTCTAAGATACACCATCGTCTACGGAACCCTGATAGAAAAGTCGCCGGATCCACTGCTTCCATAGAAAATCCATGGACAATTGGAAAGAGAAGAATGAAATTTCTTTACAATTACGATATCATAAAATTACAAACGGCAGATACTGATAGTTTTGCTTGAAACGAAGCAGCAATTACCGGATACAACAAAGGATGTTGACATTGCCGTTCTAAATAATGATCATAGTTTTTTTTTTTTTAATAAAGTAAGAGGTCTCGAATTCGAAATTTTTCATTTCTACTTTCTCCTTTGTAATATTCAGCATATTCTTTCCCAACTAAATGATGATCACGGTATGACTATTATCATATAAAAAAAATAAAAGTGATCATATTTTGTCTGCAGATATTGGAAAAAACCAGCAAATATTAGCAAATTAGAAGTTTCGACAATCGATTAACAAAAGGAACGTTCAATATTATGTATGGATTAATCAAAAGGAAATTATCACAAAAAAGGTGTCTCTAGACATGGGGAGTTAAACCCAGAAAATCGACTTAAATGGCAAAACCTCCAATTTTCAGGTCAAGTGATTAGTGGTATCCTGTGAGGTGATTTGTTATCCAAAATTTCCCATTACAATACAACCAAGCACAATCACGACTAGAACTCGAAGGCGTCTTGGCAGAAAGGGAAGCAATAGTAAAGGGACATCACATCTCGAGAAATGATTGACAACAACTAAAAAAATAACATGTCTAAAGTTATTAGAAGTGAAGTCAATTTGGGGATTCTTATGGTTGATTGAGCTAATTAATGATCATGGATTGAAATTTGTCAAAAACAACCATTTTAAATAGTGCAGTAGTTTTGTAGTTTTGTTCAATTAATCTACTACCATTTTAAATACACTTTTATAGCTTGTTTATATATAATTCAGGTTGTGCTTCAGTAGTGTGATTTTTTTGGAACATATTCATGATTAAGTTCTTATAAATTGTAAATTCTACAAAGGACAGTAATTACATGACCAATAGTATGAATCACAAATACAACGTAAACGAAATTTTTAAGAAATCACAAGAGTCCTTACTTTTCATCTATGTCTCAAATTCATATATGATTAAATCGAAATATTAATTTATAGTAAAATATTATCAACGGTCTATAATCAAATCCTAAACAAACTTTTCACGAAATTAAACTTTATTATACTCCAAGCAATTTTTTTCAAGAAACAAGGAAAACAATTTGCCAGTGAAGATCCATGGCGGCCTATTCATCTTAAAGCACGGGGCCCCGTGGCTTTTGATCGAAGAAATCAGGGACTCTGTGTACGAATGAATAGGATTTTTGCAGACATGGGCATAAGGCTATCAATGGACCACCGGTTCCAAGTCCAGATCCGATCCATATTTCCAGATCCAAGATAGGCCATAGCCCAGTATACAAGGATCAGACCTGAATCGGTTTTACTTATATCATCAACAGCCATATATGTATTACATGTTCCGACCGTTTAAATACATTAACAAGTTCAGAGTTTGTATTCTAAACCTAACAATTGGGTATGGAAAGAGGTGGGAGGACACAAAAAAAAAAAAAAAAGTAAATTAAAACAGTTGTAAATTAAAAAGTCAATCTATTAAGTAGTACTGTTTTCAACAGTTTGCAGCATCAGCTTAGTTGATAACAATTTTGTACATAAACTTCTATTTCTTGCCATAAGCGCCTATAAACCGATTTATGATTAAATGCTCACTGGCTGATCATAAGTTACACATTTTGAGAAGCACATTATTCTAGATAATCATGAACATGTAAGGACTATGTCTAGGATATCAGCCTCATTAACATTGAGAAATTGGTGTTTAATCATGCCATTTCAATCTAAAGATTGACGTCCGTCTTCTAATGGTGCTGATGATGATGATTAAAAGTTTAACAACTGAATTCAAATACATAGAACCCTAGGGAACTTTTAGAACCTCTATTTTTTTTTTTTATTTTGCAGTGTGTTATTAACTAATCATATTTTTTTTTTCTATTGACACAATAGTTTCTATTCTATATTTACTCCTACTCTATATTGGGAGGGAGAGGGTGGGCCTAAATGGGTCAAGGGAGAACCTGGAAGGGACTAAACTATCATCGGAGCAAACGAGTGCCTTTGCACCCGCTTGTAAAATTTCTGAAAATCCTGAAAATGACTAAATGGGTCAAGGGAGAACCTGGAAGGGACTAAACTATCATCGGACCAAACGAGTGCCTTTGCACCCACTTGTAAAATTTCTGAAAATCCTGAAAATGAATGCAAGTTAAGGGATTCGATCCCTTAACCTGCACCCTAGTGGCCAACTACTTTAAAGATAGTTGGTTAATTAACTAATTATAGGTATCTAGCTTTTTTGTTACTTTGTTGTTTGTGTATGTATGCCTATTAGCTAGGCAGTTCTTGTTGAATGCCATGGGAGTTGGGATGTATTTTGAGGTTGTTTTAACCTCTGATTGAGTTTTGATTGATTAATTAAGATTTTTATGTATAAAGATTTAAAAAAACATACTTACATTGTTCTTAAGGAAGGCATGTAGGCCAAACAATCTAAAATTGTTCCTGTCAACTCCTTTTGTGATAAGTCCATGAAAAAAAGGATCGTCGATATGAGATACAGATAAAGTTGGATGTATCTAATTTTTCTTCTTTCGTCTAATGCAGATGAGACCGTTCGCATCACTGTCAAAGGAGATAGCACGGGCTCACTGATTATCTATCCAAAATACACCTTAAAAACACATCACGTACATTTTAAAAACAGCTATTAAAAAACACTAAAAATTAACAAGAAAAAACTCAAGGCAATCATCTTGAGGAATATCCTACAACAGGATCTGGGGATTCGCAATTTATGTTTCGTACAATTTCACACAAATTGAGCTCTGGTATAAATTAATAAGATTTTCGTATAAATCAGGTCAAGTTTAATGTAAATAAGTTAAATTCAATGTATGTTGATTTGTTATTATTTGGTGTAAATTAAGTACCGTTTGGTATAAGTTAATTATTATCATTTAGTGTAAATTAAAGATAATTTGATGTAAGTTGAAAGCAAATTATTAATTTACACCAACTTGTATGAAATGGAACTTGCGAGGCCCCATTTTCCCGACAACGTATCAGACAGAAGGTCATAACATAAAGTCAAATGAGTAAAGGCCAAAACTTAAGTACCTTAAATTGGATGCTATTTGCTGAAGAAGATAAAAGCTCAACTTGAAAATTACAAACTCAATTTGAAAAAGCCGTAATTAACAGAGAAGATGGAGGAAGATTCATGTAAATCTGTGGCCCAATTCTAATAACTTTAGTGAAGAATAGACGTGCCACAAGATTTCGTATCCATCGGGCCGACAAGTACAATTTATCCGTTCTCAATTTTTTAATGCTACAAAGTACAAACTCTTCTTCATCAGAGCATTTGTTGGTCAGTAACTGCCCAGCACTTTACTATCGAAGAATGAACTGATTATAACGCCGAACCACAAAAATCACAGAAGCACTAAAATCTCACAGGATCAGCCCAAGAACGATGTGTTAGGACATCATTGAGTCGTTTTAGTATTGCAATAGTAGGGTATTGAATCGATTAGTAGTGTGTTAGGACAGTAGTAGGTAGATCTAAAAAGTAAGAATTTGATTTAGGTGCACACCTTTAGGTACTAGATGAGTGAATTGGAAAAAATTAAATGAAAGTTGAGGAAGGGACTATATAGAACTCTAAGAAAATGTTATGTAAAATTAAATGGTTTCACGTCCCCCACTTATTTGTTATTAAAATAAAAGGGGGTATTGTTGGAGTAATTTAACAAAAAAAATTACAATTATTATTCAATGATTTTCAATTGCAAATTTGATAACAAAAATGAGAAACCTTTCTAATGTTATTTTCATAATAATTTGACCGTTATACATGGCATTACAAGCAATAGTATTTTCAAACTAAAATTTTGTATTGTCATTAGATTTAATGTCAATTGTCAAGGTTGTACTCATATAATATTCTACCTATAAATAAATGTTCAAACAACAGATATCTTACATTATTGTCACACCTATATTTCTTACTCTTGATAAGGAGATTCTTCTACTATATTCTACTAATACTAAACTAGTTTTAGATATGTTATATGTACTAGTGTTAAAGGCACACCGAGTATGTGTGCAATTTAGAGATAATTATTATTTTTATAAATTCACAAATTTTATTTTTGCACAAATAAATTTTAAAAGAATTTTTCATTAACAAACTTCAATTTATAAGTAATTTTCCTTCAATTAAAAAATAGATAATTTGGTAGCTGGAATATTTAGTGTAGTTACGAGCAGCGATGTTGGCAAATGTGATCAAGTAATTAGGACAAAAAATTAGTTTTTCTAAGGGGTAAAATTGAAAGTTCATAAAAATGACAGAAAATCTTTATACCAACTATCACTACTCTCCCTTTATATATAGTATAAATTTCATTTGAAGTAAAAACAGTATTGTGTTAAGTTTTTGTCTAACCTATTGGTATATTAGGATAAACGGCAATCAAAAACAAGTTAGAAGCGAAATGCTAAAACCTATTGCATCGGATAATACTTCATATGCACTAATTATCTTAAAAAGAGCAATCTAATTTGTGCTTCAATCCATTGATAAGGTGTTAATTGTTAGTAATTTTATTATTAATTTTTCCCTTTGTCCTTGCCAAATATTGTTTTAATTATTAATATTTACTTATATTTGGTATTTGGACTCAATTTCAGGGAGTGGAGCAGAAAACTACAAAAAAGGAGGGACTTTTTGGAGACAATTGAGACTTCAAACAAGCCACAGAACTAGCCCACATGGTGCCACAGACGGATTGCATTTCTTTTTGCTGATTAGAAAAGCTACTGACTAGGAGTTTTCTTATAAAGAGGAAACTAAAGACAAGGACTTCAGCAGACCTCCAACTCTTTGGCCCTTTGACTCTCAATTGCGTGGGGATCACTAGGAGATAGCATTAGTTATTTCCTTTTGGCTTTGAAAAGAAAAAAAAGGTACAGAGGCCAGGGACATCTCTTAAGCAAGAGTTTTAGTTTCTTTTCTTCTACTTGGCATGCGTGCCTTCTGTTCGATGTAATTCCATACTAGAAAAATAGCTTTTACCTCTTGCTTTCTAGTGACAAACGCGATGCTTTTATAGTCAATTAATTTGTGTGGAGATTTATTTATGCGGCGTGCCTAAGCCTTTCATCTAGTCAAGGATCAACTCGACGGCGCAGTCCCAAATATCTGTGAGATCTAATTAGTTTTCACGCGTTTCTTAATTTGTTAATATTTGCAAGTTACCTATTTGAATTTCCATGGGATTATTTTGTTAATTGGATGTCAAGGGCCCGATGTTCAATGTGACTTATTAATCTCCTGTCAAATTAGTCAATTAAATCCGTAATTGTTTGATTGATTAATATTAGTGGCAACTGACGTGTTTACACACTAGGAGAACGTGCAATCTAATTTAAATAACCCTCGTAGCGTGTTATTGGGGTTAGGTTTTTCTAGATCTTAATGGAATTGGGAAATTAATTCCTACGGTCGTACCTAGGAGTATTTTCTGGTTAGGAGTAATCAATGGTCGTACCTTGGTTATCAATAAATTGAGGAAAAATTGATCGTTAGAGTTCGTCGGCGATTATAACTAGCCTATTAATCATGATCGAGTAAGTGGACTGTGTCTGAATAGTTGTATCCTTGGCTAGAATTTATCTAGTCTTGATTTAATTCTTGCTATATT
The DNA here is from genome assembly GCF_036785885.1 of Coffea arabica. NCBI lineage: Eukaryota > Viridiplantae > Streptophyta > Magnoliopsida > Gentianales > Rubiaceae > Coffea > Coffea arabica. The sequence continues at coordinate 31,856,728 of NC_092327.1, forward strand.
CGTGCTAGTTAATTAATTATTTTTAGTTGAATTGCTTAATTGTTTTTAGTTTCATTCTGATAAAATCCCCCTTTACCAATTGGAATTTCAAGAGACAAATATCCCCAGTCCTTGAGGAGACAACCCTGCTTGCCACTGTCTACTATTTAGTAGTTTTTGTCAATTAATTAATTCTGGTATATCGGGTTAAGCAAACGCTTCGGGAACAGGGTGAATCAAGTAACCTATTGCACACCTAGAGTCCCTGCTCCAGTACCTAGGATTAATTATTGACTGCTTTTAGTGGTAATTAGGTTCTATTTTTATTATTGCACAGGCTCGACACCTGTCATCCATGCAGTAAAACTTTTATGGTACAACAATTTTTTATTTTTTTCATGCAATGTTGTGGTAAGATAATTTAACTCATTTTCTAATTGAATTTAATTTGAGATGTATTCATATTCACTTAATTATATTTAGCCCAAAACCAATGCCAACTCGTACATTTTTAGAATATATATAAAAAAAATTAATATATGTGTGCATGAAGCTCAATTGAATTCGATTAACTTTGACGAGCTTTCGAGTTTCATATATTAAAGTCGAACTCGACTCGTCAAGTAGCTTGAACTACTCGAATTCGAGCTTAAACTTGACCAATGAAAAGTTTTAGAACTTTGACAGAGCAAACTCATGAGCTACTTAATTAACCTCGACACCCCTAGTTTTACTTAAATTGGGTGTCTCTGTTCAATCTGTTTCGTTAGATTCTTGAAGTTGCATAGGAATTGGGTTCATAGTTAGCATTGCCTTATTGAAACATGTGTTAGTAGTATGAAGTCAAGAAGTCAGATTTGTTTTGTCTTTTTTACAGGCCTGGTGCGAACCAATCATAAAGTTGGTCATTGCACAAGGTTAGTTTTGTTCCTTCTCTGGTCCAGTAAGTTGCGCCAACTCTGCTTTCGTGAATGTTATCTTTTGTTCTCGAGAACTTGAAAAGACTTGTGGCTCTAATTGAGGGCCTCCTTGTTTGTTCATCAAATTTTTGAGATGCTATATTTAATTCCGTTGCGTACCTATTTTCTTTGCTAACAAAAGAGCCAGTTTTTCCCCCTCTCTCTGCAGTCTTCAATATTTCCATGTCAATTCTTCCACACGTCATAATTGCGATATTTTGACTTTTTTTATTTAGCAAAAAAAATATATTGTGACTTCTCTTTTATTTCACAATATAGAATTCACCAAAAGCAATTTCAAGAAAGAAAAGAAAACCAGCATGATTGTGACTTTTGTATTATTTCACAATAGAAATCACCAAAAGGAGTATCGTCTCTTCAAAGTTTCCTTAGTTCAAATATACTGTCCCAACTCCCAAGCTCTCACCTAAATTGAGCTAAGTGATCAAAAGGGCATGATACAATTGGAGAGGGGAGATTAAGTTTAACCTTTGATTGATGCAGAGTAGGAATATATTTCAATTTTGCCTTAAATCAATACTTGCTAATAGAGATTGACCGGCAAACGTGGTTCTGGGATCATAGCAAGTGGAATCCTTGGATGAGTTGTGAGTCCGTAGTGTTCTTCCATGCAAATTTCCTCTGGTTTCATGCCATGAGGCAATTTCCAGTTGAATCCATGCAACAAGTTTGCCAACATTGATCGAATAAGTTTGATTCCAAGGTTATAGCCTGGGCACATCCTCCGACCTGAGCCAAAGGGCAGTAGCACAAAGTTTTGTCCCTTCATGTCAATATCCTTCTCCAAAAACCTCTCTGGAATGAATTCTTCAGGAGAATCCCAATACTTTGAGTTCCTCCCTATACTCCATGTGTTTATAAACACCGTTGTTCCTTTAGCAATGTTATAACCAGCTACAGTGCAATCCTCGGGGGCATAACGGGGCGAAAGTAGCGTTGCCAGTGGATGTAACCTAAAAGTTTCCTTTATGATCGCCTCTAGAAAAGGCAGTTTTGAGAAATCAGCCTCTTCCACCCACTTGTCTTTCCCTATCAATCTGTCAAGCTCTTCGGTTGCCTTTCGAATGAGACGTGGATGTTTGAGAAGTTCATTCAATGCCCATTCTACCGTAAGGGCTGAGGTTTCGGTACCACCAACCAGCAAGTCCTGGCCATGATCAAATAATGGTAAAGTTTGTCCTGCCATGATTAAATATTGGTGAAGTATCATGATTTACAACAAATTGGAAGGAAAAAAACTGTTGGATCCTAGATCCAAAGCTAGGCTTATATATGTGAATAATTGTGTATTGCAAACTGTCAAATTAGATTAAATTCAATTAAGTAATTCATTTTAATTTAGATTTTAATGTATTTCATAAGATATTGGCTATGTACAGAGACTTATGAATAATTTCTATTTGTATGATGGATCAAAATAGAAATACTAAAAGATAATAGAAAAGTTATTTATATTATAGTTATAATCCCCGGATCACATACATTTTTATGTCGTATACTTTGGCATTGCAAAATAGTTCTTATATCTCAGATACCAGAGAGAAATTGAAGAACCCTCTTTAAGGATAAACCAATACATGTTGATTTGAAAGGCCAGCCAAAGATTTAAAGGATTCAAATAGCAATGAATCAATATGAATCTAGTTAATAGTTTTTTTTCAGAGATTAGTTTTATAAATGTTATGCGTCTATATCATAGTTGTATTCAAAAATCTCATATTGGAATCTTGGAAAATTCAACAAAGCCCATTTAATCAGAAGGATGAAAGAAGACAGTTATCCTTTTTTTTTTGTGAGGGTGAAGACAGTTATCTTTAATAGAACGTTCTGGTCAGCAACACATTGGTAAAGTTAGTCCTCAACATGACATATTGGTAAAGTTAGTGCCTCTATGATCAAATATTGTAATACTATTAATCTAGAAAGGAAATAAAAAACTCTTAATTAGAAAAAAGGAGACAGTTATCTTTAATGGCACATTATACTAAGCAAGACTGCTGGCTTTGAGATTCAGTAACTTAAAGAGGCAAAGAGACCTAGGAATTTGATTAAACAATGAGAAGAAAGAGCACCTGAATTAGCCCTTTTATCTGATCTCTGGTGAGTTTAACCTGGAGATCTGGATCTTCAGCGTATTGCAATAGAATGTCAACCATGTCCTTAGGGATAAAATCTTTCTCTGTTTTCCTCCTGGCCTGGTGATCATCAAGCACATGGTTGTGGAATCTATCAAATTTCTTGTGAAGTTCTTTCATTTGCTTTACATAACCTTGGAGGTCAAATCTGTCGAGCCATGGTATCCAATCCCCAATATTGAACACACCACTCAGCAAACACCAAGTATCTATCATCTCTTGGAATTCTTCAAAGGTAGGTAGAGATCTCTCCCCTTCAGATTGCGCAAAGTACTTGTTACTCAAGACCATCTGGCTTGCAGTGGAGAGGGTAAGACGTGTTAGATGATCTCTCATAACTACTGGCTTTCCTGAGAGAGCATACAATCTAGAAATGAAAGCACGCCTTTCTTCAATGCGTATGCTCTCGAAGGAGTCAAGTCGCTTTGGATTAAATATTTGGGTAAGATAAAGTTTACGAGCTTGTCGCCAGAATGGACCATAAGGTGCCCATGTCAAATCGGAGCAGTTATAGCTAGCGTGTTTGCCAGCATCAGTTGTTGGCCGAGAAGCGAAGATGTTGTCATGTGTTTGCAAGAATTCTTTTGCCATTTCAGGGGATGAAGCTACTACAACAGGGCTGGAACCAAATTTTAGTTGCATGATTTTTCCATATTTCTGGGACAGCAAGTGTAAGGATTGATGTGGGATTGAACCTAGGAGTTTCAAGTTGCCAACAATAGGCCATGGTTTTGGTCCTGGTGGATGATTTAGCTTTAGGCGTTTGCGAGTGGATACTTTTGAGAGAAAAGCCAATGCAACAACCCATGCCAAGGCTAAGAGCAGCCAAGTCTCCATCAGGGCTGAAATAAGTTAGTATGGCAATGAACTCCAGTGGGTGTTTGAATGCCGAACTCCAGCGGGGGCTTTATGCACACGGTCATGATTGATAAGGTTAATCTGTGCCACATGCATTAATTGGCTTTGAATTGATTCTTCGGATAATTTCGAAAACCTTCCCTAAGGTGTTTGTGAATATCGCTTGGAACTTCTAAACTTTTGAAAATCTCATTAACCTCCCCAAAATAAATTATTTTGTAACATGTCCAATGACTAGGATAGGAATGGCAATGAACGGAGTCAAACTCAAATACAGAATGTATTCAAGCTAGAGCTCGATGAGCTTGAAGACATTACTTGAGCTCAAACTCAGTTTGAGCTCATCAACTTTGAAGGTCAAGTTCGGCTCATGTGAAAGATAAAGGTGCTCAAGAAGCAAATTAAGATCAAATTCCAGCTTGAGTGGTAAGACAATTTTTTCTAAAAATATAGGTTTTTAGGTAATTTAACAATTACCTAGATGCTTGAATTCGATTCAATAATTGACTCGAATATCAGTCAAACTCGAGTTCGAGTAGAGCTTTGACTAAATTCCTTGCGAGTAACTCGATTCATCTACCACCCCTAACTAGGAGCAAAGTAAGATTAAATGATTCATTTAAGTAAAATGAGCATATTTTTATTTCAAAATTGCCCTTTCAGTTGTCTTGTTCCTTCCTTATCCAAAATCCTTATTAGTATTAATAAAAGATTTAAAATCCAAGAAAATTTTGTGTAGTGTTTGTTATTGTAATGCAACTAAATATAACAATATATAACAACTATTAAGCAAATTATTGTTGAAATCGGAACGGACACTTATGTTGCTCGAAATGCATATGAAGAGAGTTGAGATGAAAAGAATTGAAACATTGATGAACATATTCTAAAATATAAAGTCAAGAAATAGAGAAAACTAGATTGGTCACTAGTGGTTCTAATTGCAAGGCCAGAACCAGAAATTTTTGAGAGCCAAAACTAAGAAAAAAAATTGAGAGCGGAGGAAAAAAACCCAAAAACAGGCTCTACTTCGATAGTGAAAGTACAACCTCTTCCAATAATATGAAGGCAGTGAAATTAATGCGGGGAATGTGGTTGGTAAACTGGCATAAAAGAATTACACTAAAAAATATAAGCTCCTGAATTGGGACTAATATATGCGACATTTTCATTAAAACAGGCCAAAATTCAAAAAAAAAAAAAAAAGCAAAAGAAGAAAATCATGCCAATTCTTTTGGTTGGAAAGTATTTTTCCAGAATAAACCTATAGCATTGAGGGTAAAAATATTGGTGACTTGTGATGTTGACTTCAAATGAGAGAGGTAAGTGATATTTTTAGAAGTTTAAGAATACTACATAATTATCAAAAACCCCAACAGATGTTCCTAAAAATATCACTCATTGCTGTAGCTCAGAAACCACGAATTGTCTTTGAACTTATAATTTCCACAGCAGCCGTGTCCTCTTCAAGTTCAATAGGTCAAGATTATCTCATGGGTATGCCCATCAAATCATTTTTTTCCCATTAACACACTTTGCTACAAGCCTCTAAATATTTTCCAAACATCCCAGCTTTTCAATTTTATTATGGAGCAAGTCCCCCAAATAGTCATTCAAGTTTTTTACTAATTCATATTTGATCCTTCATCTTAAGAATGGGACATAATGGCCGTCCAACGAAATTTTTTAGGCTTAATTGGTCCCTATGTGACGGAACTGGTAAGAAAATTCAAATCTCATCACCACTTTGATCCAACTTTTTCTTGGCTGCTATGCCAGATAAGAACCAATTTGGTCTAAAAAATTTTGTTGAAGGATCATTCTATCTCATTTTTAAGTTGAAGGACCAAATGTGAATTAGTTAAAAAAGTTGAAGGACTATTTGGAAAATTTGCTCTTTATTATATTATGTCACTTCTTGCCAGACACAGACATGTCTTTTGTCAAAGTCTTGAAGTCGTAGGGAAGTGAAAAATCATTGATGCGTGCAGCATTATAACACGTCTTGCCGGACATTGACATGTCTTTTGTCAAAGTATGGGATAATTTTATGAACCTTCCTTAACATTTTTCATAATTGCAAGCAATGATGGAGCCAAGGGGGGCAGAGGGGGCCATGGCCCCCCCTAAGTTTTGAAAAATTTAATTCATAATATGTAAATATATGTATAAGTCAAAGTTGGCCCCCCCTAATTTTTTATAATTTTAGTTTATATTATGAGAGTTTATATATATATGTATATATATCTGTGTGTGTGTGTGTGAATTACCACCTTTTGATTTAATTTTTTCTTCAAAAAAAAGTTATTTTTTTTATTGTACTAATTATTTAACATTCAAAAAATTATATAATTTGATGATCCATAGTAAATTTACCCAATTTGATGTATTATAATAAAAGACTTTATTCATAATTATCAATGGGCTACAATAAAAATAATTACTTTATTGGGCCATATACAAATATACACCTTAGCCTAATTGATAAAAAAATTTAAAATTAGTGATCTATTCTCTTGTTGACTCATATACAAATATACAAATAATTACTTGAAGGCTTGGTGAAGACAAGAAATTGAGTGATATATCCTGTTATTGGCAGATTGATGATATTTGTTCTCACTCTTTCTGTATCAATTGCAACTATAGAATGTACATTTTCAATTGTGAATATAATCAAAACAAAACTCTAAAACAAGATAAAAGATAATTTCTTGAATGATTGTCTAACAATGTATATAAAAAAAGGATGATCAAAATTTAACACTGATTCAATTATAGATGAATTTAGTTCTATGAAAGAATGTAAAACTCAATTTACTTTTAAAAAAAGAGGTTGAAATTTCAAGGTATGCTAACATAACTTTTATCTTTTATTAATTGAAAATAGTTATATTATATTGTATAGTTATATTTTTATTTTTGCACAAATGACATATTGAAGCATCTTCTCATAATGTACAATTTGGGTAGTTTGTTATGTTATAAGATATTTAATCAAAGGTTATTTTTTGTCCTAATTTTTGTTATGAATACCCTGCATATTTATGTAATAGACATACCTTTATAATTAAAATTAAAATTTGATATTTTAAGATATCATATATTTAAATAGATGAAAATTATTTTGAACATAACATATTAAGATAATTTTGTTCAGAAAAATTTTGGCCCCCCTCCCAAGGAAAAAATCCTGGCTCCGTTTTATAGTCTATAGAATGGACATTTTCAATTACGAAAATAATCAAAATAAAGCTCCAAAACAAGATAAAAGATCATTTCTTTAATGATTGCCTAACAATGTACATAAAAAAAGGAAGTTGTTCGAAAATTTAGCATTGATTCAATTAGAGATGAATTACGTTCTATGAAAGAACTTAAAACTCAATTTATTTTTAATAAAAGAGGATGGAATTTCAAGGTATATTAACATAACTTTTATCTTTTTTTAATTGAAAATACTTATATTTATGTTACATAGTCATATTTTTGTTTTTGCACAGGTAACATATTGGAGCATCTTCTCATAATGTGCAACTTAAGTGGTTTGTGATGTTATAAGATATTTAATCAAATGTTATTTCTTATCTTAATTTTAGTTATAACTATGCTACATATTTATGAAATAGACATAGCTTTATAATTAAAATTAATATTTGATATTTTAAGATGTCATATATTTAAATAAATAAAAATTAGTTTGAACATAACATATTAAGATAATTTTGTTCGAAAAAATTTTGGCCCCCCCAAGGGAAAAATCCTGGCTCCGTCACTGTTTGCAAGAGCTCTCTTTAATTTTAAAAATTACATATCACTCCTTATTTTTATTGTTTATATAATAATATAAGTCCAACAAACTAGATTTTTTCTCAAAAATCCTAAATTACCCTTTAATACAAAAGTAAAAAAGAAAAATACAGTATACTCGATCCTTTTCTTTCACACTCTGCACAAATCCACCATCCCAATTCATAACAACCACCTAAGTAAAAACTCTAGTTCCAAATCAAAGCAACTATCCAAAGGATCATCAATGCTTGCCACAGAAAAAAAATATAGGGTAAATTTTTCATCTTTGATCCTCCAACCTGTTTCAATCATTAATTTCATTATTTTTTTTCTCTATGACTCCGAGTCTTTTCATTTCAATTGAACTATTAATTTTACAATTTCAATTTGGTAATATCTATAAAACTGAAGAAAAAAAGAGAGGATATGACAGTATAATAATTAGAAAAGAGAAGAGTGGAGCTAGCCAAGACATAGATAAATATGATTTTTTTTTTTTGGTTTTACAAATATATTGTATTATACTGTAAATTATCTATTAAGTGAAGGTCATTATAAGTACTTTATTCTGTCAAGGGAGGTAAGCATAATTATTTAAAATTGAGGAGAGCAGAGTAAAATTATCAAAATCTCAAGGGAGGTTTTTTAAAATTATCCCGTCAAAGTATTGAAGTTGTAGGAATTAAAAAATTGTTGATGCCGTACAGCACTATCACACTTCTTGCTAGACACAGACATGCCGTTTGTCAAAATATAGAAGAAGTAGGAATCTGAAAAATCGTAGATGACGTGCAGCATTATCACACCTTAATTTTTTTTTTTGGTCAAAATGATCACACCTTAATTCGAGAGGGTTGTTTCAAGCTTGCTAAGCACTAGTGCTGCAATTGCGTTTAGATTGTTATTTTTTTAAAATTTTTGTAAAAAAATATATTATAATAATTTGATATATATAAAATAATAAAATAATTAAAAAATGTGTTCAAGAAAAATGTAAAAATTTTCTCTTAAAAAACCTACAATCCAAATATTGAGATTCCAGGGGAATTGAACGCTGGAAAAAAAAAACAATTGAAATCCATGCCGTCTTGCCTAGCGTTATTCTTGCTTCCCTTTCCATTATTGAAGTCTTGATTATTTCTTTTCCTTCCATCAATTTTGGAGGAATTTCACATTCCACTTTTGGCAAATTTGGTAATTTATATCACTCAATTTGGCAAATTTCTTCGTAACAGTGCTAGTCAAGTTAGGACTAAGTTTAAGAAAATGGAAAAAATCATATGGGGATAAAAATGAAATGGCAAAAACTTTGACACTCATTTAAGGGTAAAAATATATACACTATTAGTGTATATAAGATTAATCAAAATACTTATAAGAATACTGGACAAACATTCTTTAAAAGCATTTGTTATAAACAAATTGTGGAACCAAAAATTTGGTTATATTTCGTGAAATCATGGGTAATTTACACCTCTAAGATCAATTACAACCCTAAAAACTATTTAATGTATTCATGAATCAACATATCATATCAAGAGGCACATTATTTGTTCTGAAGCATATATACATAACAATACTTGTTTTTTGGGGTAAGTATACATACTAATACTTGTAACTCTAACGTACACCAAGTGCAGTTCCAAAATAATACTAGATTTGTAAGAAAATAAACCTAAAGCATCAATTAAAGTACAAGGAAAATCTAAATTTTGGAATCGCAAGACCAATCACCATAGGCACTACTAATTGACTTGTTAATAGGCACATTTGTCAGTTCTTGATTATGCATTCTTAATCTGGTCCGCAAAAAACACAAAGGAGATCAGTATTCTTACTCAAAAAATAAATTTCTGCCTTCAAGCATAAATGAATGCAGGAATCTAAACACACATGCAAAAATTGAAGTTTAAATACCAAAGCAGAAGGAGCATCAGAAGCGACTTTTTGCCTTAAAACGCCCAGCATAGTAGACTTTGATCTGCTAAAGCTATTTTAGACAAAATATAAAGTACCCAAATTCATATATTTCAATCTTAAGAAGACGAATTCAGAAAAAAAAATCAAAATTATGAACAAGCAAAAGCAGCAAGCAAAGTAAATAAACAAACAAGCAAAACGATTGCGATCTGCGGAGGAAATCTAGAAATAAAAAAAAGCATTCTCGTTTAAATTCCAAAGCATGAATATGACAAGAAAAGCTTGAACAAGTGAGTCAAAAAAAAAAATTCCAAAGGGCTATTTAATTTCCTTTTATTTCTCTTAAGTTTATCATACTCCTACTTCGGGCAGTTCATAATGAGGAAAAAGCATGAATATGACAAGAAAAGCTTGGACAAGTGAGTGTAGATAGAAATAACTTCATTTTTCTGTAAAAGATAAAAAATATGCTGCATCTAATGTTCAAGAATGAAACCACAACCCACAAAAGAACAAATAAGTCACAAGGCATCAACTTTGCCTCTAGAAGTTCGCAATCTTAGCGCTAATCAACTACATGGGACGGCTACTTGCAACCATGCATCTGGTGGTAATGGCAATCTTCCAAATATGTCTTTATTCCCTCTTTCAATGGATCGCAAAATATCCTCCAAGTGATTGAATCTGACAAGTTGTTCTCCGCCACTTGCCCTTCTTGACATGTGGTCATCATCTGGCCATCACAATCAACTGATGATGATGATGACTGTTCACAAACTTGCACTTCAAAGGGCTGTTCCGAATTTTCAAGATTTTCGCATATATGTTCTGAATTCTCCATTCCATCAATGGTCGAATTGAACCAATGTTTTTCAGTATAGGATGAAGGAGCTTCTTCTTGGATGACTGATCCCAAATAATCACCATTTCAACACGTCATTGACTGTACACCATCATCCAGCAATAAACTTGTATATGTTTGTAGCAGTCTTGTATCTCCATCATAGTCACAATTAACCAAATTAGGCAATTCCATAGGTCCGCTTGCCTGAGTTGTTACTAGCGAGCTTTCGGCCTCATTCATTGGAGGCCAAGGATTGTTACATGACTTCTTACTCGCTTGTGAACTTTTTTGTTCAAGATTCATCTTTCTCTTGCCCTGGACAACTTCACGGCATCCACGATTTCCAACCTCCTTTTCTTTCGCAACCTTTCATTTCTTTGCAGATTCTGACTTTGGTATACTTACAATCATCCTTTATTATTCTACAAGAACATAATCAGTATTATGACTGCTTTTTAACCCATTCAATGATGCACCATCCAGCGAATACTCATACATTATCTAATGCATTAAACACTACTATTAATGCAGATTTCTGGCACCCTCTTGGCCCCCTATACCTGCATTTTACTGAGAAGCTCCTGGAATCATTTGTTCTCACAAAGTGTGACACAATTGCTGCTTGTATTACGGAAAGGATCCGCAAATGGCATATTGGCAGGCACTACACTTACGAAGTTAGCGCCATGAAGAGGGATAACCCTATGCAATTCCTCCCTGGTATTCGTAGGATTGATCATATGGGTGAATTACCCAATCTGCAGGTATTTTTGTTGTCAACTCCTCAATCAAAGCACTAAGGGGAACTAAAGTTCCTATCGAGTGGCACGAGCTGGTTTTGGGACACGGATTTGTCCCTTGGTTTAGTTTTATTTTATGGTTGCTGTGCAAACGAAGATTAAACACCAAAGGTAGATTGAAAGCATGGGTCTCTAGTATTTGTGCCCTTTGTATTAATGCTGATGAAACTATGGAATGCTAAATAACTGCTGCTGTTTGGTGGCTCTGTAGACAATGGAAATCTGATTCTTTTGCACCATACTTAGACTAGTAGGAATGCTATCTATTGGAGGTATAATATCTCCAGTTTGAAAAGAAAAGGTTGTAAGATAAAGTCAAACCTCCCACCATTTGACCATGAATATGTCAAAGTAAAATTCCAAATCGTTAGTTGACATTCTAGTTAGATTTTCACAATTTTGTTTTGAATTATACTATTCTTAGGGAGACAAGTTTTAAGATAGTGTTAAAGTTTACTTTTTTTTTTTTTTTTTTCCGAAACGATAGAAATTTTATATCATCACAAAACTATACAATTTTGGAGCAAGGGCTCCTATCTTTACAAAAGTGCATTTAGCACTATGGAGTGGCGTAGTTCCATTCCATGTCACAAAAATTCAAAAGAGCACTTTTGCTCAAACTGTAGCATAGGCTATCAGTATCCTCATTCAAACTCACAAAAGAGCACATTCGAAACCATAAGGTCATTTTCTGGATATCCTCCATAATAGTAGCTATCTCTATGCTACCACCTTTCCCGGTTTGAAATTGGTTCGTCATCTTCCTGTTCTCAAACTGACAAGTTGTCAGCCTGTGCAATAATAAAAACCTGCTCAACTAAAGTTAATTTCTGTAGATAGTGGTAAGCAGGGTCGAATCCACAGGGATTGGGTGTAACTGTTTGTTTTCAAACCCACAGTAACAAAGGGGATGTTTTTGTGCAGAAGATGACAATCAAAGAAATTTAAATAAAATCTAAGAAACTATTAAAAATTAAATAACAAGTTACTAAAGTCAAATGAATGATAACTAATGATCTAGCCAAGAAATAACTTCAGCAACGGTTCACCTAATTGATCATCGATGCAAAGCCAATTCCAATGATTTACTAATAAATAGGTTATAACTGCCAAACAAGTGATGACAGTCAACCCCTGCTTACTATGTCGGTGATCAAGGTACGTCCGTTAATCACTGCTCTAATTAGGAAATAATCCTAGGTACGCCCATAGGATTTAATTTCCCAATTGCCTTACGTATTAGAGGAGCCCTATTCTAACCAAATAACGCACTACCAGGGTTATTTCAGGTTAGCCCGCGTATCCCCCTGACACAAACCTAATCGTGCCAGTTGCCACTATTTCAAGGCAATTGAATAATTACGGATTTAAATGCCCTAATTGACAATAGATTACCAAATTAACTAATTATCCGGATCCAAGACAATTAATTAATTAAATAACCATAAGCATAGCAATCAAGGAATATGCGAATATCAATAAATAAAAGAAAAAGATTAAATTAAATCGATCTCACAATTTTTAGGCGACCCAAAGCATTCGTTGTTTCTTGACTAGAGTGAGGAAATTAGTTCATATTTGATGAACAAAATCTACAAGAAATTGAAGAGAAAGCAGCGGCCATTGTCTTTTGAAATTGGGAAAACTCAATTCGTCCAAAGTAGTGATACGAAGAAGGATTCGGAATTGACATACGTAGAAGGAAAAGAAATTACCAAGAACCAAAGAAAAGTCAAAGAGCAAAAAGCAAAGAAAAAAGAATCATCCAATGCATTCACGAAGGAAGCAACAATTACTAAAAGTCTCCACTACCCAAAACTAAAAAGGAAAAGTCAAAGGCTAATCTAAAAGTCAAAAGCTAAAAAGTCAAAGGCTAATCTAAAGTACTCCTACTAGTTCTCTACTCTATTTCTTCTTTCTATCTAATGCCTGGCCACCGTGCGACGGCTCCCGCCCCCGAGAGAAAGAAGAAGTTCTAGTCCTTCGTTCCTTTTCCTCTTTTATGTTGTCATCCGTAAATTACCAAAAAGGGTCGCGTCTTCTTATTCCAAAAATGCCCCTGGATCCCTATTACTCGAGCTCTTTCCTGATGATTGCTAAATTGGCACTTGTTATGGTGTTTTCGATCAAATCCCTGAAATAAATGCAAATTGCCAAAAGTGAGTAGAATCTAACAATTAATCCACATCAAGTCAGGTAATAGGGGAAATTAATAATAAAATAAATGATAAAATTACAACCTATCAATTCCCCCCACACCTAAATCATGCTTGCCTTCAAGCATGAGAACAGCAAACAAGTACCAATATTTGACAATGGTCATTGCTCCGTCTACCATATTGCCAAGATACCAAAAAAAACATATATCAAGCATCAGTGATCAATACCCAAGAAACATCACCCCGGTTAGTTTCTAAACCAGAAATTCCTTCAATTCTAGGTTAACCAATCTAAGAAAAAGGAATGGCACACAAAATTTATCAGCATATGGTCCAGTTATTAACCAAATTCTCAACATTAAATCCACAAATCGGCAAGCTGACTTTTATCACACACTAACACAACTTTCACTTTTTTTTTTCATTATTTATTTATCTATTATTTTTTTTCTTTTTTTTTCAATAGCACAAAAGACTTAGTCTCTAGCCATCGGAGCCTTTTGACGCGAACTCCAACATTTGCCAGATGAAGGAGCTCGGTTACTTAGCTCCTATCGCTATACGACCACGTACTCATAGAAATTACTACTTTTTGACTCGAGAATCGACACTTTAGGTGAAGATCCCCGGTTACTCAGTAGTACCAAATAGCGGAGTACAGTCAACTTTATTTCATAATCAGATAACACAATATCTCACAATATCACAAAGAAAAAGTAGCTAGCCTCATTTTTTCCAAACATGGAGAACTAAAGTTAATCACTGGACCAATTCACATGAAAATGCCAACAATCATTCCCAGTACCTAGGAAAGTTAACCAAAAATTATAAGAGTAAAACAATCACCGATATTCACCAAAGCGATGTTCTTGGACTCAACTACATTAACTTGATGCACTTTTAGTATTAAAACTTGGCAATAGCAGAATTAGAGTCAACAAACCAACATCAAGTCTTGGCATGCACTTACGAGCTAATCACTAAAAAGAAAGAAAGAAAATGAACGAGAGGTGGACAAATAATAAACTAAAAATAAAGAAAAAAAACATCTAAAAACAAAAAAAAATCTAAAAACTCAAAATTAAAGACACTAGCACCATAACTGCTCTTCCCCCCCCACCTAAATCCTACATTATCCTCAATGGAGGTAATAAAGTAATTAAAACGAAGAGAACAATGAAACTTCCCTGTTGAATGGCTAAGGGATAGGAGGGAATAGTGGAGTGAAACCGATATGATAGAAGTATGCGGCCAAGTTCTGAGACATCTCAACTCAATTCAACCAGCAAATGCAAAACTCTGTCCACCCAAAATCTCAACAAATTCTTCAATTGGACAAGAACAACTTAGTCACAGATGCCCAGCGGTCAATTAGGTAGCCAATCACAGAGGAGTAATAAATTATATGCAAACTACCACAACCAGTACCACTGGAGCACGCACAGGTAATCAACAAATCAACCAGTCAATACAAACTACTGAGAAATCCCAACCAACACCAAACAATACTAGCATTTAGAGGAAACCAAAATGGCAATCAATTTGCACATAACTCCCAAATAATTCCCAAATAACAGATGGGAAATCAAACAAATCAACCCCACCAGTGCAGTATAGGGCAACCAAGTAAGAAAAGGGTAACAACAATTAACGAACGATATTTTAGAAATTGATGTCCCAGAGGATTAATTAACGGCAGGAAAAATACAATACCTCCACCTGTCAAAATTAGACAGATGGTGAGAGCTGGTGGAGCGTGGTTGACACTACGCGTGAGGGAGATGGAGGGCTGGCGGCACATGGTGGTGGCCGTCTGTGGGCTACGAGCATCGGTTGCGGCATGGTGAGAGAGCAAGGGAACGAGGAAGGGTGGCGGCGCGCGCTCACGAGCTGGCTATGACGGGGAACTCGACTGCGTGCGAGGGAAAAGAGAGGCGGATGTGTGGAGCAGCGTACAGCGGCGGCGGCCTGGAGTGCAATGAGCAGCGCGCGAGAGAGTGGGGCTACAGCTGTGCGCGTCGTCGATGGTGCGGTGGAGAAGGAGAGCAAGAGAGGAAGAGAAAGGCGCGCGAGGCTAGGAAGGAGAGGAGAGCGGCGGCAGTTGCTTGTGGGTTTTGGCCAAAAGAAAGTGAAACAAGGGAGAAGAAGGAAAGAAAAAGGAAGAAAGAAAGAAAAAGAAAGAAAGAAAAGGAAAAAGAAAAAGAAATAGTTTTTTTAAAATTTTTAAAATTTTTAGTTTTTTTTAATTTAAAATTGTTTTAATTTTTTTGTTATTATTATTAATAAAATTTATTTTTGAAATTCAAAATTAGAAATTAACAGGAAATTGAAAATTTTTCTCGAGTCTTGAATACTTACCTTTCCCGCGAACGTGACGCGGGCACGTCAAGAAGGCACGGAATGAGGAGCTTTCCAAGTTACTTGACGCGGGCACGTCATGAGGACAAGAACCCCTTCGACGAATCTGACCATGAGCTCTTCATGGGACTTGACGCGGACACGTCAAGGGGATCGAAACCCTTTTGACAAATCTGACCATGAGCTCTTCATGGGACTCGACGCGGGCACGTCAAGGGAATCGAAACCCTTTTTACTAAGCACCAAGAAATCGCACTGTGTCACGCGCCCAGTTGACGCAGGGGCGTCATGTCAACGGGATGCCTATGAATCATCAAAAACGAAAATTGAAACAAAAAATCAGTCAAATCCAAGGAAAACATATTTAAACTAACAAACAAAACCGAACAAGCAACTAAAAGAAATTGGGTTGCCTCCCAATGAGTGCCTTTCTTTAATGTCTTTGGTTAGACATTGTCATGTTTGTTCAGGGAGGATAAAATCTTGTGGCTCGTTTCAGTGCTTCATTCTCTATGTAATCCTGATAACCCTCGTAAGTAGAGTAATCCTTGAGTACACGAGCTACGGTCTTCCATGGACTAATAGATAGCGCCAAACAAATCAACAATGATCTGAATTCTCCACTCACTCCTCCATCACACGCATTTATCGGTTCAAGATATTTTGCCATCGCCACTCTTAACTTATTCCTGTCATGAAATTTAAAATTTTCTGGTATAATAAAATCAATCTCAATAATAGGAGTTGAAGAATATGAGTCAGGAAAATATTGATTAAGGAATGGAGAAGATGTCACCGTATTTGGAGATTGTACACTGGATTCATTCACTTGGACGAATTGATTTTGGGGTCTCATTTCTTGCACTTCACCTTCCCTTTCAACTGCATCTTTAAATCCGTTTTCTTGAAACTCTTGCAGTTCCATATCATTTGGCCGGATAATTGCACTCTCATCTTCTTCAAGGTTGATGTTGGTCTGTGAGGGCAATTTTTCACTCATGTGAGAAGCTAATTGCGTTATCTTGGATATCAATAGATGCACTTGATCCGCTAGGTTACTAATGCTCGCTTGTGTCTCCTAATGAAATCGATATGTATTAGTAGCGAATAATTCAATCATTTCCTGAAAAGACATACCTGACATGGATGATAGTTGTTGAGACTCTTGCTGTTGAAAACCCATTGGCCTGGTCGCATAATTAAAATTGGAATCATCCCCCATCCTTGATCATACCCGTTTGAATAAGGGTCATACCACGTTTGATATTGAGGTGAAAAATCTCCAAAAGTATCAATTGGAGCATTTAGGTTATCTTGAAATGCGGGGCATATGTCGGTTGAATAACCTGAAGCAAAATAAGTTCCACAATTTGCAACAGCTAATTGATCATTATGAAAAACACGAGTCTCATAACCCCATTCAGGAATAAAGTCCAGTCTATCATCAAAATACGGAATGTTAGAAGCCATAAACTATATAAAAAAAGAGAAAAATAAATAAAAAAATGAAAACAAGATGAACTCAAAAAGAAACAAATTAATCAGGCACCAATCCCCGGCAACGGTGCCAAAAATTGACAGGTTATCAGCCAGTGCAATAATAAAAACTTGCTCAACTAAAGTTAATTTCTGTAGATAGTGGTAAGCAGGGTCGAATTCACAAGTATTGGGTGTAACTGTTTCTTTTCAAATCCACAGTAACAAAGGGGGTGTTTTTGTGTAGAAGATGACAATCAAAGAAATTCAAATAAAATCTAAGAAACTATTAAAAATTAAATAACAAATTACTAAAGTCAAATGAATGATAACTAATGATCTAGCCAAGAAATAACTTCAGCAACGGTTCACCTAATTGATCATCGATGCAAAGTCAATTCCAATTATTTACTAATAAATAGGTTATAACTGCCAAACAAGCGATGACAGTCAACCCCTCCTTACTGTGTCGGTGATCAAAGTACGCCCGTTAATCACTACTCTAATTGAAAAATAATCTTATGTACGCCCGTAGGATTTAATTTTCCAATTGCCTTACGTATTAGAGCAGCCCTATTCTAATCAAATAACGCACTATCAGGGTTATTTCAGGTTAGCCCGCGTATCCCCCTGACACAAACCTAATCATGCCAGTTGCCACTATTTCAAGGCAATTAAACAATTACGGATTTAAATGCCCTAATTGACAATAGATTACTAAATTAACTAATTATCCGAATCCAAGATAATCAATTAATTAAATAACCATAAGCATAGCAATCAAGGATTATGCGAATATTAATAAATAAAAGAAAAAAATTAAATTAAATCGATCTCACAATTTTTAGGCGACCCAAACATCCGTTGTTTCTTGACTAGAGTGAGGAAATTAGTTTATATTTGATGAACAAAATCTACAGAAAATTGAAGAGAAAGCAACGGCCATTGTCCTTTGAAATTGGGAAAACTCAATTCGTCCGAAGTAGTGATACGAAGAAGGATTCAGAATTGACATACGTAGAAGGAAAAGAAATTACTAAGAACCAAAGAAAAGTCAAAAAGCAAAAAGCAAAGAAAAAAGAATCATCCAATGCATTCACGAAGGAAGCAACAACTACTAAAAGTCTCCACTACCAAAAGCTAGAAAGGAAAAGTCAAAGGCTAATCTAAAGTACTCCTACCAATTCTCTACTCTATTTCTTCTTTCTATCTAATGCCTGGCCACCGTGCAGCAGCTCCCCCCCCCCCCCCCGCGAGAGGAAGAAGAAGTTCCAGCCCTTCGTTCCTTTTCCTCTTTTATGCTGTCTTCCGTAATTTATAAAAAAAGGTCGTGTCTTCTTGTTCCAAAAATGCCCCTGGATGCCTGCTACTCGAGCTCTTTCCTGATGATTGCTAAATTGGCACTTGTTATGGTGTTTTCGATCAAATCCCTGAAATAAATGCAAATTGCCAAAAGTGAGTAGAATCTAACAATTAATCCATATCAAGTCAGGTAATAGGGGAAATTAATAATAAAATAAATGATAAAATTGCAACGTATCACAAACCGTATATTGATTTTCTCCCATCCTTTCCCTGCTGCCTTGATCATGTATAATCTCACTGCCTCTGCCATGTCTTGGTCTTTGTTTCTTGTCAGTCTCTCTCTTAATGACCAAGCTGCCATCCCTTGGTTTGCAGCATTCAGTGCTGTGATGCCAATACCAAAAGATTTGGCTTCCTTCTAGTGTTGGACTGCAAGCTTCAGAATTACAGTCTCAACATCTATTTGTTCCATTTGTTCATTTCCAAATTGCCTTCTTGTTTCTGTTGTACTCTTTCTCTGTTTGTGTTGATTTGCTTTGATAGGTTGCAATTTGATAGTTAATTTGATAGTTAATTTTTCCTATTACTTAACCCAATGTGAATTAATTATTAGATTCTACTCACTTTTCGTAATTTACATTTATTTCAGGGAGTAGAACAAAAATGTCACAATAAAGGCCAATTTGACAGTTATCGAGAAAGAGTTCACATAGCAGGCAATCGAGGGCATTTCTGGAATAAGGAGATACAAGTCTTTTTTGGTAATTCGCAGATGGCAGCATTAAAAGGGGGAACGAAGGGCTGAAGTGGGGGTCTTCTTCTTCCTCTCCGGAAGGGGAGCCGCCGCACATTGGAGAGCTTTCCGTCTTGTAGCTTAGCCGCAGTTGTTGACTTTTTTCTTAGTTCTTGTTAGCTAGTTTCTTTCTTACGTATGAAGATTGCTGAGGAGCTTAGCTTGCGATTTTCCTTTTGAAGCTTTTGATTAGGACTTCCCTGCGCATGTCAGGAGCAAATAGGAATAGCTTTGACTTTTCTTCCCCTTTAGTTCTTGCGAATTGAATTCTCCAAATATCCGTGACAATGGCCGCGGCTCTCTTTACAATTTCTTGTGGGCTTTGTTCATCAGCAATGAGCATAGGTTGCAATTTGATAGTTAATTTTATTATTAATTTTTCCTATTACTTAACCCAATGTGAATTAATTATTAGATTCTACTCACTTTTCGTAATTTACATTTATTTCAGGGAGTAGAACAAAAATGTCACAATAAAGGCCAATTTGACAGTTATCGAGAAAGAGTTCACATAGCAGGCAATCGAGGGCATTTCTGGAATAAGGAGATACAAGTCTTTTTTGGTAATTCGCAGATGGCAGCATTAAAAGGAGGAACGCAGGGCTGAAGTGGAGAGCTTCTTATTCCTCCGGAGTCCTCTCCGCAAGGGAGGGCGCCGCACAGAGCCGCCGCACAGCAGGGAGCTGGCTTCCCTCTTAGTTTTTCCATTTTTATAGTTTAGCTTTTCCTTTGACCGTTTGGTCTCCTTCGTCTTGTAGTGGAGAGCTTTTGACTTTTCCTTGGAATCTTTTGTGGCTACCTCCTACGTGAGTCAGGAGCACTGAAGACTAAATCATCCATTGTTACTTTACTTTGCTTTATTCCTTCGAGTGAATTGCATTTCCCAATTTCGGAGTTGATGGCCGCGACTCTTGTTTCAATTTTGTGTGGATTTTGTTCATCAAATATGAACTAATCTCCTCATTCTAGTCAGGAAACGACGGATGCTTTGGGTTACCTAAAAATTGTGAGATCGATTTAATTTAATCTTTCCCTTTTATTTGTTGGTATTCGCATATTTCCTGATTGCTAAGCTTATGGTTATTTAATTAATTGGTTGTCTTGGATCCGGATAATTAATTGATTTGGTAATCTATTGTCAATTAGGGCATTAAATCCGTAATTGTTTAATTGCTCTAAAATAGTGACAACTGGCATGATTAGGTTTGTGTCAGGGGAATACGCGGGCTAATCTAAAATAACCCTGATAGTGCGTTATTTGATTAGAATAGGGCTCCTCTAATACGTAAGGCAATTGGGGAATTAAATTCTACGGGCGTACCTAGAATTATTTCTCAATTAGAGCAGTGATTAACGGGCGTACCTTAATCATCGACACAGTAAGGAGGGGTTGACTGTCATCGCTTGTTTGGCAGTTATAACCTATTTATTAGTAAATAATTGGGATTGCCTTTGCTTATCGATGATCAATTAGGTGAACCATTGCTGAAGTTATTCCTTGGCTAGATCCTTAATTATCATTCATTCGATTTTAGTAATTTGTTAATTAATTTTTAGTAGTTTCTTAGATTTTATTTGAACTTCTTTTATTGTCACCTTCTGCATAAAAACACCCCATTGTCACTGTGAATTTGAAAAGAAACAATTACTCCCAGTCCCTGTGGATTCGACCCTGCTCACCACTGTCTACAGAAATTACTTTTAGTTTGAGCAGGTATTTATTATTGCACAGGCTTCGACAACCTGTCAATTTTTGGCGCCGTTGCCGGGGATTGGTGTCAGATTAATTTGTTTCTTTTTGAGTTCACCTTGTTTTCATTTTTAATTCATTTTTTTCTCTTATTTTTTTTATGGCTTCTAACACTTCGTATTTTGGTGAAATACTGGATTTTCTTTCCGGAAAATGCGATGTGACTAGTTTTATTGCTGAGTCTGCATATGCAGAGGCAGTAAACTCTATTAGAAAAAGAATGGCTGCTGCAACCTGTAAAATTTGTTATGCCAGGGATCATTCAACAGGTATGTGCCCCGAATATCAAGATAATCAGAGTGTCCCATTCAATAATTACGGAGATTTTTCACCCTGGTCTCAAACGTGGTATGACCCTAATCCATACGGGTATGATCAAGGATGGTGGGAAAACTCCAATTATAATTATTCAACGGGGCCAATGAATTTTCAGCAGTATGAGTCTCAAGAATCGTCATCTATGTCAGGTATGTATCCTGAAGAAATAGTTGAACCAATAGCTACTAATACATACCAATTCCAACAGGAGACACAAATGGAGGATGAGATGATGAAGGATGCAATGAATTATCTGGCAGATCAACTATGTCTATTGACATCCAGAGTGAATCGATTGGCTTCTCAAAGGGAAGAATTGCCCTCGGAAACCATTGTTGATCTAGAAGAAGATGAGAGTGCAATTGTCCGGCCAAATGACATGGAACTGCAAGAGTTTCAAGAAAACGGATTTAAAGATGCAGTTGAAAAGGAAGCTGAAGTGCAAGAAATGAGACTCCAGGATCAACTCATTCAAGTGAACGATTCCAGTGAACAATCTCCAAATGCGGTGACATCTTCTCCACTCCTTAATCAATATTTTCCTGACTCCTATTCTTCAACTCCTGTTACTGAAATTGATTTTATTATACCAGAAAATTTAAAATTTCATGACAGGAATAAGTTAAGAGTGGAGATGGCAAAATATCTTGAACCAATGAATGCGTGTGATGGAGGAGTGAGTGGAGAATGCAGATCATTGTTGACTTGTTTAGCGCCATTTATTAGTCCATGGAAGCCCGTAACTCGTGTGCCCAAGAATTACTCCATCTACGAGGGTTATCAGGACTATATAGAGGATGAAGCATTAAGACGAGCTACAAGATTTTATCCGCCATGAGCAAAACATGATAATGTCTAGCCAAAGACATTAAAGAAAGGCGCTCATTGGGAGGCAACCCAATTGTTTCTTTTAATTGCTTGATTGGTTTCGTGTCATAGCTTAAATCTGCTTTCCTTGAATTTGACTGATTTTGGGTGTTAATTTTCGTTTTTGCTGATTTATAGGTGCCCTTCAGTCATGACGCGCCCGCGTGGTGATGTGCAGGGAGCTCACGATCAGAAATTTCTGAAACTTCTGGGAGCTCTCCTGCCCTCTTGACGTGCCCGCGTGGGGACGTGCAGGAAGCTCACGATCAGAAATTTCTGAAACTTCTGGGAGCTCTCCTGCCCTCTTGACGTGCCCGCGTCACGTTCGCGGGAAAGGTAAGGATTCAAAAAAAAAAAAAAAAAAAAAAAAGAACAAAGAACAAAGAAAATTTTTCTTATCAACGTAGCTTTAGTTTCCAAAATTCAAAAAAAAATTTGAGGAGCTCTCCTGCCCTCTTGACGTGCCCGCGTCACGTTCGCGGGAAAGGTAAGGATTCAAAAAAAAAAAAAAAAAAAAAAAGAACAAAGAACAAAGAAAATTTTTCTTATCAACGTAGCTTTAGTTTCCAAAATTCAAAAAAAAATTTGATTTCCGTAGAAAAAAAATTTTTCTTTTCCTTCTTTTCTTTCTTTCTTTTTTTTTTCTTTCTTTCTTCTTCTTCTTTCTTCTTTCTTCTTTCTTCCTCCCTTGCTCCCTCTCTGTTGCCCGCCGCCCACTTGCGCCGCAACCCCCATCACGCAGCAGCCTACCGCCGCAGCTCTCCCATCTCTCTTCTCTCTGGTCCACCGCCGCCACTCAGCGGACCTCCACCAGCCCCCATCGCCGCCCGCCAGACAGTGCCGTCCACCACATCGCCTCCACTGTCCGCAACCAGCCGCCGCCCGCGACCCCAGCGCTCCACCAGAGCGCGGCTCTCCGTCGCCAGTCGCGGCCCACCTTGCGCGCTCCACCGCCATCTTCACCTCCATAGCGCGCCGCTCGCTCCTGCTCCACCGTTGACCGCCGCTGTTTTCATCGACACCGCCGCAACCCCTCACGCGATTCCGGCACAACTGACACCCACTACTGTCCCATTTCGTCTGGCTACTACCTACGGTGGAGGTAATTGGAAGTTGCCCCCCCTAATTTCTTCATTTCATTCGGTTGGCCACCTGGTTAACTGCTGAGGTTTTGTGATTGGGTTGTAATTGTTTAATTTCTGAAATGCTGTCACTGGTATGCCATATTATTGGGGCCCTTGTTACGATTTGACTACATTGGGTGGGCTGGTGTTGTGAAATTTTCTTTTGCTAATTAGGACGGCAGCTCTGCCTGTGTTTTGATTGTTGAAATTCTCAATTGTTGGCATTGATAGTTGTTATTTTGGTTTATCGGTGGCCGGCTAGTGGTAGTGTGTGATTTCTTTTCCAAAGTTTACTACACCAGTGGTACTGGTGAGGTAATTGGACCTCAATTGCATACTTCTATTTAGTTGACCAAGTGATCATTGTCCAATCCCTGAGCTGTTATCATTGAAATTAATAATTTTGAGTTGCGACTTTTATTGGCCAACTGGAGCCATTTGTTGGGATTTTGGGTGAGCTGAAATACTGCAACTGTCTAGTGACATTTGGGCGATTTGATTCTGCTTTTGCATGTTGAATTGGAATATCTGGCCGCTTGTTTTACTTGTGAGATTGGTAGCATTTATTAATTATGGAAGACATCCTGGTGATTGGTTAATATTGCTATTTTGGGACCATTGTTTGTGACCTCAGTGGCCGGGGTTCCCAACTGGTGGATTAGTACATACTTGGGGCTATTGCTTTACTACTGCTTTGATCTGCTATAGCATTTGTTGAAATTTCTGGAGATATTTGTTGAAATTTTAGAATGCATTTGTTGAGAGTATGGATGGCCCGAGTTTGCTTGTTGACTGACTGATTTGGGTAGCCCCTGTGCTTATTGACGTGACCTTGCTAGTTTCTAGTTGTTGATAATAATTGCTGGTTGTTAGTTTTGGAGTGCAACTGTTGCTTTGTTGACCATATTTGGGCTTGGGTGGCCCGTGTTTGCTTTTAATTGTTGAGTTGGGGAACACCGGTGACTATGAATGTGCGTTGGTGATTGCTATCTTTGTTGGATATTCTGTCTTTTGTTGCTTGGGGTGATAATTGGCGTCAATGGTGAGTGGCGCCACTTACAAGCACAGGTTCACAACGTAGATGAACGAATGACGAACATCACCCGCCAAGTGGCAAGGATGTCTCAGAGCTCGGCTTCCTTCCACTGTTCCCTCCTATCCTTTGGCCACTCGTGAGGGAAGTTTCGTTGCCCTCTTCGCTTTAATTGCTTTAATCCCTCCATTGAGGACAATGTAGGATCTAGGTGTGGGGGGGACAGCTATACTAGTTCTTTATTTTTAGTTTGTTATTTGTCCACCTCTCGTTCATTTTTTTTTTCTTTTTAGTGATTGGCTCGTAAGTGCATGCCAAGGTTTGATGTTGGATTATTGTCTCTGTTTCTACTATTGCCAATTTTAATAATAAAAGGGTATCAAGTTAATGTGGTTGAATTCAAGAACATCTCTTTGGTGAATATCAATAATTGTTTTACTCTTATAATTTTTGGTTAACTTTCTTAGGCATAGGGAATGATTGTTGGCATTTTTAGTGAATTGGTCCGGTTATTAACTTTAGTTCTCCATGTTTGAAAATGAGGCTAGCTGATGCAAGTTTTCTTTTGGTTCTTGTGTTATATTGACTTTTTGTGATTTTTAGCTATGCATAAACTTGACTGTACTCCGCTATTAGTTACTACTGAGTAACCGGGGATCTGCACCTAAAAGTGTCGATTCTCGCGTCAAAAAGTAGTAATTGCTATGAGTACGTGGTCACGCGGCGATAGAAGCTGAGTAACCGGGCTCCTTCATCTGGCCAATGTTGGAGTTCGCGTCAAAAGGCTCAAATGGCTAGCGACTAAGTCTTTTGTTACTATTGAAAAACAAAAAAAAAAAAAAAAAATAGAAAAAACAAGTGAAGGTTGTGTTAGTGTGTAATAAAAGTCAGCTTGCCGAATTATGGATTTAATGTTGAAGATTTTGGTTAATAGTTGGACCATTTACTGATAAATGTTATGCGTCATTCCTTTTTCTTAGAT
This sequence comes from Coffea arabica, assembly GCF_036785885.1. NCBI lineage: Eukaryota > Viridiplantae > Streptophyta > Magnoliopsida > Gentianales > Rubiaceae > Coffea > Coffea arabica. Next base: position 31,882,201 of record NC_092327.1, read on the forward strand.
TAGTTAACCTAAAATTAGAGGAGTTTGTGGTTTAGAAGCTAACCGGAGTGATGTTTCTTGGACTTGACCATTGATTCTTGATTATTATTTTTCTTGGTACCTTGGCAATTTGTTGGATAGAGCAATGACCATTATCAAATATTGGTGCTTGTTTACTTTTCTTATGCTTGAGGACAAGCATGGTTTAGGTGTGGGGGAAATTGATAGGTTGCAATTTGATAGTTAATTTTATTATTAATTTTTCCTATTACTTAACCCAATGTGAATTAATTATTAGATTCTACTCACTTTTCGTAATTTACATTTATTTCAGGGAGTAGAACAAAAATGTCACAATAAAGGCCAATTTGACAGTTATCGAGAAAGAGTTCACATAGCAGGCAATCGAGGGCATTTCTGGAATAAGGAGATACAAGTCTTTTTTGGTAATTCGCAGATGGCAGCATTAAAAGGAGGAACGCAGGGCTGAAGTGGAGAGCTTCTTATTCCTCCGGAGTCCTCTCCGCAAGGGAGGGCGCCGCACAGAGCCGCCGCACAGCAGGGAGCTGGCTTCCCTCTTAGTTTTTCCATTTTTATAGTTTAGCTTTTCCTTTGACCGTTTGGTCTCCTTCGTCTTGTAGTGGAGAGCTTTTGACTTTTCCTTGGAATCTTTTGTGGCTACCTCCTACGTGAGTCAGGAGCACTGAAGACTAAATCATCCATTGTTACTTTACTTTGCTTTATTCCTTCGAGTGAATTGCATTTCCCAATTTCGGAGTTGATGGCCGCGACTCTTGTTTCAATTTTGTGTGGATTTTGTTCATCAAATATGAACTAATCTCCTCATTCTAGTCAGGAAACGACGGATGCTTTGGGTTACCTAAAAATTGTGAGATCGATTTAATTTAATCTTTCCCTTTTATTTGTTGGTATTCGCATATTTCCTGATTGCTAAGCTTATGGTTATTTAATTAATTGGTTGTCTTGGATCCGGATAATTAATTGATTTGGTAATCTATTGTCAATTAGGGCATTAAATCCGTAATTGTTTAATTGCTCTAAAATAGTGACAACTGGCATGATTAGGTTTGTGTCAGGGGAATACGCGGGCTAATCTAAAATAACCCTGATAGTGCGTTATTTGATTAGAATAGGGCTCCTCTAATACGTAAGGCAATTGGGGAATTAAATTCTACGGGCGTACCTAGAATTATTTCTCAATTAGAGCAGTGATTAACGGGCGTACCTTAATCATCGACACAGTAAGGAGGGGTTGACTGTCATCGCTTGTTTGGCAGTTATAACCTATTTATTAGTAAATAATTGGGATTGCCTTTGCTTATCGATGATCAATTAGGTGAACCATTGCTGAAGTTATTCCTTGGCTAGATCCTTAATTATCATTCATTCGATTTTAGTAATTTGTTAATTAATTTTTAGTAGTTTCTTAGATTTTATTTGAACTTCTTTTATTGTCACCTTCTGCATAAAAACACCCCATTGTCACTGTGAATTTGAAAAGAAACAATTACTCCCAGTCCCTGTGGATTCGACCCTGCTCACCACTGTCTACAGAAATTACTTTTAGTTTGAGCAGGTATTTATTATTGCACAGGCTTCGACAACCTCTAAATGCAGTGACATCAAATCGTTCAAGTGAATGAATCCAATGAACAATCTCTAAATGCAGTGACATCTCCTCCATTCCTTAATCAATATTCTCCTGACTCTTATTCTTTAATTCCTGTTAGTGAGATAGACTTTATTATACCAGAAGATTTTGAATTTCATGACAGGAATAAGTTAAGAGTTGCGATGGCAAAATATCTCGAACCAATAAGTGCTCGTGATAGAGAAGTGAGTGAAGAATTAAAATTATTGTTGATTTGTTTGGCGTCATCTACTAGTCCATGGAAGACCTTACCTCATGTGCACAATGGTTACTCGATTTATGAGGGTTATCAGGCTTACATAGAAGATGAAGCACTGAAACGAGTTACACGATTTTATCCTCCGTGAATAAACATGGTAATGTCTAGTCAAAAATATTAAAGAAAGGCGCTTATTGGGAGACAACCCAATCCATTTTTTAGTTGTTTGTTAAATGTTTTTTTTATGTGTTTCAATATGTTTCTCTCAGATTTTTCATATTTGGTGGTTTAATTTTTTGTTGTTAATGATTAGCAGACTTCCTCCCGACATGATGCGCCCGTGTCTAAAGGGCAAGTGGTAAATGCACAAATAAACTCCACCATCAAAAGACTCGAGGACAGTTAAGCATGCCCACGCCAATTAGGCATGCCTAAGAGAGGCAATTTTCGTTTGCGGGCAGAAGACTCTCTAATAGTTAGGCGTGCCCACGTCATATGGTCACGCTTAAGGAACTTAATTTTCGAGGGTTGGTCAGAAGACTTAAAGGCAGTTAGGCGTGCTCATGTCTAACGCAGTGGTCCAAAAAAATAATTTTTTTCCCTTTCTTTTCTCTTCCTTTTCTCTTCCTTTTTCCTTTTCTTTTTCTTTCTTTCTTTCTCTTTTCTTTTTCTTTCTTCTTTCTTTCTTTCTTCCATTCTTTCCATCTGAACTCCACCGCCACCAACCATCAACATACGTCAAGCTCCACAGTCATTTGCCCATCACCTTTAACTGTCCATGAACCCCCTCAATTCTCAGGGAAGTTTTGCTGTCCTTTTTATTTCACCTTTTGATTCTTTATCCTTTACATTGAGGACAATGTAATATTTAGGTGTGGGGGGAGTAGTATATTGAAAAAGTGCAACATAGGCATTTTTGTTAGAATTTTTTGTTCGATTTTTTTAGAATTTTATTCAATTTTTGCCTATCTTTGTGCATATTTGTGGTTGTTCCTGATAAACGATGGTTAGATGTTTCAAATTTTTCTATTGCTAAGATTTTATACTCTAAGGTGTTAAGTATGACATGGTTAAATCTAAAGGTATCTTTTTGGCAAATATTTGAGATTTTATGACTTTTGTACTTTTTGGTTAACTTCTCTAAGTATTGTAAATATTTATCTAGTATTTTTTTGTGCAAATTAGTTAACTATTAATCTTAATTCTCCATGTTTAAGAAATGAAGCGGGTTTGTGTGATCTTTAATTTTAATTTGATGCTTATTTATGAACAGTATTTGGCTATACTCCGCTAGTATCGTTGCCTAGTAACCGGAGGTCTTCACCAAAAGTGTTGATTTTCGCGTCAAAAAACGACGATAACTATGAGTATGTGGTTTTTAAATAATGAGAGCTAAGTAACCGGACTCTTTTATTTGACAAATATCGGAATTCGCATCAAAACGATTAAATGACTAAAGACAAAGCATTCCCCCTAAAAAAAAAAACTCAAGTGTTGGGATATTCTAGAAAAGAAAAAAATATGTGCTAATAGTGAAAAATGTGAAAGTGTTTGAATGAATTGTTAGCCTGCTGATCCATAAATTTTAATGTCAAGATTTTGCTTAATAGTTGAATCGTTTGTTAAAAAATGCTGGTTGAATATTTTATATTCTTGGATTAGTTAGTCATAAATTGAAAAAGTTTTTGATCTTGAAATCTAACTAGAGAGATATTTCTCAGAGATTAACCACCAATACCTGACATGTATTTTAATTGTATCTTGACAATAGAAGATTTGAGCAATAGTCATTGTTTGATTTTGATTGCTTGATTTGTTGTTCTCATGCTTGAGGACAAGCATGGTTTAGGTATGGGGGAAATTTATAGGTTACATTTTTATCATCAATTTTATAATTATTTTCCTCTTTTACTTTACCAAATATTGTTTTAATTCATAGATTCTACTTATATTTGGTTAATAGTGCTAATTGTAGGAAAATAACCAAAACATGATTAAAAGGGGCAATTTTCAGCTAATTTGGTGGTGGTACGTTCGAGACCTATATTCAAGTCCAGAAGACTCGAGAATTTATCGCGCATGGAGATTTCCTAGTTCGAGTCAAATATGGACATCTTTGGTGAATTTGGAAGACTTTAATTATCTTTGTTAGTTGTAGAGTTGAATTAGGAAACAATTAAGTATTATCTCTTTAGAATGTTTCCTTTTTCAATTAGGAGTTTGTTTTCCTTAGAAAACTAGAAAATAGGAAGAGAAAAGGCCGGCATCCTGCATGATTAATACTTGAAGGAAGCAAAAAGACTGGGCGGCAGGCCTGGAAGGCAAAAGAAAAGCGTCGTTCCTTCCTTTTGTTTTCCTTCCTTTCATTTTCTTTTCATTATTTTTCCATTGTTGAAGGCTCGCACAACTTTTGTCAATGAAATTACGTGGGTTATTTTCAATAAAGAGTAGCTAAATTTCCTTCTTCTAGTCAAGGAACAACTGAAGATTTGATTCAACAATAACTGTGAGATCTAAATTATTTTAATTGCTTCTTTCATTCGTTGATATTTGTATGTTTTCTACTTTTCGTGGCTATGATAATTGTATATGATTGAATAGTTGCGCGATATTTAATTATTTACGTAATCTATTTGCTAATTGGGATGGTTGAATTCATAATTGTTTGATTACTCTCATCCCGATAGCAATTGACATAATTGGATTTGTGTTAGGGAAACATATAGGCTAATTTAAATAAACCCTCGTAACGTGTTTATTAATTAGAACAGGGATTCTCTAATTTTTAATGTAATTAGGAAATTAAATTCTATGGTCGTACCTAGGGTTATTTCTGAATTAGAGAAATAGTCAATGGTCATACCTTGACTATCGAAACAGTATGGAGAAACTGATTGTCAAATCGTATTGGCAATTAAAAACCTATTTATTAATGAATATTGGAATTATATTTGAATCAATGATCAGTTGCCTGAACCACTTCTGAGGTGTATCTTTGGCTAGAGCTTTTTCCATTACTTATTTCTCGTATTTTTATTGCTTTGATATATCACTTTCTTTTAGTCTCTTAATTTTCCAAAATCCCCATAAATTTTCCTAACTTGAAAAGGAACGAATTATCTCCAATCTCTGTGGATTCGACCCTGCTTACTACTGTATACAAAATTTATACTTTATTTGAGCAGGTATTTATTATTGTACAGGCTCGACACTGTCAAAAGGGAGGAAAATTATCTAATTATTTTGTCAAGTTATAGTTTTCATTTAAATGTGGGTAAAAATGGAGAGGTAGAAAATCAAATTTCATAAAATAATTTAAATTTTGTTAAAAGATTATTCTTTTCATCATTTTTAGTTAACTAACACTTGATCTTTTCTTTTTTTCCCCATCAATTCAAACAAAAATTTGGCATTTTTTTTTTTTTTTTGGTTCCATGTTCAATCCAAACAAAATAGATAGAAATAGTTTTCTTCTACTCTCCTTTCCTTTCCTTTTTATTGGTGTCTTTCATTTCCTTTCCCTTCATTCTTTCAATCCAAACAATGCCTAAGTTTAGCCATAATAGTAAATTAATACGAAAACATACTATGATTGAGTTCGTCATCTTGGCGTAGACAGTAAGGTTTGAAAAGTGCTATAGCTCAATTTTGAATTTGTTACAAATTAAATACAATTATAGCCTAAGATGCTTTTGTATGAAGAATTTTTTGTGTTTAAAAGCTGCATATGGAAATGTTTGACATATCTTATATGCTTGAAAGCATATATTTATCTTATTTTTCATGTCATAGTAAAAAAATATCCTGTTAACAATTTTAATATGCATGATGTAATAAAGAAGTTTTTGAGTTATGTTTAATGTCTGGAAACTGACAAAGCACTTTCGATTCACATAACATAATATAAAATTAAAAGAGTTGCAAATTGTAGGCATATCTGTTGTTGTTAGCTGATTATCCTATTTTAATTGTTTTAACCATAGTTATTGAACTCGGTCCGGCCCGATGGTTCGACCGGTCAACCTGATGAACCGGTCATTAAGCTGGGCTGGGTTATTAATTGGATCGTTTCTGCAAGTGAACCGTTGACTTGTCAACAGACCGGACCATTCAACCGGACAGTTCAACCGATCAACCCGATGAACCGTCCGGTTTTGTAGGGAACCCGGTTTACATGTTAAAAATTTTTGAAAGATGCTAAAGCAATGGTTCGAACAACCTTATGTATATTAGTCAATGAAATCACCACTATACCAACAGCTCATTTGTTGATTGTTTAGTCTTTCTTATATTATATATTAGACTTTTATTCTTATTTTATTTCTTCAAAACACAATTCATTTGGAATCTTTAATAAATTTTATTATTCCCCAAACTCTATCAATTATGAAATGTATTTAAAAAATAACATATCATACAATTCATAAATAATCTTTTGCACTTAAAATTCATAAATAAACTAGATAATTACACAAAGATAAAATTTTATACTTGAAATTTGATGAATTACTAATTGAATTTAGGTTTTGTTAATTCTTACAAGAATTAATGATTCTATAATAAATTAGACTAATTGAGCATTTACTATGGCATAATTTATTATAGTTTTAACCATATCAAAAATTGTGAAACATAATATTTAAATATATTTAGTGATCCACCGGTTGAACCACTCACCCACTAGTTAAACCAGTAACCCGTTCACCCACCTCTTTCGCCAGGTTCCTCTTCGGACCGGGTTTAATAACTATGGTTTTCACTTGATATTTTTTGTTTCTAAAAAATTATGTGCCCGACCACAATGATTAGAATTCAACAAGTGCTTATGACTAGACAAATACTATATAAGCTTTATGGTGAAAATTGAGAATGGGTACTAAAATAAAGTGCAAATAAATGAGGTCAAGCTATTAATCTAGTTTGAAATAGTGTACTAGGAAACTAAGTGGAAACAAATTAAGCCGTATGTCATAAATTTCAAGAATGCCAATTGGATTAACTGATTAGAAAATTCAACATTCAACTTCAAGCAGCAAGTAATAACATAATTTAATGGATAAATATTGCACAAAAAAAATTATTCATGAGTAAACAGCCATAAAACTTTGCATGTTGAATCTTACAAAAAGTAGTATGAACATTTTCCAGCTCTACGCTTATGCCTCTAAATAATTTTCTTGTTCTTTCTAATTATCTCTAAAGGCGAAAGTCTTCGACCAGAGTATGTATGTATGTATATGTATACGTGTATATAATCACCAGAATGATAGCCTAAATATATTATAATAATTAAATGTATTTTCCACTAAGACGGGTAAAGGGTTGCTTTCACTTTTAGTCACCTGTATACAATTTCACTATTTTCCTAGTGTGTGGAAATCTATAATGATCAAAAGTTTGGGAATGCTGATAGAGATATTTGGATTTGTAATAGGTAGCCATAGTGAAGGTTTACTTGGCTATGTAGACCCAGAGGACTGAATGCTACAGCTGAAATTAAACGAGGCTGGCCGAAGAGATGTCGGCAGCCCATGTGAGTAATGGATTCTACAGCAACCGCTGCAAATGTGACTGCGATTGAGATTACTTGCAATTGTGACTGCGATTAAAAGTTAGAAACTTATAAATAATCCCCCCATGATCAAGAATTATTTTTAGTCAACCAAAACAAATAGACCAAAATGAATGATATCTTGCATCAAAACTTAGAAATACAGTCATGTCTATCTGAAATTAAAGCTTGAAAAAAAAGGAACTGAAAACAAAAGTTCAATTGACTTTTGGCCAGTGAATTGAATTCTAGTGTTTGGACATGAATAACATATTTTACACTTAAAAAAGGTTTAAGAGTAGTGTATATGTGTACACTTATATTCTCGATCATGCGGGGGTTATATATAAATTTTAAAATCGTAAGTGGATTATGTGGTAAAGTGCCAAACTACAGAAGGGTAAAATGTAATTTATTCATATTTCTTTGTAGATAATACTAGTAACTAAGGGTGTATAAAGATGATGATCAATTTCAAATGTTGATTGATAGCAAAAGAATTAATGTCTACTTCATGACTCATGATGAAGATGGTGGTTTTCACATAATGGTAGTTCTTTAGTTTAATGGCTGAAGTTGAGATCCCAAAAATTAGAGGTCCTGAATTTTAATTCTCCTATCATCTCTTCGCTCCTTAAATCCACTCATTCCTTACTGGGAAAAATTAGAAAAAAAATTCTCTAAAATCATTTCGTCTTCATTTGTTTCCCCACCCTGTTATTCTAATAATTGAAAATTTTGAGTAAATAACTAATTTCATTTGGACACACGCACAAAAACACTTCAACATGATAAATACCTTTTAAGAATAACTTGTCGATCAACTTGTAAATATTGAAAAATTCTTCATATTTTCTTCTTCTTCTTCTTTGGCTTCCTTCCATTCCTTTGGTTACTGAATTGTTACTTTTGAAGGGGTGAATTATGTCAGGCATAAATATGTAAAACAATAAAAAAAATAACATTAAAATTAGAATATTTTATGAAGTTTAGGATAAATTTCATAGAAACTATTAAAAGTAAAATTACAGATAAAATTACAGAAAAGTAATTTTAGACATATAAGCACTAATACAAGGAAGCACAAGACAAAAAGAAAGCGCAAAGAAATACAGAAGGCTCTATGATCCAAAGCCCCAACTAGCCTATCTCGGGGTTTTGTCTACTCAATCTTGCTAAAACCTTCTATATTTATGGCCTCCAAAGGACAAGAAGCTTTGCAAAATTTCTGATGTAGGAGATAAGTCACACAAATAAATCTCTACCAAGGTATTGTGGCTCAACTAGTAAGAATTCAATACTTGTATTGAAAGCACTTTGAATTTGCCCAACTATTTCCGTTATTTACATATTCTTTTTGGATTGTGTTTTTTTTTTGTACGTGAAACTGATATGGAAAGAAAAAAAAAATAGAGGAACACTTCACTGTCATGTAAAAAAGAAGAAATAAAACGATGATCCATTTAGCAACAAAAGAAAAAAAAATTGAATTAAAGTACATTTCGATGTATCTTAGCTGATTTAATAATTCATTCGAGAAGTCCGTATGAGCAAAAGTTGTTCTACCTAGAGTCGACTTGTCAAGCAACATAATGTAGGAACACTAAATTACTAATTGCTTTGAAGGGTACATTAGGATACTAATTAACTAATATAGGAATAGAATAAAAATTTTTGAAGTAGAGAATATTGGAGCCCACATTAATCTCTTCCACGTATGATTTATACATCATGATTTCATTAGTTACCTTCAACGACAAAGAAACAGGTGCTTCACTGCACAAAAATCTCCAACCTCACAGTTTTTTTTTTTTTTTTTTTTTTTGGAGTGACCTCTCGGGCTATGCTTTATTGACAGGGCTTTTCTAATGGTGACCTCTCAACACTATTCTTCCCCACCTCTTATCCCAATACGATTAAAGTCTTGGACTAGACACCTTTCCTGGATCATAGGATAGTATAACAAATAAGGGTTGCTTTCACTTTTAGGGGGCTGTATACATATCCACAATTTTCCCAGTGTGAGGAAATGGATAATGATCATTAAAAGTTTGGCAATATAGTTGGATTTTCGGATTTGTCATACATGGCCAATATAGATTTTACTTGGTCATATCTTGTTATAGACTCAGATCAATAATGCCACAGCTCAATCAAAATACTACTGTTGAAGGTGACCTTGGCAGCCCTTGTGAAGAATTAATTGTATTGCGACCGAAAAAAAAGGTGGCTGTTACTTGTATGACATTTTTTTTTTTGAGGTGGGAGTAGAGTTGCATGGAATTGCATGCTTCTGTGAATACTCAATATTCTTTTCCACAGTTCCACAACATAATTTAACCCTTCTTTTTTTTTTTTTTACAGTTTCAGATTTTTTTTTTGGTTTGCATGCTACTGTCAATATTTTGCAAGAACCATGGAAAAAGTGATTCAAGTATAGAACATAGAGTAAAATTTTCATATAGGGCTAATACTGAATGTTTCACAATATTTTCACCTTTTATCACTTAGTTTTTTTCGAATTCTATTTATGTTTTGTACGAGTACAACCCTTGCTCATTTAGAATCAAGATAGTGTAACAAAATGTAAGTTACTTGGTATTTGCAGATGAGAGCTCCAGAAACGTAGAAGATTGCAGAAATATGTTGCCAGAAGGGCAGGTCTAGTTGAATTTTGCTGGGTTATATTAGGGTATGTAATACTTATAAGATTTTTTTTTTGTAAATTTATACAATTTTGGTGTAATTAAAAATATGATTCTGAATAGCTCCTCAAGTAAAATACAACAAATTTAATAAGAATTATAGCAATTAGACAAAACACAGTTAGATATGAGACATTCCTTGATGTTTACAGAATTGCACTTTTGTGATAAAAAAAAATCAACCTCATATAATTGCATGCCAAAGTACTACAGATTATAATAGTACATCTAACTTAGGCATAATAAATGCCGTACGTAATAAATACACCAAGTTTTTTTGAACAATTTATTCACCATACTTTTTAAGTTATATTGGAACTTGAATTGGCTGAAAACTACTTTTATATATATGCTAGCAAACAATATTTCATCTTTTACATATATCTTGCTTTCTCCAACATATACTTCATTCCTTTCTTTTTTTCTTTAATACATCTTTTTGGAATACTTTTATTGAGAAGGTCTGTACATTTTTCCCATAAACATATTGTGCACTTTTTCTTTTTCAAAATCTTTTCCCTTTTCTTCTTCTTGTGGACTATTAGTTAAATATTCAACAATTTTTTAGTTGTATACCGATTGTCAGCCACAAAATGCTCCTCATTTATGATATCCTAAAACAATCAAATGAAAAGTATCCCTTGAATTTGACTGAAATTTCTCAACCTAAATGATCGAGTATCAATTGTTATTCAATAATTTGATACATTTTTAGATTAGGAATTATGAAATCTTTAATTTTGTCTTGAAGGTCAAAAAAATTGACGTGTTATACCTTGTAATCTTTTATACAACAAAAAGAAAATACTATTTTTCTAGGGCAGTATGCAACTAATTATACTTTTAATTTTTGTGTATGACAATCATTGATTCCATAAACGAAAAGCAAACTACACAATAACATATACACCAACAAACATAAAAATGAAACAATGGGTATATGTGTATTTATGGTCAAGCAATACATATACGCTAATCCAATTATCCGATTAAATGTGTAAATTAATTTGTTCCACTATTCATCAATATTTAAGTTGTCCAAATACTTAAGCAAGGCGTAAAATTGTATCATACATATAGGTATGCGCTCTTTTTCCCTCTTGTTTCAATGTGCAACTTTCTTGATTTTTTTTAAAATAAAAATTCCCTTTTATTGCTTATACGTAAATGGCGGAGTACAAAGAGCTATTGCACTATTCTGACGAGCACTATTCAATCCTAATAGAAGGGTACCTACGCGTTCCAAAGTAACCTCACTTCAAACCTCTAGGGGAAGTTGATCCAACGACTCGAATACCCGGTTGATGCCCGAGGTAATGCCAACCCTAGCAAGACAAACAGCAGACTTGTTTGCCTCTCGAAAACAATGCGTCATGATACACACATGATGGCGCAAAGCTAAAAGCTCCTCAAAGTCACGCATTAGCCACAAAGGTATCCCCACCTCGTCATGGAACATTCGAACCACAAGCCAAGAATCTAACTCCACGTGCACGTCCGCAAAACCTTGTTGTACACAAAGCCTCACCCTCTCAATCGCTGCCTTCAGGTCTGCCTGCAAACTTTTAGCTACATCAACAACGTTAGCAAAAGCAAAAATAAAATGCCCCGATGGATCCCTTAGAATACCACTCTCGCCTGCCCTTCCCGGGTTGTCCCAATAGCAACCATTCACATTCAACTTTGGGATCATGAACGGCGACCCGCTCCATTTCTACTTGGAAATCCTACTAGGTTTATCCCTCTGGGCCACTAAATCAAGAAGAGAATACCAAGACAAACCACCAGAAGCAAGACTGGGGAATCGGCCACACAAAATCTCTCCCAGCTCCCTGAGAATACACCAATGAATACCTTCCGCCGTCACCCTTTTGCCTTTGAATAGCACCGAGTTCCTAGCCCTCCATAGGTGCCAACACACTAGGCAAGGAAGAATTCGATAGATAAGCTTCAAGGTGGATTTTGTTGTAATCCGTAACCACCATTTCGCCAGCACATGTCGCACCATATAAGCTGGGCTGAGGCCTCCGTCAACCCCTTCAAAAGACTGCCAAACCAGTGATGGGATCTCTCCAGTGCAAAATATATGGTCTAGACTCTCTACCCCCGGCTCTTTACAACACCAACAGTGAGATGGACCCTGTACTTGAAAACGGTAAAGAATATCTATAACTGGTAGTCGGGACTCTAGCAAACAAAGCATAAAGAAGGAAACTTTTGCAGGAATCAGCGAATGCCATGTATTTGCCAAAAAGAATGACATGGGTGCAGGTTGGCTCACCACCTGATAAGCCGAAGAAACTGTAAACGAACCTGATGAGCTTAAGTCCCACACCATGTGATCCGACCATCGGGATACAAGAGAAGGAATAAGTAATATTTTCGACACAATGACTCGCAGCAGCTATTGCTGTAACAGATTTATACTCCACCAGCCTTGGACAACAAAACTCGCCACTGAATGCACCCCAAAAAACTCCACTTTATCGCACACAGGCCCAGACCCCATCCAAATTTCGTGCCAGTAATCCACTTCCCCATTCCTCAAGACCCATCTAATATGCTGTTCCGCTAGGTCTTTGACCATCACCATCCTTCGCCATATGGGGGATTGCCCCCAAACTTGTTCAGCTTCACAAGGATGACCCCCACGCAAATATTTCCCCTGTATGAAGCGTGCCCATAAGGACACATTTTGTCGGAATGACCACCATAATTTCATTGAAAAAGCGTCATGGACCGACTCTAACAACTGTATCCCCATGCCACCCTCCTCTACCGGCTTACAAAGGGTGCTCCATTTTATCCAATGTAACCGTAAACCGTAGTCTGAACTACCCCATAGGAATCCTCCAAAGATCTTTTCCAGACTTCGAAAGAAACCCTTCGTGGGAGTCGCAATAGCCAATATATGAATTGGTATAGATGCAAGAACACTCTTAATAAGAGTCAAGTTCCCACCATAAGATAACAACTTACTTCTCCACGCAAACACCTGCTTGGACACTAACTCTGCAATTCTAGAGAAGTAGGCCATCTTACCCCTTCCGACATAGAACGGACAACCAAGAAACTTAATGGGAAAGACTTCTCTTTGAAACCCGTAACCTGAGAGATGATACGCTTTTGTGCTGCATTAAGCCTTCGATGCACCAAAAACAACTTTTCTAGAGGTTCACCTGTTGTCCCGACACTTTACAGTATGCTTCCATAGAGTTCATGACCATCGTTAAAGAACTCTTCAACTCGCTATTGAAAATCATTACATCATCTGCGTAAGCGAGATGAGAAATGTTAGGGCAGCCTCTGGAAACCTTGAACAGCACAAACCGCCTATCTTCCAACAAAGTATTCAGTGACTGAGATAAAATCTCCGCCCCTAAAATAAACAGAGCTAGTGATATGGGGTCCCCTTGGCGCAGCCCCCTGGAGGATGTGAAGAACCCCTTCGGTGTCCCATTAATAATCACTGAAAACCACACATTAGCCACTAGTCGCCACATCATATCAATCCACCTCTCTCTGAAACCAAATTTACGTATCACTTGCATCAGAAAATTCCAGGATACCCTATCATAGGCCTTTTCCATATCTAGCTTAAGGACTAAATTACCTCCTCTATTTGGCCTCCGAATGCCGGAAACTAGCTCTTGGGTCAACAAAAAGTTATCAGAAAGTTGTCGACCCTGAACAAATCCGTTCTGGCTATCTCGCCAATGATACGAACTCGACCCAGCAAGAACCTGTCTTGAAGAACCAAGTTGATCAGGCAGCGGAAGGATCTATCTTGACCAGGTTATGGAAACAATAACTACCTTACTAGACCTAAAGAGAACCCGTCTCTAGAAACCTAGTGGATTGGTTATTGGCATGGAACAATAACTATCTTGTTAGACCTAAAGAGAATCCGTCTCTAGAAACCTAGTGGATTGGTTATTGGCTTGAAAGAACAAGATGATGTGATCATCTTGCCTTGAACACCACAAGTATCCAAACTAAATACTTGATACTGTTCAAGAAAAAAACTCAAGTTCCATCAAGAAACTCCATAAAAGGAGACAACTCTTTTTTTTTTTAATTCATCTTCAATATCATCTGCCTGAATAGTTAAATAAAGTTGGCTATTTATAGCCTTACAAGACTCAAAACCCTAATCTAAATTGGAAACAATACAAGCTTCCTTATTTGACTTGACACAACTTCCTAAATAAATTTGGAAGCAATTAACTACTTTCCTAAAACTCTAATTCAATTAGAATAGGAAACTAACTGACTTAATTGGCTTAACTATGGTCAACATGACCTTAGCCTTTATTTCCCTTAATAACTCAAGACTAACTAACAAGTATTGCTAGAAACTTACTTAAATAAATAACAAGAAATAAGCATGACAAATCTTCAATGATTCTTGAACCCGATTGCACCATCAATCATCAATTGAATTTCCTTGAATTTGAAGGGAATCCAAATCTTCATGTTCTCATCAGCCAATCTCTTCGCAAGCTGTTTAGAAATAATCTTATTCACAAATGTACACAGACTAATTGGTCGATATTGCGAGAAATCCTAAGAAAAGCCCACCTTGGGAATGAGGACAATAGAAGTAGCCGTTATGCTCCTTGGCAGCTCCGATCCAGAAAAGAAGCTACCTAGCGCGTCAAAAACATCTTTCCCAACAACCTCCCATGTAAAGGTAAAAAACCTCCTCGAAAATCCATCAGGACCAGCAGCACTGTCGGGATCCAATGAAAACACCACGTCCTTAATCTCCTCCAGAGAGGGATGCCGTTCCAACTCAAGGTTATCCCGATCAGATAGCAGTTTTGGAATCACATCCGACACTGGAATGGAGCTCAACCCTGATTGATCCGAGAACAGTTGTTGAAAAAAGGATACTGTCCCCTTAGAGATGTCGTCCTCCCTTTCCAGCCACTCCCCGCATTGCGATCTTATCCGATGGATCACAGACTTCCTTCTCCGTTCAGACACACACGCATGAAAGAATCTGGTATTCTTATCCCCATCGTTCAACCATGCCGCCCTGGCTTTTTGGCTCCAAAACATATCTTCTTGCACCTGCGCATGGGTTAGCAATGCCCGTCTCTCATTTAATCGAATCTGGTGCAGCTCTAAAGGATCCTCATCGAAACAATTTTCTGCATGTGCCACTTCCTCCTCCGCCTTCTTCACCTTCTAAAAAATATCCCCAAAAGACTCCCTCAACCATGCCTTAAGAGCCTTTTTAACTCGGCACAATTTAGCTGCCAACACATACAGGAGGTCCCCCACAAACTCCACATGCCAGTTCAGCTGAACTACATTCAGGAAAGACTCATGCGTAGTCTAATAGTTTAAAAAACGAAATGGTTTGGAGGAATTATCCAATCGAGGGACTGTAGACAGTAGCAAGGGAGCATGATCAGAAGGAGCCCTACTCAAATGTTGGACCCTAAAATTTATACCCATCTCCACTGCCTACCGGTCACTGAGCAGCCGATCTAAGTGTTTTCAAATGCGTGCCTGACCTTGTCTATTATTGCACCACGTAAAGTTGGACCCCGAGAAGCCCGTATCCACCACCCCAACCATGGACATAAACGATAGCAACTCAACCCCTTCCCAAGGTGATAGGGTGCATTTTAGTGGGGTATTTTGGGCATTATTGCACAATTATTTGACTAAATATTTTTATTAATTGGGTGGATTCTACTCAAATATGATTTTGGTGCTAATTGCAGGAATTGATGCTGAAAAGTGCTTAAAATTGAAATACAGAAGATTCGTCGTACGTGGGGCACTTCAAGCAGTGGGGTTCGCTTGAGAAGCTGAAGAAACTAAATTGTAATAGACTTTATTTTATTTTATGTTGGGGAGTCTTGTTTTAATTTTTGAACACCAATTTCCGATAAGGGAAAATCCCCTCCTTGAATATCGGTGGGGACCAAGAATAAAAGAAGGGGAGTATTAGACTCCAAGAGGTCGGTTTTTTTTTAGCGAAGGAATTTTTCATCTAGCTTAGGTTTCTTCTCGTTCTTTTGCCCTTGCTTTTGAATTGGGTTGCCGTATCTCTGTAAAGAATCAAGGGGACACAAGCCCCAATTGTTGACTTTGCAAAACTGCTTTTCCAATTACATTGACCGAATTGAAAAATCAAGCAAAATCCTTTCCCGTATGTTTGTGAGCAATTAGGAGAAGAAAGCAACTGAGCCGCCATTATTGACTCTTTTGGCTTTGCTTTTCAATTGGCTTTGACCGAAATTGGAAGAGGGCATCAGACTCTCTTTTACGTTGGATTTTTTGAGACAATTGGACGCAATAAAATCCCTTGCTTTTTCCTCCTGTTGTTGACCGAAGTTGGAAGAATCGGTTCGCAAACTTTTTCCAAATCCACACACGCAGTTTGTCCTCCATTAATGGAGGGGTAATTCTCTAATTCTAGTCAAAGGGGCACTGACAAATTGGTTCGGCAATTACTGTGAGATCTAAACCGGTTTTAATTATTTTCTTCATTTATTGATATTTATATGTTCCCTGCTTTTAATTGCTATAGCCTTGTATATGATTGGTTAGTGCGCAATAATTAATTATTCATATAGGCTATTTTGCTAAATAGGGGTAATTGAATCCGTAATTGTTCGTTATCACTGTCTTAGTAGCAACTGGCGTAATTGGGTTTATGTCAGGGGGATATACGATCTAATTTAAACAAACCCTCGTAGCGTGTTTGTTAGTTAGGATTGGGCCTTTCTAATTATTAATGCAAGCCAGAAATTAAATCCTACAGTCGTACTTAGGGTTATTTTTGGGTTAGAAAAATAGTTAACGGTCGTACCTTAGCTATCGAGAAATTAAGGAAAGGTTGGTTGTTTATCGCGTGCATGACAACTATAACTAGTCTATTGATAACTGTTGGAATTATCTGTGAATCGATGATCAGTGTCTGAACCATTTCTGAAGTGTACCCTTGGCTGGAGTTTCTCTAATTATTTCTTTGAATTAATTATTTTCTGTATTTTATATATTTAATTGGCATTTAATCCCAAAAACCCCCCTTTGATCTTTACTTGAAAAGGAACAAATTTCTTGCTAGTTCCTGAGGAGACGACCCTGCTTACCACTATCTACTAGTTAGTGAATTCGGTTAAATAATTAATTCAAATATATCGGATCAAGCAAATTCTTCGGGAATATGGTGAATCAAGTAACCCATTGCACACTTAGAGTCCTTGCTTCAGTACTAGAATTGATTATTGACTGCTTCAGGTGGTAGTTAGGTTTTATTTATTATTATTGCACAGGTTCGACACCTGTTAATTTTTGGCGCCGCTGCTGGGGAGTGGCGTTTGAATTATTTGTTTCTTTTTTTAATTCAGTTTTATTTTATTTTATTTTATTTTTCTTGGTATTTTTGCTAGTTTATGCCCCATTCTTCTCGCACAGGTGAATTGATATACGACCTGAGGTTGAGAAGGCAGCACGTAGGCGAAGGCAAAAGACCAAAAGACGAAAAGAAGGGCAATTATTTACTGCAAACGAGTCAGTAGAAGACGAATTTAGCATGACCAACACCCAAACATTAAGGGAGCTGGCTACCCCGGAGTTGACTCACCAGCCTTTGTGCATTACATTCCCAGCTCTGGCTGAGAATACCTCCTTCGAGCTGAAATCGGGGTTGATTCACCTCCTACCCTCATTCCATGGTCTCTCTGGTGAAGAACCCCACAAACACGTCAAGGAGTTCGAAGTGGTTTGCTCTAGCATGAAATCTCCTAGGGTCACTGAGGAGCAAATTAGACTTAGAGCATTCCCCTTCTCTCTCAAGGATGCAGCAAAAGATTGGCTATACTACCTACCTGCAGGTAGTATCACCACATGGGCACAATTGAAAAAGAAATTTCTAGAAAAATTCTTCCCCGCATCTCGAGTTGCAAGTTTGAGAAAGGAGATATGCAGTATTAAATAGCATCCCGGGGAGTCCTTGTATGACTATTGGGAAAGATTCAACCAGTTATGCATTAGATACCAGTAGCATCAAATCAGTGAACAACTGTTGATCCAGTACTTCTATGAAGAACTCTAGTCAACTGACAGGAATATCATTGACGCTACAAGTGGAAGGGCACTGGCAAATAAGACGCCAAAGAAAGTATGGGAGCTTATTGAGTCAATGGCAGAAAATTCGCAGCAATTTGGCTTCCGTGAGAACAACCCCACCCGTAGGGTCAACGAGATAGAGACGTCATCCCTTCAGCAGCAGCTGTCAGAGTTGACGTCGGTTGTTAGGCAATTAGCCATGGGGAACGTGCAGTGAGCGAAGGTCTGTAGAATCTGCACAAGCATGGACCACTGTACGGACACATGTCCCCTTTTGCAAGAGGATGGGGCGGAACAGGTGAACATGGCCGGAAGCGTGCCCGCATCCCGTAGGCAGTATGACCCGTACTCTAACACGTACAACCCCGGTTGGAGAGACCATTCCAATTTCAGTTATGAGAATAGGCCACAAAATTCACTCTCAAATCGTCCACCAGGGTTTCAGCAACTATGGTAACCAAAGCCTCAACCTTCACCTCCAACTCAAGAAGCTCTTTGGAGGATATTGTCAAGAGTCTGACCACAACTACTACTCAGATCCAGCAAGAGACTAGACAACTCCAGCAGGAGACCAGATCATTGATCACGAATATGGTTCAACTCCAGCAAGAAACTAGAGTCTTAACCATGAGGACTACTCAGTTCTAGTAGGACACCAGAGCAGACATGAAAGATATGGAGGCTCGAATGAGCCAAATGGCAACTGCCATCAATCGCCTGGAGTCCCACATTTATAAAAAATTACCATCGCAACCCGAGGTAAATCTCAGAAATGTAAGTGCCATGACACTGAGGAGTGGCAAGGAACTGGAGAGACCTAAAATTCGAAAGCAAAAGTAAGGAGGAGATAGAAAAAGAAATTGAAGAAGAAGGACGCATTCACGAGGATCCTAAGGTACCATTCACTCCTCCACCCCTTATTAAATCTAACTTACCTCCTTTTCCTTGCAGGTTGAAAAAAACAAAGAAGGTTGAGAAGGAAAAAGAACTTTTGGATGTGTTTCGAAAAGTGGAGATCAACATCTCCTTGTTGGATGCAATCAAGCAGATACCGAAGCACGCCAAGTTTTTGAAAGATTTATGCACCCACAAAAGGAAGCTAAGGGATGACGAAAGGATAGCGATGGGAGAAAATGTGTCAGCTATACTCCAAAGGAAACTCCCACCAAAATGTGGAGACCCAGGTATGTTCACCATTCCCTGCAAAATAGGAGGTACCCCAATTAGGAAAGCGATATTGGATTTGGGGGCGTCAATTAATGTTATGCCTAAGACAATTTATGCCTCCCTTAATCTTGGGCCATTAAAAGGCACAAGCATTATAATCCAACTAGCAGACCGTACCAACGCTTACCTAGAAGGGTTAGTTGAAGATGTTTTAGTACTGGTCAGTGAGTTAGTCTTTCCTACAGATTTCTATGTCCTAGATATGAGAGATGAGAGGTCATTAAATCCGTCACCTATTTTTCTAGGTAGACCATTTTTAAGCACTGTTAGGACAAAATTAGATATGAATGAGGGTACTTTGTCGATGGAATTTGATGGTGAAATTGTCAATTTCAATATCTTTGATGCGATGAAATACCCGGATGAGGCTAACTCTGTTTTTACTTTGAGTGTTATTGAACCCCTTGTACATGACACATTTGAATTGGATGGGGACGATGTACTGGCAGTGGCATTGGCCAAACATCTTGAGTTGGGAGCAACTCTTGATGTAGAAATAAATGATGAGTTATACCGAGCAGTTGAAGCACTGCATTCGCTCCCACCAATTTCTCCAAGGTATGAGCTTACTTCTCTCTTTGTACCAAAAACTCAGGCGAAATTGTTGCCTTCTGTTATGCAGGCACCTGAGTTGGAGCTCAATCCTCTCCCAAAGCACTTGAAGTATGCATTTCTCGGAGACAATGAGACGCTACCAGTCATCATATCTGCTCACCTGTCACCAAGACAAGAAGACAACCTTATTCGTCTTCTTCGATATCATAAGGAGGCGATTGGGTGGAGCATAGCAGACATTAAGGGAATTAGCCCCTCCTTATGCATGCATCGGATCCGACTTGAGGATGATGCAAAGCCGGTAAGACAGGCGCAACGGTGATTAAACCCAGTAATGATGGAAGTGGTAAAGAAGGAGATACTTAAACTCCTGGAAGTGGGAATCGTTTTCGTCATTTCAGATAGTCTATGGGTTAGTCCGGTCCAGGTAGTCCCGAAAAAGGTGGGAGTAACGGTAAAAGAGAATCAGGAAGGCGAGATGGTCCCGGTGAGAAAACCCACAGGATGGCGCCAGTGTATCGACTACCGACGACTGAATGCTCTGATGAAGAAGGACCACTTCCCTCTCCTGTTTATTGATCAGATGATAGAGAGGTTAGCTGGTTATGTCTATTACTGTTTTCTTGATGGTTTTTCAGGTTATTTTCAGATCGCAATAGCACCAGAGGATCGGGAGAAAACTATATTTACCAGTCCCTTTGGTACGTTTGCCTACCGGAAGATGCCTTTCGGCCTCTGCAATGTTCCAGTGACGTTTCAAAAGTGCATGGTGAGTATCTTTTCCGAATATGTAGAAAAGATTATTAAGGTATTCATGGATGATTTTAGTGTGTATGGGAATAGTTTTGATGAATGTCTTGATAACTTAACTTTAATTTTGAAAAGATGCATAGAGACAAATTTAGTCCTTAATTGGGAAAAATGTCACTTCATGGTGGAGTATGATATTGTCTTAGGACACGTAGTGTCGGCTAGAGGTATAGAGGTAGATAAAGCAAAGTTCAATATTATTTCTGCCTTACCTTACCCCGTAAGTGTACGGGAAGTGCGTTCCTTTATGGGTCATGCAGGGTTCTACAGGAGATTCATCAGAGACTTCTCCAAAATTGGAGCGCCCCTGTTCAAGCTGTTGCAAAAGGATGTAACATTTGACTTTATCGAGGAGTGCAAGATGGCATTTGACAAATTGAAGGAATCGTTAACCTCACCACCTGTCATTCAACCTCCAGACTGGAGCTTCCCATTCGAAATAATGTGTGACGCGAGTGACTACGCAATGGGAGCGGTGTTGGGGCAAAGAATTGGCAGGGCAGCACATGCAATCTACTATGCATCAAAGGCGTTGAATGGAGCTCAACTCAATTACTCTACGACGGAGAAAGAATTATTAGCTATGATTTTCGCATTAGAAAAATTTAGACCTTATTTGTTTGGTGCAAAAGTAACAGTTTTCTCTGATCATGGAGCCTTAAGGTACTTGATGATGAAGAAAGATGCAAAACCAAGGCTCATTAGATGGATTCTGCTCCTGCAAGAGTTCAACTTGGAGATTAAAGATAAAAGTGGGGCAGAGAACTTAGTTGCTAATCACTTGAGCCGCTTGTTTGCACATAAGGAGGAGCAACCATTGAGAGAGGCGTTCCCAGAGGAACAACTACTTGCCGTTGATTCGTCTGCACCCTGGTATGCTGATATAGTAAATTTCTTAGTGACTAATCAATTACATGTAGGTTGGCCAAAGGTTAGGAGAGACAAGTTAAAGAGTGATGTCAAGTACTATATTTGGGACGACCCCTACCTTTGGAGACATTGTTCGGATCAAGTGCTAAGAAGGTGTGTGAGTGCAGGTGAATTCTACTCCATTTTAAATTTCTGTCATTTGTTTGCATGTGGAGGACATTTTGGGCCAAGCGAACAGCTCGCAAAGTGTTGGAGAGTGGCTTTTACTGGTCCACTCTTTTTAAAGATGCATACTTATTTTGCAAATCCTGTGATAGGTGTCAAAGGATGGGAAATATTTTTCGTAAGGACCAAATGTTTCAAATCTCCATGTTGTTTGTTGAAATTTTTGATGTATGGGGAATAAAAAGGGTAAAATACATAAAACCCCCCTGTGGTTAAGGAAATTGACACGAAACTTCCTCATTATTTAGAAACACCCACTTAACCCTCCTGTACTTTGGATTTCTTAGGATTTTACCTGCTAACCGGCTGGGAAGCCAGTAACAATATGAAATATCAAAGATACCCTCATTTATAATATCTGAAAAGATACAGATGCAATTAGTAAATCTTGAGAGTACTTCATGTGTAGAGAGAGAAACCCTAAATCTACAACTAAGAAAGAGGTGTTTCTATGCAGATCGGTCTGAGTTATAGTGAAGATGAGTCGGCGTTTCTGTGCAGATCGGTTGAGGGTTGCAACGAATCGAGCATAGCTATTAACCAGGTAATCTCATATTTGAACCCTAAATTTCAGAGGAGTTGATTTGTTTGATGGCAGGAGTTTTCATAGTAAATTGTTGTGGATATTTTGAAATTTGGTAAAAGAAGTATTATTTGAAAAAAAAAGGGATATTTTGAACCCCAGTCGCACCTGCAGATGGATTCCCAGAGAACGTCGAAGTGAGTAAGAGACCTCAATCTTCTGCAAGTCATACCAAAGTAGAGGATTGAGTCTATTGGAAGACGCAACAAGATGGAGAAGAGGTGGTCATCCGGTATTCTGCACACGGTCGCTGCTGCTGCACCTGATGATAATGATGATTCATTGCTGCTGTCGCTGCTTCTTCTTCTTTCAGCCATGGGTGGAAGGCAAGAGGGACTATCGGAGCAACTATCGGAGCAACCTGATTGCTGTCTGTCTGCAACCCTTTCCCCTTTCTTTACTGCCGCCTGCTGGGCTACTGATTGGTCTGTCTCTTTACTCTTGTTTTGGTGGTGGTGGGGGGCCACTGCAGTGCCCACTGGGACTCTCTTGGGTGCGGGCAGAGGAGAGGGCTCTCTAGTTTTTTCTTTCTTTCTTCTTCCTCCTTTGATACCATTGATAAGAGTTTATTTTACGTATTTTTAAGTGCATTTTATTAGTTAATTTTGAGTTGATTATTTAGTTTTATAAATAAAATAAAGAGGTTTTTGGTAAAATTATATATTTTTGGTAAAAGTGGATAATTTTGCATTTCTATTGATTTTAATGGTAAAAACTTCATTTTTATGCAGGAATGATGATTCAATCACCAAAGGATGTCAAATGAGGTAAAAATAGAGATTTGGTGATGAATTCAAGTGGCAACAAGAAGAATGAAGTGAAAAACGTTCAAGTGAGGAAATGCAATACAAGTCAGTTTTGACACTCTTCAGTATTTTGACCATATCTGGAGCTACACATATCGGATTGAGGTGATCTTTATACCATTTTAAAGCTAAGAAAGAGACCTACAATTCGTATGAAGACATCGAAATCCATTTCTGCCATCTTCATGGGCAAAACGTTGGAATACAGAAGCTGCATTCTGTGGTCGGAAGTTAAAACAGAGGTTTGAACAGGTGACAGTATTTCGATCATATCTCAGGCTACAAAGCTCCGATTTGGATGATTCTTGAAGCATTGGAAAGCTAATACAAAGGGCTACAACTTTTGTGTTTTGCACAAAAGCTAGTTTGGCCTTTATCAATGAGAAAATCACAGTTGAAATAAGGCCAGAGTGAAAACGCGAGTAGACAAAACGCGAGTTATGCCGCGTTTTGTGTAGGCGCGTTTTATAGCCGAAATTCTGCAATTTGACTCAGCCAATTCTCTTGTGTTCACACCACTTTCCAGCTATAAGATGCAAGGGAATTCGGTGCACATGCTTCAGAAGACAAAAGGGCAAGAAAAGTGGCTTATTTTCAAGTCAAAAATATTGGTTATTGACAATTATAACAAAGTTAGATTGGGGGAATCAAAAGTTGGAATTTGACTTGGAAAAATGAGCCTTTGAGTAGTTTTTATGCAGAGACATTGAGAGAGGTCTGGAGAGCCATTCGTAGCTTAGCTTCTTACAGAAAAACATAGTCTCTCTAGCTAGGTAATTGCAAAGGACAATTGAGGTTTCATCTTGTAATCATCTAAGTTCAAGACAAGGAGATTTTTGGAAGGCTTCACCATATCTTGGCTAAGACTTTCTTTACTCTTTTTGTATTTGTAAATTCATGATGATTTGCATTAATGAAGTTATGAGTGTTTCATCATTCATGAGTAGCTAATTTCCTTTATCTAGGGAGTAGATGAAGCTTATGGCCAAATGATATGAAGTGATTGTGATTTATGCTTGTTATGTCTTGTATTAACTTATCTACTTGTGTATGTTGGATTACTTGTTGTTGCTTGATCACCAATAGCAGGTTTATAGTTGTTTTTACTCATTGAGAAATGGTAAAAATAATGGAATGACATAAGTAGAGCTTGAGTAGTATATTCATGAGAATAGAAATACATTCAAGTGGATGAAATCTGCATTTCATGTGTGAATAAGAACAGATTTAGTATTTACCAAGAGATTAGGAAAAACTAATCTGTTTTAACCCATTATTATCATGAGAATGTGATTTTGGTATTTCTGGAAATGAATCCTTGGTTAAACAAGAGCAGTAACAAGTGTTGAATTAATTCATTTTAGATCTTTTGTGTTATAAGTGGAATCTACATCCCTAGATCTTAATATTTAGTGAATTCTACTCCTATTGTGAAATTGCATTTATCTATTTAAGAATTTTTGTAGTTGAATTAAAATCTGAAGTTTCTGCTCAAATTAATTGTAAGTCTAAATAATAGAGTAAATTAGTATCTAATAATTGTTTTAAATTGCTCCTCGTGGGATCGACCCGATACACATCTCGTACTACAATTGCGACCTGTATACTTGCAGTCCAACGGGTGTAAATTCGGAATTAAACTTGCACTTAAAGTAAAAACCCGTCAAGTTTTTGGCGCCGTTGCCGGGGAGCGGCAATATTAGAGCCTAATCAACTCTATTAATTTAGACAGATTTATTTTTATTAGTTGAGCTGATTATATTTAATCTTATATTGTAATCAGTTTTTGACAATTGAAATTGCATAATATCTCTTATTTCTGTTTGTAGTGTATGCACCGGGCGTCTCGAGAAGTCGCACCTTTCGATCCAGAAATTGAGAGGACACTACGTAGACAAAGGAGGCACACACAACAGCAGGAGGAGCAAGAGATTTGGCAACCGATAGAGGAAATTTTGATAGAACTACCATTTGAAGAAGAAATGGCTGAAAATGAAGCAAATAGGCGAGTTCTACGAGATTTTGCTCTACCGGGAACACAAGGATCTCAAACGAGCATAGCAAGGCCTACGGTAAATGCTAACAACTTTGAGATTAAGCCATCACTTATCCAAATGGTTCAACAATCTCAATTTGGAGGTAATGCTGTAGAAGATCCTAACTCACACTTAGCTACATTCTTAGAAATATGTGATACAATTAAAATGAATGGAGTTAGTGATGATGCTATAAGGTTACGGTTGTTCCCATTTTCATTAAGAGATAAGGCAAAAATGTGGTTACACTCTCATGCTCCTAACACTTTTACCACATGGGATGATTTATCAAGGGCATTTTTGAATAAGTATTTTCCACCTGGTAAGACTGCTAAGCTAAGAATGGATATCACTGGTTTTAGTCAAATGGAAGGAGAATCATTATATGAGGCATGGGAAAGGTTTAGAGATTTGCTTCGGAAATGTCCACATCATGGACTGCCGGAATGGTTAATCATACAAACCTTCTATAATGGTTTAGCTTTTTCTACTAAAACTATGATCGATGCAGCTGCAGGTGGAGCTTTAATGGGTAAATCACCCCAAGAAGCTCATAATTTGATAGAAGAAATGGCAGCAAATAACTACCAATGGGCCAATGAGAGAGGTAATACAAGACGTCCCGCAGGTATGATAGAAATGGACACTCTCAATATGCTGAGTGCTCAAATGAATAATGTGATGAAATTGCTAAGTAGACAAGGTGGAGTTAGCCCAAGTTCATCTAATGCTCACGTAGCTTGTTGCTCTTTCTGTGGAGGCGAACATGATATTAATGAGTGTGTTGATTCTGAGCAGGTACAATTTGTTAATAATTACAACCGAAATGCTCCAAATAATCTCTACTCGAATACTTACAATCCGGGGTGGAGAAATCATCCAAACTTTGGATGGAAAGATCAAGGCAATCAACAAAGGCCAACCAATCCGCCGGGATTTCAACCAAGGCAACCACAGGCTGAAACTAAACCAAGTTGGGAGATCGCGGTGGAAAAACTTGCTAAGGTGACTTCGGATAGATTCGAGCGAGTTGAGGGGCGGTTGGACCAATTAGCTGGGATGTACAGAAACTTGGAGGTTCAAATTGGTCAAATTGCCAATGTGATCAACAATAGAAACCCTGGTGAATTACCAAGTAAAACCGAAGTGAATCCGAGAGAGCATGTCAATGCAATCATTCTTAGAAGCGGTAAAACGGTTGAGGGATTCGATTTTGAAAATTCAGGTGGTGAAAAAGACAAGAAGCAAGCAATTGAAGGGGAGCAAGAAAGTCAAAATGATCATGTTATCATTGATATTGATGCACTTCATCCCAAATCAAATTCTAATGTGATACCTTTTCCTCACAGGTTGAAGAAAGATGGACAGGATCGGGAGTTTGAAAAGTTCTTCAAAATGTTTAAACAATTGCACATTAACATTCCTTTCATTGATGCTATAACACAGATTCCCTCTTATGCACGTTTCTTGAAAGACATCATGTCAAAGAAGAGGAAAATTGTAGATAATGAGATGATAGCATTAACGGAAGAGTGTAGTGCATTGATTAAGAATAAACTCCCTCCTAAATTGAAAGATCCGGGAAGTTTTTCTATTCCTTGCACTATTGGTCAATTGCATTTTTCTAATGCTTTATGTGATTTAGGTGCAAGTGTGTCACTTATGCCGTTATCGGTTGCCCGGAGATTGGGACTTCAAGAGCTAAAAGCTACCAATATTACATTGCAATTGGCGGATCGGTCAATCACACGTCCCATGGGTATTTTGGAAAATGTGCTCATAAAGGTAAGACAATCTATAATACCTGTGGATTTTGTTGTCTTAGATATTGAAGAAGATGTGAGAATGCCAATTATTCTAGGACGACCGTTTTTAGCCACTGCACGAACTATAATTGATGTAGAAAAAGGTAAGCTTATATTACGGGTTAATGGTGAGGAATTGGAATTCAATTTGGATAATAAAGAAGGGAATATAGAGCCTACTGCTCTTGTTTCTAATATGCCATATGATGAAAAGGTTAACCAAGAAAGGACCGAAGAAGTTAAATTTATAAATGTCCTTGGTACTAACTTTCATGGTGTAGGAACAAAGGAGGAGAAGATAAGGATGGAAGTTGGCTTAATAAATTCGCCATTCCATGAAGAAAATGGTGAAAAGTTGAGCCAATTCAGAAAAGACAAGCAAAATCCACTCCAAGGTGAAGTTGAGCCTCTCTATGACAAGTCTAATATTCCTCCTTGGCATTTGAGGAAATTGGACTATGAAGATCAATGCATGGTTCACCACATGGTGGATTGGCTCGGGAGTTTCGACCCATGGAGAGAAAATCTCTCTCTAATGCTCTAAAGTGATTCAACTTTTTCAGTCGAGCCAACGACTATAAACAAAAGCGCTAATTGGGAGGCAACCCAATATTTAGGTTATATTTGTTAACTTGGTGTGATTTTGTGGTTTGAATCAATGTTTTAGCTAAATAGTTGTTTTTGTAATGTAGGGTTGGCAATTGAAGGCAAGGATGACCAATTGAGTACAAAAAAGGCGAACTTTGATCAAACAACTCAACCCCTCGATTTGCGTTAAAGGTGTTTTTGATTCATTATAAAGGGGTAAAATGCATGTTTTTAATATTTTACATTTGTTCCAGTCATTAAAATTGGCAAACAAATGATCTATGATGCATTTTGAGTCATTGGGGTACCTTTTGTAATTTTTCAAAAGTTGAAATTCTGCTAAAAATTGAAGCAGAAAACGCGTTTTCAAAGCAAACGCGACTACAAGTCGCGTTTCTATGAATCGCGTTTTCAATTCTGCACCTGCAGAACAGAAAACGCGCCTTCAAAACGCGACCCAAAGTCGCGTTTTAATGGAATTCGCGTTTTCAAGCCTGGATCAAGACTCAAAAACGCGACTTCAGAAACGCGACTCGAAGTCGCGTTTTCCATCACAGTCGCGTTTTCATTCCTGCAAGATTTGTGCAGGAAACGCGACTTCAAAAACGCGAGTTGAAGGCGCGTTTTTAGTCGCGTTTTCCGTATCTGAATATAGCCTTCAGAAACGCGATTTCAGCCTTTCTTCTTCACTTCTCCAATTTTTCCAGCCGCGTTTTTCCCTCTTCCTTCTACCCAACTCACAAATTTTCATTTATACTCCATAATCTTGCTAGAAATCATCACCCCAACACCTTTTGAGCTTCATACAACCTTTTTAACCGATTAAAATCCAAGAAAAACACCTAAAATCAGGTTTTTGAGGGATTGAAGGTTAGGGTTCTTAAACTCTAATTTCTTCAATTGGAGGTCAATTGGAGGTTGTTTCATAGGGCTTTTTGCATTTTTAGCATCACCAAACATCCTTCTACGTGATTGAGGTAAGTTTCTTCATCAAATCTTTTGATTTTAGAAGTTCATATTTTTTATCCTGAGCTATCTGACATCTTTTAATTTCGAAAATTTGATGAGGTTCATGGCTATTTTTGATTTTATTCATGATTATTATGATTGTTTAAGCATGTTTAAATGTTTAAATGTAGCAATTTATTGGTTTTCAAGTACTTTAAAATTCACAATTGCTATATTTAGATGAAATTGGAAAAAGGAACTAGGATGTTTTTGAGCCATTGGTGATGTTAAATTATGGTTAAAAAGGGTTAGTTGATGATGTTTAAGCATGTGCATTGTGTATAGTGAGTAATTTGGTTGATTTGGTGAGTTAGTTAGTTTAATTTTTGCCTAAACATGAGTATAGCTAAAAGCATATTATTATTGTTAATTCTAAATAGTTATAATCATAATTGCTCCTATTTTCACTAATTGAATTATAATTGATACATATCTTGTGTAATTTGGTGATTTTGGGCAACTTTAGGCAGAAAATATGTCTTGTACGATCATTGAATGATTAGAACTTGAGCAATTGTATTTGAGGTTATTTGGATTAATGCTGAACTTTTGTTGCCAAAAAAATGAGTTGTAGTACATGTGAATAATTGAAATATTTTTTAGGTACTATGCCAAGAGGAAGAAGAACGGTACTTTCATCCTCTAGTAGTGAGGAGAGGGAGGTTAATGAAGAGATGGAGGTGACTGAAGAGGAGAATTCACCTTCTCCTCCACCAATTAACCGTCGACCTGGTGAGGGCACCTCCCGTGGAGCGGGAAGATCGGTATTTGACAGTGCTAGGTTCAACACTCGCAGGAATCAGGAGTGGCATGAGGCGCGTGCTAATTTGGAGTTTTTGTTTGAGATGCACGTCAGTCCACCAGTTGAGATGATGTACAACATCTCAGAAGCTTTTGCTCAGCTAGGATGGGCTCCGATTCTCACCCTTCCAAACCATTACTACCCAGACCTGGTGCGCGAGTTTTACGCCAACATTGAAAGTAAGGCGCGCCATAGTGGAGAAATAATTGAGTCCTGGGTGCGTGGAAGACGAATCACCTTGTCACGACAAGATTTGGCTGCTATTTTGGGGTGTATGGATGACGGACGTCCAGTAGACTTGAAGAAGGAGTTTGTTCCCCCGAATAGGAGGTGGGATCCATCATTGGCCATGGCTAGGTTTGGTCTCGAGTACCAACCTTTTCGCTCTACCAGAAAGGAGACTATATTGGCAAATGTATTCGAACCTCGTCATCGGCTTATCATTTACATGATGGCTCACAATGTCATCCCAAAGAAGACGGGGCACACGGAGTTCCCTTGGAAGGCATGCGGCGGGAGTATGTTCCACCACGTGCTGAGATGACTATCACTACTCTTCGCCGCCTTGGTATTGGC
Source organism: Coffea arabica (assembly GCF_036785885.1). Classification (NCBI taxonomy): domain Eukaryota; kingdom Viridiplantae; phylum Streptophyta; class Magnoliopsida; order Gentianales; family Rubiaceae; genus Coffea; species Coffea arabica. The sequence continues at coordinate 31,912,292 of NC_092327.1, forward strand.
ACGGGAGACATTCCACGCCCTGTTCAGGAGCGGAGACAAAAGGCTAGACATGGTCGCGATGGAGCTGGACCATCTACTGCAGCACCACCTCCTCCTCCGCCACAAACCAACTGGCAGCGGCTCTTTGGTCGTTTAGATGACATCGATCATCGCTTAGCCAGAATGGATACTCGCCTGGACCGAATTGAAGATCATTTAGGCACACACCCACCTCCCATCAATGATGATGAAGATGACGATGAAGAGGATGATTGAGGCTGTCCTTTGGCTGGCTTTTCTTTTGTTTGCTTGTTTGCTTGTTATTTTTATCTTTTGTTTGAAAAAATGTTAACTTACATTCCTTATTTTGAATATTGGAACTTGTGGCAGTAACTAGTAGATCGTTGACTGTAGATGGTTGCGCGGTCGATGACTCATGATTCAAGGCTTCACTGGACCGCAGTCATCTCACTTGGGGAGTCACTTATTCCTTTCTTTTCTTTCTTTTCTTTTCTTTCCTTACACATTGAGGACAATGTGTAATTTAAGTGTGGGGGGGAGAAATATGTGTGGTACTTGTGGTTTTAGTTGTGTTTGATATAATTCTTGTGCTTAAATTATGTTTCTTGTGGTTGCTGGCAGGGAGTTTTAGTCCACTTTTAAGGGGAGACTCTGTCAAAATTTTTCCAAAACCTTATACACATATATGTTATTAACTATAATAAATAAATAAAATGTTGTCACTTATCCTTTTGAAATAAATATATGCGGTTTTGATACTTCTTTTCTTATGAAATTTGGAAATGATTTTTATGTGATTATAATTTTTACATTTATAGGAAAGTATATCTAGTAAAGTGGAGAAAATTATGCCTACATTTTGTATATTTGATGAAAATTCTTCTTTTTATCTAATTTTATAAGATAAGAAATTAATATGGTTAATAAGTGTCATACTCTTCTCATGATTACTCTTAGAGGGAATTTTATTATATATATACATCAAAAAAAAAAAAAAAGGGTTATTCTACTCCAATGATTCTCGTACCGAGTAACCGGGGGTTGGCATCTACAAATGTCGACATTCGCGTAAAAAGGTACTTGAATTAAGAGTATGCAAAGCAACTTGAGTATGTGAAATGTTGAGTAACCGGGGATCTGCATCTAAAAATGTTGATCTTCGCGTCAAAAGGCATTTTTCACAACTTAAGTAATATTTAATCCTTAAAATATATATATATATATAAAAAAGAGAAAAAAAAAAAGAAGAAGTAAATTAAATCCCTCTTTAAGAAAAATAAGAAGTTGATCATGAGATTAGTTAGCATCTTTATTGACTATAGGAGTTGCTTGCTTGCGAAATTGGATAAAAATAAGAAGTTGAGTTGAATTGGTAAAATTATGGTATACTTGGCTCTTCTTTGCTTGATATTATGAGTACTTGAACTTAATGGAAAGATCACATAAGGGTTATTTACCTTGATTCAAGGAAATGGAGTTGAAATACTACATATGTTTATTTTCAATTTTTGGATCATTGATGGTTAGAATTTTATATTGCTTGAGGACAAGCAATGATTCAAGTGTGGGGGTATTTGATAAGAGTTTATTTTACGTATTTTTAAGTGCATTTTATTAGTTAATTTTGAGTTGATTATTTAGTTTTATAAATAAAATAAAGAGGTTTTTGGTAAAATTATATATTTTTGGTAAAAGTGGATAATTTTGCATTTCTATTGATTTTAATGGTAAAAACTTCATTTTTATGCAGGAATGATGATTCAATCACCAAAGGATGTCAAATGAGGTAAAAATAGAGATTTGGTGATGAATTCAAGTGGCAACAAGAAGAATGAAGTGAAAAACGTTCAAGTGAGGAAATGCAATACAAGTCAGTTTTGACACTCTTCAGTATTTTGACCATATCTGGAGCTACACATATCGGATTGAGGTGATCTTTATACCATTTTAAAGCTAAGAAAGAGACCTACAATTCGTATGAAGACATCGAAATCCATTTCTGCCATCTTCATGGGCAAAACGTTGGAATACAGAAGCTGCATTCTGTGGTCGGAAGTTAAAACAGAGGTTTGAACAGGTGACAGTATTTCGATCATATCTCAGGCTACAAAGTTCCGATTTGGATGATTCTTGAAGCATTGGAAAGCTAATACAAAGGGCTACAACTTTTGTGTTTTGCACAAAAGCTAGTTTGGCCTTTATCAATGAGAAAATCACAGTTGAAATAAGGCCAGAGTGAAAACGCGAGTAGACAAAACGCGAGTTATGCCGCGTTTTGTGTAGGCGCGTTTTATAGCCGAAATTCTGTAATTTGACTCAGCCAATTCTCTTGTGTTCACACCACTTTCCAGCTATAAGATGCAAGGGAATTCGGTGCACATGCTTCAGAAGACAAAAGGGCAAGAAAAGTGGCTTATTTTCAAGTCAAAAATATTGGTTATTGACAATTATAACAAAGTTAGATTGGGGGAATCAAAAGTTGGAATTTGACTTGGAAAAATGAGCCTTTGAGTAGTTTTTATGCAGAGACATTGAGAGAGGTCTGGAGAGCCATTCGTAGCTTAGCTTCTTACAGAAAAACATAGTCTCTCTAGCTAGGTACTTGCAAAGGACAATTGAGGTTTCATCTTGTAATCATCTAAGTTCAAGACAAGGAGATTTTTGGAAGGCTTCACCATATCTTGGCTAAGACTTTCTTTACTCTTTTTGTATTTGTAAATTCATGATGATTTGCATTAATGAAGTTATGAGTGTTTCATCATTCATGAGTAGCTAATTTCCTTTATCTAGGGAGTAGATGAAGCTTATGGCCAAATGATATGAAGTGATTGTGATTTATGCTTGTTATGTCTTGTATTAACTTATCTACTTGTGTATGTTGGATTACTTGTTGTTGCTTGATCACCAATAGCAGGTTTATAGTTGTTTTTACTCATTGAGAAATGGTAAAAATAATGGAATGACATAAGTAGAGCTTGAGTAGTATATTCATGAGAATAGAAATACATTCAAGTGGATGAAATCTGCATTTCATGTGTGAATAAGAACAGATTTAGTATTTACCAAGAGATTAGGAAAAACTAATCTGTTTTAACCCATTATTATCATGAGAATGTGATTTTGGTATTTCTGGAAATGAATCCTTGGTTAAACAAGAGCAGTAACAAGTGTTGAATTAATTCATTTTAGATCTTTTGTGTTATAAGTGGAATCTACATCCCTAGATCTTAATATTTAGTGAATTCTACTCCTATTGTGAAATTGCATTTATCTATTTAAGAATTTTTGTAGTTGAATTAAAATCTGAAGTTTCTGCTCAAATTAATTGTAAGTCTAAATAATAGAGTAAATTAGTATCTAATAATTGTTTTAAATTGCTCCTCGTGGGATCGACCCGATACACATCTCGTACTACAATTGCGACCTGTATACTTGCAGTCCAACGGGTGTAAATTCGGAATTAAACTTGCACTTAAAGTAAAAACCCGTCAACCATAACTACTGTAAATTGTCTCTTCTTCATCTTGCTTTGTTCATTCATTTTATGAATAAGCTGGCCACTGATTGGTCTCCACTTGTATCCGGGAGATTTTGTTAATCTACTTCACCGGTAGTAATTCTGGTTAGTACAACATTACCGCCATTTGGATGAAGAAAGGAGGAATACTCTTTTTTTTTTTTAAGAGGCAGGTAAAGTAGTTAGTTAGTTGTTGTTCTTTCCTTACAGTTGCTGCTGCCATTCTAGCAATCACTACCTCAATCTGGAGCTTGCTAACACCATTTCTTTTTTTCTTTTTTTTTGTGCAAAGTCCAAACTTGGTGTGCTCAAAATTTGCCAATTCAGCCTTGCATTTTTTTCAAACTCTGACGTTTTTTTGTCTTAGTTTTGTATTTTTCTGTCCATTTTTTTCCATTTGCAGAACTACAACTATGGTGGGTTTCATTTGTAAGAGATATGGAGGGCAAAATTGGAATGAAAACGAGTTTCTTCTGGTCACAGGTGACCATTAGGTCGCGTCAATATCACTCGCTAGCTTTCCAGCCGGTTAGCAGGTAAAATCCTAAGAAGTCCAAAGCACGAGGGGGTTAAGTGGGTATTTCTAAACAATGAGGAAATTTCGTGTTAATTTCCTTTAACACAGGGGGGTTTTATGTATTTTACCCTAGATTTTATGGGTTCTTTTCTATCATCTTTTGGTTTCTTAAATATCTTACTCGCGGTTGATTATGTCTCTAAGTGGGTGGAAACGAAAGCCACCCGTACTGACGATTCTAAAGTGGTTGCAGAGTTCTTAAAATCTAATATTTTTGTCCACTTTGGAATGCCAAGAGCTGTGGTAAGTAATAGGGAAACACTTTTGCAACAAGACTATCACTGCCCTATTCCGAAAATACGACGTACTCCACAAGATGTCTGCACCGTATCACCCGCAAATAAATGGCCAAGCCGAAATGTTAAACAGGGAGATTAAATCAATCTTGGAGAAGACGGTGCGGCCCGACAGGAAGGATTGGAGTTTAAAATTAGAAGATGCACTACGGGCATACCGCACCGCATATAAGACGCCGATTGGGATGTTCCTGTACATACTAGTCTTTGGAAAGGCTTGTCATCTTCCCGTGGAGTTCGAACACAAGGCGTTCTGGACAATGAAATAGTGTAACATGGATCTTGAAAAAGCGGGGGTCCAAAGGAAATTGCAACTACAAGAATTGGAAGAGATTAGAAATGAGGCATACGAGAATGCCACGATCTACAAGGAAAAGAGTAAAATCTTCCATGATCAGCAAGTCTCAAGGAAATCTTTTGTAGTGGGGCAAAAAGTCCTCTTGTATTACTCGAGACTTAAACTTTTTCCCGGTAAGTTGTGTTCTCGCTGGATTGGTCCATTTGTCGTTTCTAATGTGTTTCATTATGGTGCAGTGGAGATCCAAAGTTTAAAGACAGAGAAGAAGTTCGTAGTGAATGGCCATCATCTCAAACTTTATTATGAAGAATTCTCTGTTGAAGAAGTAGAAGTTGTACACCTCCAGTATCCAATTTATCTCGCTTGAGGGTTCCGGCCATGTCTAGCCAAAGACGTTAAAGAAAGGCGCTACTTGGGAGGCAACCCAAGACTATTTGTTTTAGTTTTCGTACATTTTTGAAGTTTTTGTTAAGTTTTGGTATCATTTTGTAGTTTGTTGTTTTGTGGCAAAAAATTAGCAGTTAGACGTGCCCACGCTAAGTGGTCACGTCTAAGGAAAAGAGTTGAAAGGCGATGCTCAGAAGACTCTATAGCAGTTACGCGTGCCCACGCCAGGTGGTCACGCTTAAGGGAAGAAAATTCTCGTCCGCGGTCAGAAGACTCTACAGTAGTTAGGCATGACCACCTGGCGTGGGTACGCCTAAGGAACTCAATTTTCGAAAATTGGTCAGAAGACTAGAGGGCAGTTAGGCTTGCCTGCGCCTAAGACACAGGTTCTTTGATATTTATATATGTAAAGGGAGGTGTGAAAAGACATGATTGTCCTCATTTCAAAAAAAAAGAAATAAAAATATATTAATAAAAAAAATAATAAATATAAAAAAATATAAAAAATGAGAAAAAGAAAATTTTTAAAAGAAAAAAAGGTTTTTTTTAAGGGTTAATTCCACTTTGTCCCCCCAAACTTTGGACGATTACCCACTTAAGTCCCTAAATTTCAAAATGAGACACTTAAGTCCCTAAACTTATAAATACCTCTCACTTAAGGAAAATTGTTAACAAATCCTGAATGCCGCTGGTGGTCGAAGTGTCCCATTTTATAAGGGTTTAGGGATTTAAGTGTCCCATTTTATAAGTTTAGGGACTTAAGTGGGAGGTATTTATAAGTTTAGGGATTTAAGTGTCCCATTTTGAAGTTTAGGGATTTAAGTGGATAATCGTCCAAAGTTTGGGGGGGACAAAGTGGAATTAACCCTTTTTTTAATAGATGTAAAAAAAGAAGAAATAATAATAATAAAAAATAGAAAGATTATTTATAAAATAAAAAAAAAATTTTTACAAGGGCCCGTAGCCCTACTTGTTCTTTTTTTCTTCTTCTCTCTTTTCTTTCTTTTTCTTCTTTCTTTTTCCCTTTCTTTCCTTTTCTTCTTCCTTCTTTTCTCCTTATCCGCCCGCCACACCACGCTACGGCCAAGGTCCACCGCCGCCTTCGTCCGCCCTCCATCGTCACCACCGCTCCGTCGTCCACCAGCAAGCTCGCGCGTGGCCAGAGCACCAGCACCAGCAAGCCCGCGCGCCCTTCTCTGGCCCATCGCGCACGACTCCAGCTCCTTTCCAGGCGCAGCCCAGCACGCGAGCAGCAGCAGCAGGCGCGCACCAGCGCGACCGCCTTGCGCCAGCAGCAGCCCAGCTCGTGGAGCTCAGCAGACCGCGCGCGTGAGCTCAGCCACAGGCTCACGAGTAGCTCCGTCCTTGCGCGCGATCTCCAAGCCCACCACGCGCAGCCAAGCGCGAGCTGAGCACACTCACCAGCAGGCCAGCGCCTTTCTCCAGCCTAGCCCAGAGCGCGGACCACAAGCGCGCTCGCCAGTCTGCGCGCGACCAAAACAGCGAGTGGCAGCAGCAGCGCCAGCCTCTGCGCGCTCCCTTGCCTACGTGCGACCCATCACGCACGTGCAAGCCTGCTCGCGCAGACGCAACCCACTAGGCGCCAAGCTCATAGCCATCCTGCCCGAGCGCGTGCGACACGCGCACGTCACCTTCCTCCCCCTCCGTTGTCCCCTGCGCTTCTTCCACTATCACCCACTGCTTATTCCAAACCTCCGGTGATTTCTTCTTTAATTTTCTGTCACTAATTAGCTGAGACCAAATTACTAGTTCTTTATTAGCTGATGCCAAATTTTAATTTCTTAGTTGAGGCCAGATTTTTGATTTGCTAGCTGAGGACAGAAATTTTGTGCTTGTTTGGGTGCTGTGATATATCTGTGGTTGATTGTTGACTATTTGTTAAATTTTGTGCTCAACTAGTGATATTTGGGGGAAGTTTTTATTCTAGTTGCCTGTTTAATTAGTTTTTGGGAAAGTTTTGCTGCGTTTATCTAATTAATTAATTTTTGGGGTTGAATTGGTAGTATTTGGGTACAATTCTGCTGTTTACATGTTTACTTAATTTTTGGGGTGAGTTTATTGTCCGTTTCTGCAATTATCTGTGGTTGGGAGCTGTGTTTGGAACCCTTTGCTTGGTGGCTGCCTATTTCTTTCTTTTGAACACCATTACCTTGTCTTTGCCCTGTTAACTGATACCCAATGACTAAACTAAAAACTAAAGGTAAGAACAAACCTTTTATCTCCACCCCACAGCCTACGGTCCCCTTGGGAGGACCTACCCCAGCGACTGCTCCGGGAGGGCCCCGGACCCGCCTTAGGCAGAGTAGGGATGTTCATATCTCCTTCCCGGCCCATTTTGGCGGTCATTTGACCTTCACCCGGGCTGCCGACAAAGAGCGGTACGCCTCGGCGTGTACAAGGAAGATAATTTCTTGTAACTATATCCACGACCCTACACTTGATATTCTGAACCTTAGGGGTGAGGTCACTCAAAAGTTAGCCGACATAGGCTGGACACGTTATGCTGCTATCATTTTACCTGCTTTTACTGAATTGACGTGGGAATTTTATGCTACTTTTGAGTTTAATATCCCCGATGAATTTTCTGTTACTACTCCGGGGGTGGTGCGGTTTAGATTAATGGGTCGAGAGTTCACCCACTCTATCACTGAATTTAATTTAGCCCTTGGGTTCATTGACATTCCCTACTCTCAGAGTGAGGAATATTTGCACAGTTTGTGCGACTACACGGAGCCTTTTTTCTCTCACAATACTGGCTATTGGAGAGAGTTGTCGGTTGATCGACAACACTATGATTCTAGCCAGTCTAAGGCATCTTTTCTCAAAAGCCCTACCTACCACTATTTGCACAGATTCATGGCTTGTAGTTTCTTTGGTAGAAAGGACAGCTCAGGTACTCTGACCAAACCCGAATTCTTTTTCATTTAGAGCATGGTTGCTCAGATTAAGGTCAATTTGGGTTGTTGGTTTGCCTCTCACTTTCAAACCGTCTTGAGTAAGAAGAATAAGTCTTTAATTCTGGGTTCATATATCACTCAATTAGCCATAAATATAGGAGTTTTGGATTTAAATAATCATAATCTGCATCAAGCATGTACTATGGAACCCCTAGATTTAGTTTGCTTGGAAAAAATGGGTCTTGTGCAATAGGTAAATGGTGTTTTTCAGTTCGCCCCTCCGGGGCCGATATATGTTGCTCCGAAGCGCAAGGCTTCCAAATTCACTGCCTCAGAGGCCGGTGGTCCTTCCACGGATGCCCCCGGACCGTCCTCTTCGGCACCTCCACCGTCTTCCTCCGCCGATAGCCAGTTTGCAGCCCTTCGGTTCCAGATGTAGCACATGGACACTCGTATGGAGTGAATGGAGCTTCAAATGGCCGGAATGGCCCAGAATTTGACGAATACCTCCACCACGTGGGTTTCCACCTACCGTGCCCTCCATGGCCTTAGTTTACCTCTGCCCTCCTCCGTGTTAAGGGAAGTGCCGTTGCCCCAATAACTCTATTTTGATCTTTGTCGGCTTCCATTGAGGGCAATGAATGGTTTAGGTATGGGGGAGGGTTAACTATGCTTTAGTGGTGTTTTTAGTTGTTTGATGTGCATTTTCTTTACCCTAGTAGTTCTTTTCTTTAAACAGTGATGAATGCAATTGAGATATGGTCATGAGTAGTAAGTTCATTCCATGAGACTTTTCACTTTCCTTGATGATGAATTGATTGATGAATATGCTGAACTTGACATAAATTTGACCATTTGTGCGATTTTTGGGCCTACTTTTTCGTTTGTTTGAGTGGTTATTGCACATGGTTTGTCATTCTAGAACTTGCTCGGTTTATACGTGTCAAGACCACATCTAAATGAGTTTAATGCATTAAAATGATAAGGCGCCTAGAATTGAACTATTTTTAACTTTCTTAAAAACTAACCCTTAGTCTATTTACCCTTAGGGAGCCAAGTTGAGCCTTAACCCTTATTCTTCGCTTGAGACCCTAGTTTTTAGCCGTAAAACTTCTTTTTAGACTTTCTTTTTGAACCTCGTGTAAAGAAGTGCTTTGATTTCATTACATAGAAATTTGGAGTATTATTCGAGAGGCATTACATGTATATATGAGAAGGAAAAAGAGAAAAAAAATGAAAAATGTGAAAAGAAGAAAAAAAAAGTGCAAGAAATCAATAAGTGGAGTTGATTTTTATGGTGTTGGAACTTATTGAAAAAAAAAAGAAGAAAAAAAAAGAGAAAGAAAAAGAGAGGAGAAATAGATGAAAGAGAAAAAGAGAAGTCGAAGGTTGTAGCGAGGGCCAATTTTTACTTCACTTGTGCGATTGTTGAGGTGTCGTGAAGTTTCAAATGTGCAAGAATCTGTGTAATGAATTTCTGAGCATTTTCTTTATATTTTTTACACCCTTTGAACCCTTTTTATCCTACCTTCTCACCCTAGCCCCATTACAACCTTGCAAAGTCCCTCGATTGCTGCATTTAAATTCATAAGTAAGTGGTGGCGATATGATATATGAGCAAGCTTATGGTAGTATCATTCTATTGTGTTGATTTGAGAGCCATCTTATATATATATCCTATACAATTTGGAGTAAATGAGTGCACTTTAAACTGCGAGAATTGTTTATTTTGGTATATTTTGATTTCGATGAGGTTATTGGGGAATTTGGAATGCCATTTTTGGTATGAACTGCTGTGAATTGCTTGGTATCTTGATTGCACTTCTGAGTTAATTATGCTTGAGGGCAAGCATAGTTTAGATGTGGGGAAGATTGATAGGGTGCATTTTAGTGGGGTATTTTGGGCATTATTGCACAATTATTTGACTAAATATTTTCATTAATTGGGTGGATTCTACTCAGATATGATTTTGGTGCTAATTGCAGGAATTGATGCTGAAAAGTGCTTAAAATCGAAATTCAGAAGATTCATCGTACGTGGGGCACTTCAAGTAGTGGGGTCCGCTTGAGAAGCTGAAGAAACTAAATTGTAATAGACTTTATGTTATTTTATTTTGGGGAGTCTTGTTTTAATTTTTGAACACCAATTTCCGATAAGGGAAAATCCCCTCCTTGAATGTCAGTGGGGACCAAGAACAAAAGGAGGGGAGTATTAGACTCCAAGAGGTCGGTTTTTTTTTTAAGCGAAGGAATTTTCCTTCTAGCTTAGGTTTCTTCTCGTTCTTTTGCCCTTGCTTTTCAATTGGATTGCCGTATCTCTATAAAGAATCAAGGGGACACAAGCCCCAATTGTTGACTTTGCAAAACTGCTTTTCCAATTGCATTGACCGAATTGAGAAATCAAGCAAAAGCCTTTCCCGTATGTTTGCGAGGAATTAGGAAAAGAAAGCAATTGAGTCGCCATTATTGACCCTTTTGGCTTTGCTTTTCAATTGACTTTGACCGAAATTGGAAGAGGGCATCAGACTCTCTTTTACGTTGGATTTTTGGAGACAATTGGATGCAATAAAATCCCTTGCTTTTTCCTCCTGTTGTTGACCGACGTTGGAAGAATCGGTTCGCAAACTTTTTCCAAATCCACACGCGCAGTTTGTCCTCCATTAATGGAGGGCTAATTCTCTAATTCTAGTCAAGGGGCACTGACGAATTGGTTCGGCAATTACTGTGAGATCTAAATCGCTTTTAATTATTTTCTTCATTTATTGATATTTATATGTTCCCTGCTTTTAATTGTTATACCCTTGTGTGTGATTGGTTGGTGCGCAATAATTAATTATTCATATAGGCTATTTTGCTAAATAGGGGTAATTGAATCCGTAATTGTTCGTTATCACTGTCTTAGTAGCAACTGGCGTAATTGGGTTTATGTCAGGGGGATATACGATCTAACTTAAACAAACCCTCATAGCGTGTTTGTTAGTTAGGATTGAGTCTTTCTAATTATTAATGCAAGCTAGAAATTAAATCTTACGGTCATACCTAGGGTTGTTTCTGGGTTAGAAAAATAGTTAACGGTCATACCTTAGCTATCGAGAAATTAAGGAAAGGTTGGTTGTTTATCGCGTGCATGACAACTATAACTAGTCTATTGATAACTGTTGGAATTATCTGTGAATCGATGATCAGTGTCTGAACCATTTCTGAAGTGTACCCTTGGCTGGAGTTTCTCTAATTATTTCTTTGAATTAATTATTTTCTGCATTTTATTTATTTAATTGGCATTTTATCCCAAAAACCCCCCTTTGATCTTTACTTGAAAAGGAACAAATTTCTTGCTAGTCCCTGAGAAGACGACCCTGCTTGCCACTGTCTACTAGTTAGTGAATTCGGTTAAATAATTAATTCAAGTATATCGGATCAAGCAAACTCTTCGAGAACAGGGTGAATCAAGTAATCCATTGCACACCTAGAGTCCCTGCTCCAGTACTAGAATTGATTATTGACTACTTCAGGTGGTAGTTAGGTTTTATTTATTATTATTGCACACAGGTTCGGCACCTGTCACAAAGTCTAACCGGTACCCCCCTTTCTTTTCCTCCTCTCCTGTAATTACGTTAAAATCCCCTACAATAAACCAAGGCTCCGACGCTTCCTTATCCTTGGGCAACCCAGCCCAAAGGCCCTCTCGCTCAGCCACGGTACATTTAGCATGCACAAAAAAAAATATCATAAGGAAGGGTAGTAGCTGGGAATTAATTTTTATGGACAAGTGCTGATCCGACTCACCCACAAATGAGCAAGATACTGCACTTGAGAAAAACACCCATACTGAGCCAGTACTATTTATCAAGGCCGAGTCCATGTGAAGTCTTAGACGAATGGACTGGATATTAGCAGAAGTTGCAGGCAATTTAGGCTCACACAAAGCCACCAGTGGCAGAGAATGATGTCGAATTAGATGTTTCAATTGACGAAAATTAGGAGGGCGTGATACATCCCGTATATTCCAGAAGAGATAATTAATCATCTGACAAAGTTGCGAAAGAATTATTGGATGACTTACTCTTGGAGCGTAAAGAACGGTCTGAAGGAAACTTTGCCCGAATCCCCTTCATCTTGTGTTGACCCACCAATTGAAAGCCCTCTAGGTGCTGCACATCATGTTGTACGTGCTGGATTATGGGGTCCAGGTTGAAAATATCCAACACCGACGATGATTCCGCATTACTAGCATTACCCTCCCTCTGTCATGGAGACAAGCTCCCTGTGATCTTCTCCACGAGCTGAAGCTCCTCTTCCAATGCCATCTCCGCCCTACCTTGAAGCTCCCCCTCTTAGCTCTCCAGAAGGGATGGACTGCTCCTGCGCCTCCGGAAGTGGTAAAACCACCTGTAGCATTCCTGTCATGAGTAAACCATCCAGCTCCGATCCTTTTTCGATACACGCCGGTAAACGCTGCTCACCAACCTCAACCGCACCATCAATGCTGCAGCTAGGAGCCTCCTTGACGAGCCAGGTTGGCATGACAGAATACACCACTGCCGCAAGGAGGATTGTGGCTGCGCGCTGGGCTATAACAGCAGCGCCAAGCATTGCTTCAGCCACAGCCGCAGGCTGCTCCCCACCCTCCAGACCCACCGACTCCACAACCCTAGCCTCACACTGCTGAACTGACGTCTGCTGCAACTGGGCAGCCCGTGGTATCTGAGGCGATTCAGGGACAGCCCCACCCATCTCCGCAATCATTCCACCTTCCAAACCCGAGGATGCCATTTGCCTAGCCGCTAGTGCAGCCTCCGGATTGGGCGACTGACTCCCCTAGGTTGCACGCATCCTCTTACCCTGTGACTCAAGCACAGGCTTAGGCAGCTCCAAATCATCCTTGTGACGTGACTCCCGTTGAGACTGCCTCAACTCCGGGTATTTCACATGACATTGACCCTCTCCATGTCCCTGCCTATAGCAGTGAGTACAATACTGCGGAAGATTTTCAGGTTGTAGCGATTGCCAGAAACCATCTCCATCCCCCATATCCAGCCACACCCTTGACGGTAAGGCCTTCAACAAATCTACCTCCACACAAACTCTAGCCAAATTCGATCGAGAGTAAGAATCACTACAAGAAAATTGGTCATCAGTGACAACTTTTCTCTGTGACGAAAAAAAGTTGTCACAAAAGTGGATCCTTTATTGACGACTTTCTAACTCGTCACAAACCTCTAATGGGAGCCAACTCATTTGTGACGACTTAGAAAAGTAGTCACTAGTAAATTCCCGGCAAGATTTAGCAAGAGTGCGGGAGTGTTTAGAACACACAATAGTGACGACATTAAGAACATCATCACTATTGCTTGGACTATTTACAGACGACTTTTAGTTGTCGTCACTGATCACTATAAAAAAAATTTATTAGTGACAACAATTTTTAGTGATGACAATAAGTCGTCACAAAAAGTATTTCTTTAGTCGCGACACCTAAAGTTGTCACAATTGCATCAAAGCAACTAAATGTTTAGTGACGACCCGTTATTTTCGTCACAAACTACACCGCAAGAAATATGTTCATTAGTGACAACATTTTTAGTGACAACATTTTTAGTGACGACAAGGAAAGTTGTCATAATTGCTCAAAGCAACTAAGTCTTCAGTGATGACCTTGAAAAAGTTGTCACTAAAATGATCTATATAGTGACAACTTCTAATATCGTCACTGTCACTCTACCGATTCAGATTTAGTGACAAGAATTAATCGTCACTGTTTAAAGTACTTATTTCTAAGTCACTTTCATTAATTCTACTATGCCACCCTAACTTTTGCGATTTAGCCCCAAATGTTGTAAAAAATTCCATTATGATACCTTAACTTTTACAATTTAGCCCCATATGTAGTACACCGATTTTTTTAATTCTATTATTACTCCCTAACTTTTGTAATTTAGCCCCATATGTAATTCACTAATTTCATTAATTCTACTATGGCACTCTAACTTTTGCAATTTAACACCCATATGTAATACACCAATTTTATTATTTCTATTATGGCACCCTAGCTTTTACAATTTAGCCCCTATTTTTTTATTAGGAAATTGCGAATGGTATCTTGATAAACTATGCATAAATATTTTATAATTTTCTCAAACTTAAGTAATAATTTGTTATAAACTCTAAAGATATATCTTTCATTACAATAGTTATAAAGCAGGCAGGTCTTTTTATCAATGGAATAAGAAATTTATGCCAGATTTATCCTTTGTACTACATGCCAAGTAGTATTAGCAAAGGAATAACAAAGTACTACAAAGTAATTAACAAAATAGCCTTCAGGGAGTGCAGTTTATGGGCAAATGAGCATTATCTATTCAAAGTACCAACTTTTTATGGGCATTTTACTCTCAAACATATAATTTATGATAAATTTATAAATGTTTGTAAGTAAAATTCAAAAAGTGTTACACTGATTTCTTACAAAACGAAAACTGGTAGGTTATCTTTTCAATATAAATTAAATTTTTTTTAAAAAAGAAATGGCCCATAAAGTACCAACTCTTTGTGGGTTTCCTCCATTACATGAACAAATATTCTGCTCTTTATGGGCATTTCACTCTGAATCATTTAATTTATGTTAAATACATAAATGTTTGTAAGTAAAATTCAAAAAGTGTTGCACTAATATTTTTATGAGAGGGAAATTGGTAGGTTTTGTATTTAACATAAATTAAATATGTGAAAGCAAAAAAAAAAAGAAATTACCCATAAATCTATGTCTTGCAAATCTATACTAGTAAAATAGTTTCAAACAAAATTAAACATTAAAATAAACTGTAATTTATACACATTAAAATATCTGTAATTTATACACATTTTGCAACTACTACTTTGTGTTTTCTCTGTAATGAATTTTTTAACTATTGAGAACTTAAGTTTTGTCTTGCAAATCTATACTAGTACAATAGTTTTAAACAAAATTAAACATTAAAATAAATGTTTGAAAAAGAACAAAAGTATATTTTCACTTATATGTAATTAACAAATTTTGCCACCTATATTGATGAAAATTTGTGTTTTTGTACTAAAAAATAAAGAATAATACTATAGCAATAAAATCTATGCTTCAAACCAAATTAAAAATAAAAAAAGCATGATGATTGGTCTCAAATGTTGGGAAAATGATTATTTTTATTGAAACTATGTTATAACGATATAATTTGAGTTTAATTATTTTGAATTACATGATGTTCTTTAGTGCTGCAATTATAAGAAATTAGTATAAAATATTAGCAAATTATAAAAGTACATTTTCAATTATATGAAATTAACAAAATTTGCCACCTATGTTGATGAAAATTTTTATTTTTTGCTAAAAAATAAAGAATAATACTATAGCATTAAAATCTATGGTTCAAACCATATTACAAATCCAGAAGTATCAAATGGGGGGAAAATGAGTGAAGTCAAAATTTTGATCAAATCATAGGAAAGTGCCGCGCAACAAAAACAATATCCAAAGCAAAGCAAAGACCAAAGCAGCGGAACACATTCTGAAAACAAAAACAACGGAACACTTGGTCTGAAACACAAACAAGCTTCTGCACTGAGCTGAAACAGAGCTTCCTATACATTTTCCCCAATTTTTCCAAATCCCTAATATTCTACTACATTTTCCCCAATTTTTCCAAATCCCTACTACATTTGCTTTTCTCCTTTTTTTTTCCAATCTTTTGCCCCCTCTATTTATGTCGAGGAAGCACAGGGGAGCAAGGTGTTGGAGCTGAGAGGAAAAAGACTGAAACAAGAAGGAAAAACTGAGAAGAGAAACCGAGAGAGCCGAGAGTAAGGCTGAGAAATTCTAAGCAAAAGGAAAGGGAAAGCAGCGAGTGAAGGAGAAAACCATCGCTTTCCATCATCGGTTTCCATCATCGTTGAAGGGCAACTCTGTCTGCTAAAGATCTTTCCAATCCGCTTCCTTTTTGCTGTCCAGGTATGTTACTTCTTATCTATCTGTTTGACGATGACGAGGTAGCCTTGCCATACTTATGATTTTAAGGTTCTTGGTACAGTCTATGATGAACCCATGAGGTCTTTCGTTGGATGTTTATGGTTGCCCTCTTATGTTTTGACAGGCCAAAATCAGAAAAATCACATAAATTTCCTGTTTCAACGTTCCATTCCTTTACTTGTGGTAGTGATTAATGGTTTTGTTAGAACCCCTGCAACAAGATGAAACCTTTTGCTTGTTGCAACTGTTTCCGGTACTTTTTTTTTTATAATCTTTTTTGGCCTTTCGGTCGCTGAGATAGCGTTTGATGTGATGTTGTGTTTGTTGTTTGATCCAAAGGTTTTAACTTTCTCCAATCTGGTAAGCCAAAGACTACATCTTTGGTCCTTATTTGCATAACCTGGGTCTGTTAGGGCCTTTGGAGTCCAATCGAAGGATGCGCTGCGACAAGCTCGAAGTTATCGGCTTGTTGCAGCAGTCTTTTCTTTCTGGGATTGCTAAAGTTGTGGTTTCATTTGATAATCTTGTTTTCGTTTGCAACTGGAGTGGGATACTATGAACATATCAGCTATCAAGGCTGTGTTTAGAAAGTCATTAGCCTTGAACTAAAGGCACACTGTCCTCTTTTCCCATTCCCTCGCTGTTATGCGAGCAATTCCAGTAGCTGAGAGTTGCTGCAACAAGGACGGTGCTCCTTGTCCTGCTGCAGCAATAAAAATTTTGATCTTTTGAATTGTTGAAGTTTCTGGAATGGTTTGAATTTCCTTTTTGGTTGGTTTGTTGTTTGATAATAATCTCATATATGAGTATGCTACGATTTAAAACAGCAATCAGTAAGCCTGCTACCTTCTGTTGTGCTCCTGTTCGTTCACTTGTTTAAGTAACTGTTTTCTTACGTTTCTGTGGAGTTTTGCTTAAGAGCCCGTTTGAGAGATTTTGACTTGCTTTACCATGAAACAAGACTTTCACTGCTGTTTTCCTTTTCATAATGCCGACCAAGTGTGAGTGTTAACTTGTTAAGTGAACTCCCATAGGTAAATTCAGAACTGGTGGAGACCTTTTGAATGAATTAGAATTTGCAAACTTTCACTTTGTTAGCTCTTATCCTCTTGTATGTACAACATGGCATTTTGATTATGAGTTTACGAAAGTTAATGTCGGTTTGGCTGCTGAATCTGTTTGGGTTTGAGCTGCAATTGTTGCAGCAGAAAGAGCTTGCTTTGTGGGAGCAAAGAAAGCTTCGGTCTGCCGGAGCCCAGAAACCTTTAGGAAATTTTAGGAACCTGAAGTTTTGGATGCTCCTTTGTTCTTTCTTAAAGCTGTGCTTTGTATCTTTTGATGGGGAGCTTATGTATATGGTGTATCAGTTTCTCCCGTGAAACTGAAGTAATGTGAGCTGCTAACTTTGGGTGGTTTTCGCTCTTGTCCATGATTTAAGTTTGTTTTAAGGGCCTGTGATTCAAAGCTGTGATTGCTTGGATGTAGGCTGTGTTCGACAGTCCTTTTTTTTCCTTTCTTCTTTCTTTTTGATTCCAAGCTCCGGTGTTTTCTGTTTAGTTAACAAATCAATCAAGTTTTTCTTGGTTTGTTCGCATGAATGCATCTAAGTTGAATAAAGAAATTGCATGAGAATGGTTGGGGAAGAAAAGAAAAAAATTTCTGAAGTATAGAAAGTAGTTGCAGAGGTTTGTTTCTCAGTTAATTTGCATAATTGCCTTGTCAGGTGTTGTTTAGTCTTGTTTTAATTAAAGTTAGTTCAAAGTTTCGCTTGCTGAAGGTTTATGAATGAAGCTTGCGGATGAAATCATAGGGAATTCACTTTTTAGCATGCTGGAAGTTGTTTTTTTTTGGTTTGTTGCTGCAGAAGCTGGGTCGTAGCATTTTGCATGCATTTTGCATGGGAATGTTCAAAGAATTGTACTTTAACCCCTTAATTTGGGTTTAGTGCTACTATGGCCCATAAGATTGAAAAGATTAATCATTTTTATCCTTTTGACATATTATTTTTCCTTGGTATGTTTTCATTTGATTTGTGGATAGATTTTTCATGAACTTTAGGATGAAATAGGAAAGTTTAATGGTTTTCTAAAGAACTTATAGTTTTGATGGTGCTACTATGGCCCATAATAACTCAATCACAGCAAATGCTGGATGAAGACTGTCCTTATTGAGGAAATATTTCACTCGTTTTCTTCTTATTTTTATCTTGGATTTGTGTATCAATTTGCTTTCAAAGCAAATCCAGATTAAAAAAAATGGGATGTTGACTTGTGGAAAATGTGAACCAATTAATGTTGAATATTGATTTGAGTCCCATTTCGGAACCTTTTGTTCCTATCCATTTCGATGAAGGCACATCTGAACGAACTGATTGGTAAGCAATTTTTCAACTATATATACTTGTCTAAATAGATATAATGGCTGCTATGGTTTAAAGTTAACATAAGTTATTGCAAATTAGTTATTGGTAGGTGACAATATTAACTTGTAATATCAAGACTGAGGAGGGACATTTAAGAATTACTTCTGTCAACACAAGGTTCTAATCAGATGGTGTTTTGATCCTGGGAGTACATTTGTGGCTTTATCATAGCTTTGTTATCATGAAACAATAACATTACACAAAAAAAAAGCTTCAATAGTGTTTCTGTTTCATGATATTAATTTGAGGAGCACAGAAGGGCTAAAGAATAGAAAAGATTATTATTGTCATTTGGCCAATGAGTTAGCTAAAAACTTTTCATGGCCAATGAGTTAGCTAAAAACTTTTGACGGAACAAGATATACAGTCCCAAGTGTTAAGTGAACAATTTAATCAAT
Source organism: Coffea arabica (assembly GCF_036785885.1). Taxonomy (NCBI): domain Eukaryota; kingdom Viridiplantae; phylum Streptophyta; class Magnoliopsida; order Gentianales; family Rubiaceae; genus Coffea; species Coffea arabica. Next base: position 31,931,101 of record NC_092327.1, read on the forward strand.
CTCCGACTTGTGTTGGGTTGGGAGAATACTGCATTTGATTACGTGAACATTTTATCAATCGCTGACTTGTATTGTAAGATTACTGATTTGATTACGTGACTATTCTAAAAGGAATATTCCTCTTGTATAGCAGAGTGGTAGTATAGTAGTGATGGACGAACAAAACAGAAGATTTATTCATCTTTGACAGTATTTTGACAGATTAAAGAAACATTGCTGATGCCAAAATTGGTCTTCATTTGTGACAAACCTCCTCTTTACAACCGTTAACACTCCTCGTTCTTTGGTAGTCAACCAAGGCATCTTGTGTAGTAGATAAGGCCTGCAATTATCACAGTTCCCAGTTTTTCCCTGTTTCCATCCATTGCAGCAAAAATATATCATTTCTTGACATCCAGGCAAAATTTGCAGAAACAAGATTTTTCTACCCCACCAATGTCTTCAGCAATCAAATTCGGATCATCAATCCAATCCACCAACTCTTTCCTCCTACACATACTCCTGTGCACTAATTTTTTTTTTTCCACAGACCATCAATCCATTTACAATCCTCCGGATGGCATGCAGGGTGGAATCCGATTCAGCTCTACAGACTTTAGTTCTAAAGATTGCTTTTTCTTCATTGGGGTAAACAGTTTTGTTATGTCTTACCAGCCATGAGAAGAACTGCCACCTACCTACCTAGTCCTCCTTGCTCACCTGTTACACATACTCTCCCCTTCTCCATCTTCTCCCCTTCCATTAATTTGTGTCCGTCTAGCCTTTAATACCAGTATAGTACTGTTTGGTCTCTCTGCAGTGGATTGTCAGTTTCAACTTAAAGAATTAATGTATTTCTAGTATAGTATTTCACTTGAAGAATACCAGTTTAGTACATGCGAAATGTATTTCCTTCATGTAGTTAAAGGGAATCTTCCTTGTTAGTTAGACTGTTGTGCTGAGTCAACAATCAAGTAGTTATTTTGTTATTCTTGAGCTGTATAAGAATGCAGAAATCTGGATTGGGCAACATGGAAATATCATTTTGAATAATATCTCTCTTTCTTCTTCCTCAAGTCTAGTTTCTCTCCCCCTTATCACTCTATTTCTGCTGCAATTGCTGCATTCATTACGGTGGTATCAGATTAGTGAATGCTTGTTACTTTTGTTGTTTATTTAGCAATTAGAGACTGTTTTGCTTTTGTCACCTGATAACTTTACTAATAACTTTACTACTTTATTGCAGATATATTGCTCATTTTGGAGGTTTCGAAGAAGATTAGCAGTACGGCTTACATGTCGGCTCAAAAACTGTGGTTATAGTGCTGTCTTAAGTTTAGAAAATGTTTCAGAAGCGTAGGAAATGTTTTGGGACTTGGAATATGTTTTTTAGTGCAGCCTTGACTTATATGAGTAGTATTTGTTCTACTCAAACTTATGAAACTATTTGTACTATGATGTTGCACTTATTTATGACATTTGAATATTTAATATATTATTTTGGCATATTCTATTGTAACGGTGCCTACATTTGTTATTTATTAAACATTGCTGATATTTTCATTTTTTAGATATTATTGCAGTAGGAAAGTCATGTGTAAGGTGTTGTAAATGAGTAGTATTTTTCTAGGCAGGATGTCTTTATTGACAATTGTTATTATCACTCAATCAAAACTGTCTATTGATAAGGGAATGTTGTCACAGTTGATCAGGGGTTTATTGACAACAAAGTCGTCACTAATTCCCCTATGCCCTCACTATCGTCCCTTCATGCATCACTTGCATCACTGACAAGAGAAGGTGTTGTCACTAGATTTATAGCTTTTACTGATGACATATGTTGTCATTAAAAGTTTCATTCAGTGACGACTCTAAGGTCGTCACTGTATAATTTCATCTTTTACTGACGACATAGATTGTCATAAAAAAGGTTCTATTTACTGACGACTTTAAAGTCGTCACTGTATACTTTTACCGACGGAGATTCAGTGACGACCTTGCGACAACTGAAATGTTGTCAATAATGGTCATCAGTGACGACTTTTTGATTATTTGTGACGAAAAGTAGTTATCACTGATGACCAAAATTCTTGTAGTGAATCAGTTGCGACATCAAACAAATAGGGGGGGTACCCAGACAGGAAACAATATGAAACAGGCATTGCTTATCAAACAAGTGAATTGGTAACTTAGGCAACCTAAACCAAACAGGAACCAAAGAGGATTCTCTGTCCACATGGAACTTTGGTGTCCATTTAAAGACTCTCATGGAGCAACCGCAAACATACCAAATACTTCTAGACCAAACCCGTAAGAAATCTGTGAGAATCTCGAAAAAATGCCTACATACATACCTTCATCTATATGCATATTTCATTTGCATTTTGATTCTTAAATAAAGTCTAGCTTTATTTATACTTGTTCTTAATTGAGTACGTGAAAACAATTCTCATGTTACAAATTATATAATAGTGAAAAAATAATATATATATATATAATATATGTATTGCACCTGCATTTTAGATTGTTACTAAACTTCATTTTTATTTTTACTTGATCTTAAATAAGTGTGTAAAATATTATACTAAAATATTTGTGCTAAAATATTTGTGCTAAAATACAAAGAATGTTTAGGTTACGAATAATATAATTGTGCTAAAATATTAAATTACTTGGTTTTGTTAAGTTAAATTAACATCTCGTGAGGTAGATTATTTCATAGTCTTAAAATAAATTCTTTGTATTCCGATAGCTAATCTTAAGCGTTTATAATAATTAAGTGTTAACAGGAACCTTAGCGTCTAGACGAAGTCAATATATTTTAGACAAAACCATCACAAGTACACTTAGCATACCTAAGACATAAAAGTCTCAAAAATTGAATTTTTGCAAGAATAGTATACTAGTAAGTAGTCAAATTTCATTTGGGGTAAATTGTGGAATTAGATTAAGAATGATGACTTAAGTGAAAATTCGGATAAGATGTGAAAGGACCAAATTAGCCCTCCACCACCTCGGATTTGCCATGCAACCACCAAAGCCCATTGGCCAACTCTAAAACATAAACACCTGCCGGATTGCCTTCCATTCCTAGTACCGACTTAGCTCCATTTTAAACACCTCAATATATATATATACATTCCACTACCCCACACTCCACTATATCATTTACAAATTACCACAACACCTCACTTCTATTACTCCTTGCTGCTGTGAGCTGAGCTGAGAGTAGAGAGCAAGAGAGAAAGAGCCGAGCCTTTTATTTTTCTTTCTTTCTGTCCGTAAACTAGAGAGGGAAGAGAGAGACTAGCTGTTCATTTACCTTCTATCCGTGAGCTGGTGAAGAGATTGAGAGCCATATTATCTACATCCTAGTCGCAAGTTGAAGCAAGGGAGAGGAAGAGCTAGCCGGCTGCATTTCTGGATTGCCGAGAGGGAGGAAATTAATTTCTACTGCTAGCCGTGTGTGTTAACTCCAAGCCGAGGTAATTTCTGGAACTAGATTAGTTGTTTAAGGGTAGATGATGTTGATTATAGGCTTGCATGTGGTGGTTGTGTGGTTAGATGATAGATTAAGTCACAAAAAAATCTGATTGAGAAGGAATTGAAGTTGCCGAGAGCTTGAGCTGGAAATTTCAGTTTTAATTTGTTAATTTGTGATGATCTGAGCTTAGTTTTGGACCCAATCTAATAGATAGCCTTTATTTAAGGGTAGATGATGTTGATTATAGGCTTGCATGTGGTGGTTGTGTGGTTAGATGATAGATTAAGTCACAAAAAAATCTGATTGAGAAGGAATTGAAGTTGCCGAGAGCTTGAGCTGGAAATTTCAGTTTTAATTTGTTAATTTGTGATGATCTGAGCTTAGTTTTGGACCCAATCTAATAGATAGCCTTTATTTGGTGTTGCATGTGAACTTTATGGCCAGGAATTCGGTTGCATGGCTGGAAAATTTAATTGGAAGTTGCTGGACTGCTAAACTAATCTTCCAGCTTAGCCGATGGAGTTGTTTTGGGAATTGTATGGGTATTCTAGTATGAAATTTGCTCGAAAGTGTTTGATTCTCACTTGGTTGCGTGTTTAGCTAACTAAATACTGGATGATTAAGCCCTGCATGAGATTTATTAGTAGTGTGTAAACCAGAAATTTGAAGGAAAACAAAATCTGGATGCATGCATGTCAATCGAGTGGGTTGGAATGAAATTTCTGGTTGGATGATTTTTTTATGATGTCTGCACTTGGACTGGATCAAAGCTGATTGATAGTTAATTATTTTGATCATGCATGAAGCTGAGATGAGTCGTGTTTAATTAAAAAAAAAGGAGAAAGAAAAGAAAGCTGAATTGCGGCCGAAAGAAGAGGTTGAGCCTTTAATTCGTTTTCCTTTGAATTTTAACTAAGATTTTCATATGGAATGTTTAAGATTTACTTGTAGCTTGCTAATCACCTTTTGTATGTTGTTAAGTAAAAATTGAAGAAAAATCTGAATTTTAGAGTTATTTGGCAGTCAAGTTGGCTGTGGTTTTTCTTCTTGTTTTGGGTTGAACATTTAACTAGTTTCTCTCGAATTTTTAGCTAAGACTCTCGTATTGGACGTTAAGAGTAGTTCGTGGTTGGCTAATTTTCTTTTGCATGATAAGAGTTTAGTGCACTTAGCAAGTAAGAGATGGAGATTTAATAGACATCTTGAATTGACATTTGCTAGAATTTTTCTTGATTATCAAAGAAAGGAAAGTATGAACTTCTAGAGTTATTTGAATGTAAGCTAGCCGTGACTTATCTTTTATACTTGAGTTAGATTTCTGTTGTTTATGGCAAGGAATGTTTGTTTGATACCAAGAGCTAATGATTGACGAAGCTCTTGGCCATTTGAGTAGTTTTTGCAAGAATTTAATTTTTGGTGAATTTGTTCAAGTGGTTGGTTGAAACGTACTTAGAAGGACCAGGGTTTGTGATTTGGAATTTTCCTTGGAATATAACAGTTTAGAAATGCATGAGAAATGTGTGTTTTAAGCCTAGTAAGCTGCGTAGATGTGAAACTTCTGATACGATTGATAATTTGATTTTTATTACGACTAAAATGTTGAGATGAAATTCTTGGCATTGGAATGGATATTTTGGAATAAAAATTGCTGGAAAATGTTTAATCTGCATTTGGTTACAAACAATGAGATTTTGGTTGAAATCTTGGATAAGATAGTGTTGCAAATTTTGTCCCTGTGTTCATGTACCTGTTAGTGATTCTAAACAATTGAATTATTGGCTATATTGCTATAAGAAATGATTGTTGGATGCTAAGGGCTAATGATTGATGAAGCCCTTGGCTATTTGAGTAATTTTTACGAGCATTACGGTTTTGATGAAATTAACTGCTGGAGTTGCTTGTTATTACATCCACTTGGTTGACAAAACCCTTGCGGTTTAGTCGACGGAATTGCTTGGAGGCTTTGCATTTATTTTGTTCAATTGTGATCTGATATGAGAATGTTGGATACCAAGAGCTAATGATTGACGAAGCCTTGGTCTTTTGTTTAATTTTTTATCAGAAATGAATTTGTTGAAACCTAGGGCTAATGATTGACGAAGCCCTAGTGAGGTTTCTATTTGAAATGTGAGTTCGCTATATTGGCAAATCTGAAATATTACGTGCTTGTGAATCGGAATCGTAAGGAATCCGTTTTGGTCCTGTGAACTTGAGAAAGTTTTAAGCAAGCTATTTAAATATATCTTCGCTCTAATATTGAACAATAAAACTTAGTATTATACGTTAACATTAGAAATTCTTGTGTAGGGATTTTCTAAACTTTGCCGACTCGATATTTCATCCTTTAGCTTAAACTAGCCTTATTATTTTTAGAAAATGATTTCACTAGTTTCTAAGACCCTAAGTCTTGTTTTACTTTCTTTTCTTTCCTTAAAATTTGTCCCAGGCTAGTTGTTCTAGAGGAAAACTTGCTCGGCAAGATAACGTATTCCAGTAAAGTAGCTCTAGTTGCACCTTTAAAAAGAAAAGTATTTTGAAGAAAGCCATATGAAACATTTTTCTACTTTTACTAATTTTAACCTTAAGTGGATTGTCGAATTATTTCGAAAAAATAAACTATTTATATTCTAGAGAATCTTTTATATTTATAAACCTAGAACTTGAATAGAAAACTTATAGTTCTTAAAACTTGGTTTTCTAGGATTTAGCGAGGACGCAGATTTTGATTCCCAGCTTGACTTGTGACTTCACTCTTGGTGAGTGTCCCTGCTTGTTTTATGACTATGTGGTTACAGTGCTTTCTTGACTCGATATATGATAGTTGCAAAGTGGTTTTTGATCCATCGAAGTGAGCAGTGTGTACTTTATCACACTAGCCGTTCGAGTGGTGACTTGTGTGAAATGTTTTCGTGAATATCTCAAGTGTTGTGACGTCGTTGGGTGAATCCCTCGACTAGTTTATCCAAAGGGTATACTCGAGTATTACTGCTTTCTTATTTCGTGACGTCGTTGAGTGAATCTCTCGACTAGTTTATCCAAAGGGTATACTCGAGTATTACCGCTTTCTTATTTGGTGTTCGGGCCCGGGACAGGGGTATGATTGGTGACGGGTTAAGAAAAAGAAAAAGATCTACATGGACCGTAAGTAGTGAGAGTTGACGGAGGGTCAACTACGATGACTTTTGATCAAGCGAGGAGAATGGCTCCTGAGAGCCCCTGTATCCTACCTTGTCCTGCTATTCGCTTTCCTGTTTGTGTACTATAGTCGAAATCAATACTTGTTATTTGTTTATTTGATTGCATGTTTTGGGGCACCACTGAGCTTTAGCTCACCCCACGTTATTTTGTTTTCCTTGACAGGATCTGGCACTTGAGCAAGACTTGAAATCTAATTTCACTTTTATGCATGTAGTTTGAGTTAGACATTGTATCTTTTATGTTGGATTGCTGCTTGAAGCTGGAAAAGTGTAAACCCTGGATTTGTTATTTGGCTTGTACTAATGTATTTGGATTGTATGTTTTTGTTGCCTGGTTTGTAACGCGTGAGGTATTTAAGAGTCGACGATTGGCTATCTTAAAAATGTTGTTATCTTTGAAGTTAATGAGGATTTAGTTATCAGTCTATTTGGAAGGAAACGGTGTTGTAATAGCTTAGGTTATTTTTCGGAAGGATTTGGGCTAGATTGCTTGTGTGAGTCCTGGCGAGAGCTAGGCAGACGGCCCGCCAACCCTCTGGTTCGTCTTAGGGGGAAGTGGGGTCACCACAAAATCTACCTCGTTCTTGAGAGTGATCAAGACATGCCTGCCGTCCAACAGACCGACTGTAACCGCATCCTTCAAGTCCAACGTAGTGAAAAATTTTCGTAGCTTTGGCATTACCAGCCTACCCTTTGAGAACTTTCCTACCAGAGTGTATCGGAATGGGAATGATACTGCTATCATATCAGTAGCCTTGAAGACCACTGCCGGCTCACCCCGATGAGTCGACGTAGTCGCATGAACCTGCATTGGCGCGATGTTAGCGAATAACTCTGAAAAGACCTTCTTCCTGAAAGACGGAGACAAAGATTCAAGGTGCCCCCCCTCGAGGTGGGAGGGCAGCCTCTGCTACCATGGCTTCTGTCAAAACCTTAGCAGCCACAACCTAGCAGCCCGAAACCCTAGCAGCCATTTAGTTTAGTGTTAGGAATACCAATAAAGACAACAACCCTAAGACCACAAAGGTTGTACTGTTAAACAGATTTCAAATACTATGCCAAAGCTGATCTGCAACTTTCTTGATTTATTTCCAATAATTTGTTGTTATATTTTTTAAAAAAGTGATTCATATATATTGTAATATGGCATAAACATGTACTTGAAATAATTGATTCTATTTTTCTCTAAGACTTTTTGTAGTCTATGGACAAAACAAGTACAATAAAAGCCAATATATATTAAAGGAGAAAAGAAAAAGTGTTCTGGTTGAGCCGTTGAGGTGATGAGGTTGAGGCATCAAGCAAGGTGGCTGTAAATAGCTGTCCAATATGTGGGAGAGCTTAGTTGACTTAGGCGAAGCTTTTAGTGCAAAATTTTCATCACTAACACTTGCAGTAGAAAATTACCTGTTATTAAATTTATGTTTGTTAAAGGCCAATAGTCCATTACTTAGATACACATAATTACTTTTCAAGAAATTTGTTCTCTTCCTATTTTTTGTTTCTAAAAGTTATCATAGCAAAGAAAATTACTTTATTTTTTGCTTGATGACAAGGAAAATTATGTTCTATTTTCCCCCTTCTTTTTGTAATGCCTAGATGTCTCTTCAAAAAAAAAAAAAAGGAAGAAAAGTTAGGGTCTTACTAAGTGTAAGTCCAAAACCAGTGTTATCTGTCGCAAAAGTCGCAAAATTCATGCAAAGTGAATGACAAAAATATTAGAAACTTAAAATACGAACTATGGTATGGCCAACAACGTTCACTGAAATTTCTATAATACTTCTATAATGCAACCAACTAATCAGCATCCAAAATCTTTGGCTTCCCCTCCATCTAAAGTTTACACCCAAAATGTCACTATTATGAGAAAATTCTAAAACTATTATGAAAAAAAAAAGTTTTCTATTTGAGGGGTTGTTTGTGTTGGGGTTTCTAAGAATAGGTAGTTCGCATTCGGCAAATGCGATTTATTACTGAATTTCTGATTTTGCAAAAATCTAAAAAAAAAAATTTTTTGCTTCAGGCCTCGCATTTTGTCAAATGCGAGGTCACCTACGTTAGGCAACCTTCATTAAACTCTAATGAAAAAAGGCCTTGTGGCACGATGGATGCACCATGATTTTTGTTCGATAAACTGATTCGACAAGGGGGAAAAAAGGCTTTGTGGTTGAATAGGGAACAACTATTGGGCATTGGCATACTTATAGAAATGTTTTATGTAGATATACAAGGACAGACCTACTAATTAACATATTAAGTGAAATTCACTTGACATATTAAATGGAATCAAATATGACCCTTATATGTTGACTTAAAAAAACTTTTTTATTGGTTCAAAAATAATTACGAGATATACCTTGTCTGGCAGACAAGTTTTTTGCCATGTTTGTTTGTTACAAGTTTTTTAAAAACTTTAGCTACATAACCTCAAAAAAGTTCTCAAAATTTTTAAATTATACACTTCAAAATATTCAAAAAAAAAACACACTTCAAAATTTTTTTTAAAAACTTCTACAGTAAGTCACAGTAAAGTTTTAGACAAACACCCAAAAAATTCACTTATCAAAAGGGGCCCATGGTTAAAAGTTACTTTGGACCGGCATAAAATATCTCGTATTTTTCGTATTGCATCTGTCAGGTGAGTTTAATGAAATCAGTCAAAATATATTTTGTAAATCCTACGTCGACAACCTTAAATTCAACAGCAGCTGTGTAGTATTCAACCAAAATTCTTACCCAAAGGGAAAATGAACTTGAGACACGAATTGGCTGAAAGGCCAGAGCCAACAGTATAAACTTAAAAGACTACCCAAAAAAATTATTTCCCTAAAATACACTAAAGCTTCAGACCTCGTATTTGCATTTATACGCTTTTTGCAAACTATTCATGTTAAGTGTGAGGAAATTTGTTGGAAACATGGAAACGTAGATGTGGCCAGACCTGGTTCAGAAGTCCAAAGATGGAGGTTTGGATGCCTGACCTCGCATTTGTCATTTGGATGCCTGACCTCGCATTTGTCAAACGCGAGGCCTAAAGCAAATTTTTTTTTTTTTTTTTTTTTTGCAAAATCAGAAATTCAATAATAAATCGCATTTGCTGAATGCGATCTCAGTGAGCTCGCATTCGGCAAATGCGAACATCTCTTAGACAGAATGCCAAACTCAAAAAGCCCCATTTGTAGAAAAATTTTAAATTTCATCATAAATTTAGAAATTTCTCCACTATTATATACACTTCTATAGTATTCCTGAAACTCTTCTCAGATTCTCACTATCTCATACAAATAGTAGGTATCCCCTATTTCACCAGCAATCTCCAATTGTTCCAAGATAAAACAGCATATTAGACTAGTAACAATGGAGTCCAAAATTCCCACAGCAGTCCTGTATTTGGACTGGAATCTGACTTCATTTCGCACCCTCCAGATACTGTAAACAGTTACTGCTAATACTAGTCCTTAGTTTAATACTGATGACTGAAAGTATTAATTGCCCAAGAGTATTTGGATGCTTTGAGCTTTTTACCAAACCATTTGTGTCACAGGACAATCAAGAAATAGGTGTCATATACGCTCTCCTCCACCCTTGAGCAGAAAACACATGCTTCAGAATCTATCTTTACCCCCACTTCTGCAACCTATCAACCGTGTTCTTTCTTCACTTACGTAGCAACTGCAGAATGAAAGCACACTAGAAATGTGATTCTTACACCAAACCAGTCCGTACCATCCCACATGTGGTCTCTTCCCTCTGATGGCTGGCTTCCATGGCTGATTTTAATTTGAAAACGCCTGAACCATTTGCAGTCCATCTTGTATTATCATTACTGTCAAAGTCTGGGCACAAAGGAACAAGGTATTGCCAACATCACCGTCGTTACTTCTCTTGACAGTTTCCTCCCTTGGGGCCACTTCCACTGCTCCTTTCAAATACGCTCTGCTACAATCTTGGCCATTACAGCCAAAAGATGTTAACATGTTTGTCGAAAAAGACAAATGCAAAGGTCCTACAGGGTACGTACCATGAATCAAACCAGAAATTTGTTTGTAATCTATTTCCCACATTTTTTTTTGTATAAAAGGATGTGCTAAAATCTTAATTTCAACAATTTTCTCCACACCCCGGAACAGTCCATTGGTACTTTAATCCCCCTTCGTCTAAATTGTTATTAAAAGGAAAATGAATTTCCTACTTTCATTCAATATGTCCTTTTTTTGTCATATCATATTATTTGTCATATTTTCTTTGCTTTTTTAACCCCCTAAAATTTCTTTCCCGTTCTTTACTACTTTCTGAATCCCATTTTTATAATTTTATTCCAGATGGAAATTAAGTTGAATTAGTTTTATATTAAAAGCCAGTATTATATTAATAACCTTAAAAAGAATTAAAAAGGCTTCTACCTTGGACAAATATTGCACTCAGCCAGGCATATTTTTTAAACTTTGTCTGTTTTTTTGAAAACCTATATGTATCTCTAGCTTCTTGTTTATGCCCGGTTAAGCAAATGATAATATATCCAACACAATGGTAAAAATCGCACGTAGATAAAATATCCATCATGTTAATAAGCACATTATATAAAGAGCCGCACTTAATTATGACATTGATAATGATGGAAATCATCAGAATCTATACGGTAAAAAGAAATTTGGTTTTTACTAAATTTTGTTCTAAGTAAAACTAAAACTTTTCCAAATCAATTTCAATTTCATAAGGGATTCAATTTCTTTTTCAAAATCTCAAGGTCGATATTACATAAAAAGCCCCGATAACAAATTCTTAGTACATTCGGATATGTAAGAAAGTCGTCAGAATTTGTTGTAAAGCTATCATTGAAAAGTGAGAACTAAAACACTAAGTCACTAAATTTAACTTTTTCTTTTAATATAGTAGGGTAGGGATATAGTACAAAAATTTTTAACTTCATTGGAAATTCATTTCAATTTGATAAGGACATTTAATGCATTAAAATTCTCTTCCTAGATTTCAATGTCGATATTCCACAGATACCATCGATAATATTAAGAATGGCATTCACATAATAAGAATGATATAGTTTTGATTATTTTATAAATAGCCTACAAAACTTGAGCTAAATGGGAGAATTATAGTCCAATTACTTGAGCTAAATCAAGTACAAAACTTTGACAAAATAATCTTTATTCTGTGTGCTTTGTGTAGAATCATTTATGACACTTTGCAGTTTGCAATCCAAATAAATTACAGAAAACAACAATCAACAAAACCAAAGCTACATGATAACTTCTTTATTGTTAGTATTTCCTAGAAGGAGACACCGGAATGGTTTGTTCATTCCTGAAGAAATTGTCAGGATCAACCGCGGTCTTAACTTTTACCAATCTGTTAAAATTTTCCTTGAAGTACTTAATTCCATAAACAAGTCCCTCGGCGTAACTGTTCTTGCCATTATGGGTGATCCCTATATCAAGATCTCTGTAATTGAGAAATGCTTCCCTGGGGAACTTGGAGACAAAAGGAGTCATATATTTATGTAAAGCTCTGGTCAACTTGATGTAATGCTCGGCCGTCTGGACGCCATTTTGATGCCAGTCTGTTGCATACTGAATCTTTGCAATATTCCCACCTCTATGGGGAAAGGGTTTGGCCGAGGCTGGAATCTCGGCCATTCTTCCTCCGTAAGGATTGAAAGTCAAGACTGGAGTCTGCAATTCAATCATTTTCTTGAAGATGAATTCTATGCCTTCTATTGGCATAGGCTTTTTCAAATAATCAGATTTCCTTTTCAGATGATTTCGTGCTTGAGGATCTCTGCTAAGAAGTATATCAACAGGAGTTCCAAGGGTGAAGTTGGTGTAGTAAAGTACAGATTTAGCCCAACTCATCTCAATGCAATCTGATTGTCGCAATCCCAATTCAGGAAAACTTTCATTCGTCAGAGAAAGAAGTCTTGCCGAGTCTCCCAAGAACAACGTGAAGAACGCTGATCTTATAGTTTTACCTCCTGTACGAGTATTATTGACCACATCAATAATCATTCTTATGAAGATGTCATTGTCCAACTTGTCTGCAACTTCCTGCCACCTGTGAACAAGATACGTTGCATTTTGCTCATAAGTCCTTTCCACCCTGAACACTGTAACTTTAGGGGGAACACGGACCAGATTTATCTTGTATGCAAGAGCAACTCCAAAACTCGAAGCTCCACCTCCAGTGATAGCCCAGAACAGATCTTCTCCCATTGCTGCTCGGTCTAGAATTCGGCCATTCACATCGATGATTTGTGCATCAATAATATTGTCTACTGTAAGGCCATATTTCCTCATCATGTTGCCGTAGCCACCTCCACTGAAATGCCCGCCAACGCCAACTGTGGGACAAACTCCGGCAGGGAAGCCATGAACTTTGCTTTTCTCATAAATTCTGTAGTATACTTCACCAAGAGTTGCTCCAACTTGAACCCAAGCTGTCTCTTCTTCTATGTTAACACTGATTGATCGAATGTTGAACAAGTCAAGGATGAAGAAGGGGACTTCAGAGATGTAGGAAACGCCCTCATAGTCATGCCCTCCACTTCGGGTTTTCATCTGCAGGCCTTGCGCTTTTGCGCAGATGATAGCTGCTTGGATATGAGAAACATCCAAAGCAGTGAGGATGAGGAAAGGCTTTCTTGTGGTGAACTCATTGAATCTTAGATTTCTGATGTAGGCTTGCAAAACAGTGGGAAATGAAGAGTTGTTTGGGGTGTAAATTACTGCAGAAATGTTGGGTGAAGAATGTTTTTCTAGACATTGAACAAATGCCTGATGGACAGATTGATCAGAAGCTGCAAATGAAATTGCAACCAAGGTCGAGAAAAAGAATGAAGCTAGAATGATGCTAAGATTTCTCATTTTCTTAGTACTAAATTACTAGGGGGTAATTGCTTCGGTTCGGGATTGGTTGCAATATATAGAAGTTTTTCAGCTACACAAATCCAGTTTGAAAAGAAACGGTTATCGGATAAAGCTAAACCTCCCACCATTTGACCATGAATTTGTCAAAGTAAAATTCCAAATCGTTACCTAAATATTAAAATTCCAAATGGTTAGATTTTCAGATTTTTGCTTGTGAGCCTTGAGTTGAATTTCTCTATTCGTAGGGAGACAAGAATTAATTAAGATAGCGTTATTATGTTGAATTTCTCCATTTGTAGGGACACAAGTATTTAGATACCCTCCCTTTCAAATTGAATATCTTAACTTCCTACTTAAGTATTTTGACTATTTTTGAGAATTTCAAATTTTATTACTCTTCCTACTTAAATATTTTGTAGTACATTATCTATCAGACGTGAAAAGCATATTGTGTGTGCTGAAATCATTTTGAAATGTTCCCCACAAATTGAGCCCTTTGTGTGTGCTGTCTATTTTAAGGTAAAATGATCATTTTAATTTTTTTTACACTTTATTATAACTTGTTTACAACTTACCTAAATTTATTTGCATCTTACTCCGACTTGTTTACACTTTAGGAGCAAAACTTGTGAGGAAGCAGACGAAAAGCATCCCAGAGAGTTCTTACAATCTAACATTAATGAACAAAATCTCTAAGTTTGATCCAAGAAAATGCTCTAAAAGTTTAAATCGATCTATTAAAGGGGAGATTGATGGGGCAGATAGAAGGTGCATGAGACTGAGCAAAATGACCAACATGGAGTATAGTTAGTCGTTGGTCTGCCCGTCTATATACGCTGTTCTTATGCTTTGCTCAATTGTTCATACCGCACTAGGACCAATAATCTTGGCTTTAGTTGGATTATCAATTATGAACAAATTAATGTTGCCTTTAGAAAAATGTTAATCATATTACACATTCTATAATAGTACTCCCATTATCATTTTTACTCCGTCTATACCACTTTGGTAATCTTATTTTTCTTTTTCATTCATCCCAAAGTATAGTTAATTTTTAACTTCTCTAACATACTCTTATTTAATGTGCTTTGTTATCAATGAGTGTAAGCTACCTTATTCAATAATTGCTTTGATTCATGTCTTTCATAGTGTCTCTTTCTATTAGTATTGTTACTGTAATTAATATAAAGGTATAATGATTAGTCATACATCTAATATTATATAAGGGTATTTTAAGAAAACAATATACTAGATTTACTCTTTCAATAAAATTACTTAATTTTTCTTACATTGTGTGAAAAGAAATGAAGACTATCAAAGTGGAATGGAGGGAGTACCGTATAGTCTAGCAAATGAAAATTATATAATAATAATAATGGAAATGCCATTACAAAAAGGGTTTTTCTAGGGCATCCGTTAACACATCTAACATTTATCTAATCTACCATATATATACATATACTAACAATTATTATCCTCCATTACATTTATATACTTTTCCTATTTAATCTTACCTACCCTCCCTTGTATTTATTTACTTTCATTAATTAATCTTATATTTTCAAAAATATAACATCTGAAATATATATTAACAAGGGCAGTCGTTAGATAGACCGTTATAAAAAAGTGGAGTATGATTAACATTTACCTTATTTTAATCCTAAATGTGAAATAGTAGAAATCTTGGAGAAAACACAGGCCCATGTTGGTGCGTAAGGAAGACGCATCATGGGTCTATAATCAAGATAACACCATAATTAAACAAATTACTTCCACTTCTTTGTAAGAGAATTGGAATTAATTTGTTTAATCCATTATCTCAGAGCATACACTAAGATATTAACATGTAACATTATATTAGTGTTGGATTACCTGTTGTACTTTTGTACATTGTCATCTTAATAATTGCATTTGTTGTTCAACATAAAACCTCCATTTCCTTTAAAAGACAAGTCAAAGACCTTTAAATCCTTCAAAATTCTGGGAAAACTCGGGCTTTGTTCAACCTTCATCTCTACATCATTAAAATATGTTCATTTGGCTTAAAAGAAAGCAAAAACTTATAGCATCTGAAGTTGAGGTATGTAACCGAAGACAAGATTGAGGTGAGTGAAGCTATAATGAAGCTGGAATTCCCATTTTCTTGGTGCAGGTGTTACTGGTTTGAAAAATAATTCTTCGTCCAATCTCCACCTATAAGCACAAAGAATAGGAATGTGTATTCAGTTTTATCCAATCCTGTCACCTTAAATTTCAGTCAACTGTTATTATAAAGGAAAAGTAAGCAAATATGCTACAATTTGACCTGGTCTAAATTACCTGAAGTTACAACTTTTTTCGTACATAATCTTCAAACTACGAATTTCGATTTGAGAAACTCATTTGTCAAATAAAAATCGCATTTTTTTGCCTTTCTTTATATATAATATAATTTTTAGGAGTTTTTTTTTTTTTAATATAAGTGGAAGGTCTCAAAATCGGATCTCTCCCTTGCACTTCCTCTTTTGTATCACTCAATGCATTATTCCCTCGACTTGGTTGTCATTTTCAACTTAGACAGATTTGCAGGGAAAGTGGACATCTCTTTAATTCCAATTTATTAACTGTAACAACCAACCTATGCAGTTCGATTTCAATGAATATTCCATAAGTCCCAAATAATCAAAGCGCCAATTAAAGCAACAAAAGTCTAATTAGAAAAACAAGTGTCAGTTATGGAAAATTAAGGTGGTCTCTGCCTATTTGATTTTCCTAGCTCTCTCCTACGATTAAAGTGAATGACCAAGTAAACGTCTCTTACTATAAAAATATGCTACAATTTGATCATGAAATTTCAAAACAACCCTCTAATATTACACTAGTTGATCATCCTTGACGTATCTAGTTGAGAATTGGGTTTTATTACTTGAGACTTTACGAATTAAGCGTTGAGAAATGCCATCAATATTTTCAACTAATCATAAATTTTTACTAATGTAAACGTGTATATAATACATGAGAAGAAATCACACGCCAGTTTGGGCCAAAGTTTTCATAGTTTCATTATTTAAGAAATCAACTTCATAGATATCATTTAGGGTTGCAAATTGCAATCTTCTGGACCCGCAGATTGTTTGAAGCTTTGTTGGACAAAACCTTTATCATTTCTTAGTCATATAAAGACGCATTCATATATTTTGAAGATCTAATTACTTGCAAAACTTGTCCATTAATGGATGATTTGCAAATCTGAATTATTGCAATCAGTGCACACGTTAGTCATTAAAGGAAAAAAAAAATGTTGTCGTCTCTTAGAATGTTCTACTTCAGTCTAAGAAAAATGTTACTTATGGAGTTTAAAAAAAATGTTGGATTGTGTATTTCATAAGAAGCATGTGACAACTAAATTGTGTTTAGATAGAAGATTATTTCTAAAAAATAATTACTATAACACGTTTTCTGATGTGATGTATATGAGATAATAAGGTGATTACTTAAAATAAAATATTTTTAGAAAATATGTTTGTGTTCAAACAAATCCAAAAAATTAAAATAATTAAAGAAGAATTAACCAAAGATCTTCTTAGAAACAAAAGGAAATTAGAAAATCAATTAGGGATGGTTCATTCATTGGACCTTCTCTCCTACTATAAATGTTCTTGTGTTTTCCAAAAGCTTTGGAATTTTCTTATACTAAATAATGAACTAAAATTTGCAACTATTGATATACATAACATTATCTTTCTTAATTTGAATTTACTTTCATAGTTCTTCAGAAATTTTTGATGTTCTGATTTCACTTACATTAAGGAGTTTTTCTTTTTTCAATCATTTGTTGCATTAGTCGTAAGTTTCTTGTATTTTGTTGATGTAAAATTTTCATGAATGAATGATGATCGGACTTTATTGTAAAGCAAGAAAGCCTCTAAACAAGCCAGTTTAAACCCACAAAAATAATTTCATTCATGAACGATGATTGGACTTTATCTGTAATTCCAACATTCCCAAATTTTATTATTTCAGTTCGTGATTTTTTTTTTTTTTTTGGGTGAAGATCACTGGGCTGGAAATTAGAATTATGCGCAGATAAAGTAATACAGAATTACTGATATACTAATTATATTGAAAGATAAATTGGGCTACTAATTAATAGTTAATACAGAAACTTAACAAAATAAAACTCTATTAAAAAGGAGAATATTGGAGCCCAATATATAATACTAATTTCATTAGCTTTCATCATGGACTAAGAAATAATTAGGTTGCTTCATTTTCTGGTCATCTGTAAAGAGTCTTCAGTGACCCCGGCCCGTTAAAGATGAGGTTTCTTACATCTAGCAATAATAGTAGATTGATAGAAACCCAAACAATGGGCAAAGTGCTATGGCTCAGTTTTATTAGGTGAAGGTGAATTTGTTACATGATAAATTCAACTACAGCATTGCTACGCAATAGGAAGAGTATATTGAGGTTTCTACATATTTTTGGATGTTTCTTTTTTAGGGTTAATCCTGCGCATATCATATAACTTTTAAGATGAAAATAGAGATGGGGTACGAAAATGAACTGAAAAGCAGAAAGTAGTAAAATTAAATACAACGAGGAGGCTGTTATAAAGTTGAAGATCCTGAGATAAATTTTCTACTCAACCCGGGGAACTTCTTAATTGGATAAACAAAGATAAAAAAAAATTAAATTCTGTTTTGATTTATTCGAATTCAAACAACGCATTTATTGAATAGTAAATCTTATATACACTGACGGTATATACACTATTACGGTTGGATATACGACACATATCTAAAATTTGAGTTTTAAATTCAAATTCGGATTATGTGTCATATATCCAATGGTGAAAGTGCATACACTGTCAGTGCATAGAAGATTAATCCTTTATTGAATACATATTTTAAAGAAAATTATCTAGATAAATAATAGAATAGCAAAAACAAAATACTTTGGCATTTAAAATCTGAGTTGTAGGACTATCATTTGCCTTCTATGAGTACTCAAGGTTCTATGGGCACAATTATTAAACCCTTCTAATGTTTTAGAACTTCAAAATTTGCTTTCTTGATCACTCTTGAAGTATTGAAGCAACTGTTTGCCATTGTTTTTGCGACACATATCTAAAATTTGAAGTAACTAAAACCAATTAGGAATCTAGTTACTTCCACACAAAACAGGAAATTTACCTAAAAGAAATTAAGCCAATTTCCTAACAAAAACAACCCTCTAATATTACACTAGTTGATCATCCTTGACGTATCTAGTTGAGAATTGGGTTTTATTACGTGAGACTTTACGAATTAAGCGCTGGGAATTGCCATCAAAGTTTTCAACTAATCATAAATTTTCACACGCCAGTTTAGGCCAAAGTTTTCATAGTTTCATTATTTAAGAAATCAACTTCATAGATATCATTCAGGGTTGCAAATTGCAATCTTCTGGACCGGCAGATTGTTTGAAGCTTTGTTGGACAAAACCTTTATCATTTCTTAGTCATATACAGACGCATTCATTTTCTAGTGTTGTTTTATGTTGAATTACTGATAAAGTAATACAGAATTACTGATATGCTAATTATATTGAAAGATAAATTGGGCTACTAATTAATAGTTAATACAGAAACTTAACAAAATAAAACTCTATTTAAGACGAGACTATTGGAGCCCACATTAATTACTTCTACGACTGGCTTTGTCAACAACTCATTGAGCCCAGCATATAATACTCATCATGGACTAAGAAATAGTTGGTTGCTTCATTTTCTGGTCAACTGTAAAGAATCTTCAGTTACCCCGGCCCGTTAAAGATGATGAGGTTTCTTACATCTAGCAATAATAGTAGATTAATAGAAACCCAAACAATGGGCAAAGTGCTATGGCTCAGTTTTTATTAGGTGAAGGTGAGTTTGTTACATAATCAATTCAACTACAGTATTGCTACGCAATAGGAAGAGTATATTGAGATATATCTGTAGAACAGGTTAATGGCATGGGATCAAATGATCAATCAGATAAAGGGTCTAGAGAAAAAATAAGGATCCATTTGGATTGAGAGATTTAACGAAAGATTTAAAATTCTATCAAACTGTTTTAGTTGTTTAGATTGTTTAAGAAATATTCTAGTTTGTAATTCACCAATTATCTAAGTACATTTTATTATGTTTTTAGTGTTGATCATACTCATATTATATAAGTTTTTAGATGAAAACAAGATGGGGTACGAAAAAAAATATAAACAACTATAGCATAAAAAAATATATATGTTGTTTTAACTGCTATAGTTTTTTATATTTCTTTTTTAGGGTTAATCCTACTCATACCATATAATTTTTAAGATGAAAACTGAGATCGGGTACGAAAATGAACTGAAAAGCTGAAAGCAGTAAAATTAAATATAACGAGGAGCCTGTTATAAAGTTGAAGATCCTGAGATAAATTTTCTACTCCACCCGGGGAACTTCTTAAATGGATAAACAAAGATAAAAAAAAATTAAATTCTGTTTTGATTTATTCGAATTCAGATTCTTTTTTTTTTTTTTGGGAAGGGGGGCGGACAATAGAAAGGAAGTAATTGTACCATCAATGTTGGCATGAGTCAAAAGTCATAGAAATTTGCATGTTGAATTTTCTGAATGTAGTAAGCAAAATAGATAAGACCCAATTTATATGGTAATAACTCTTCGATTAACATTTTCCAGGTAAGAATATTCTTTCCATCATCTTTTATCCAAATTAGAAAAGTCTTCAACTAGAGATATTTCTAGGTTTATTGAAATAGTCAACAAATGATAGCCCAAATATATTTCCATCGGATGTATTTTCAACTGGGATCCAGTGTTGCTTTCACTTCTGGTCAGCTGTATATATTTCCACAATTTTGCCACTTTTTTCCAAATAGATAAGGATAAAATGGTTGGCAATTATGTGGATAGACAGAGATAGATCGTGCTTGGTTATCTAGGCAAAGATCAATGCCACAGCCATAGCACCGCTAGTGAAGGAGACCTCGGCGGCCCACGCGAGAAACGAACTCCATCAAGACTGAAAATTTTGTACCAGTGAATTCGAGAGCAAATTACCACTTGTAGTTTTCAAATAATGAGAGTTTTGAAACAACGTATTCATTGTCGAATGCATTTTTCAAACAACGCATTTATTGAAGAGTAAATCTTATATACACTGACGGTATATACACTATCACGGTTGGATATACGACACATATCTAAAATTTGAGTTTTAAATTCAAATTCGGATTATGTGTCATATATCCAATGGTGAAAGTGCATACACTGTCAGTGCATAGAAGATTAATCCTTTATTGAATACATATTTTAAAGAAAATTATCTAGATAAATAATAGAATAGCAAAAACAAAATACTTTGGCATTTAAAATCTGAGTTGTAGGACTATCATTTGCCTTCTATGAGTACTCAAGGTTCTATGGGCACAATTATTAAACCCTTCTAATGTTTTAGAACTTCAAAATTTGCTTTCTTGATCACTCTTGAAGTATTGAAGCAACTGTTTGCCATTGTTTTTGCAAAATTAACAAGGCTACTTAATTGATCAGTTAGGCAAAGTTTTGTACATATAACTGTAGGGGTCATAATTGATCCCGAGTCTCAAGGAGTTAATCATGTCCATAGGGACTTTTAGGTAGGATGAGCTTAAGATTTTTTTTTTTTTTTGGAAAGAAATGAGCTTAAGATATTTGAGTTTGCGTATTAAATGGGATTAATCTCAAAATTACCCAACACAAAATAGGAATACTTGGACATTAACTGTGATTCCCTTGGGACTGATAATCAAAGAAGTCAAGTAAACCTGGGTGGTATTTGGCTCTAGAGAAGTAGTCAAGAATCGCAATCAGGTGAATACAAATATTTCCACGCAATGATTTTAGGCATGCATGTTTTATAGAATGATGTATCTTTTGCCTTAATGTCTATGTCAAGTAAACTTGGCAAGAGTAGTTAAATTTAGGAGTTAAAATATATAAACTAAGGGCATAAGAGTGTTCTCCACGATTTATAGTGGTTGACCACCACAAAAATTATGGTTGATCCACAGGACAGTTAACTACAATGTGCTTACTCCAGTAATATTACCATCATCTTATATCCAAATTAGAAAAGTCTTCAACTAGAGATATTTCTAGGTTTATTGAAATAGTCAACAAATGATAGCCCAAATATATTTCAATCAGATGTATTTTCAACTGGGATCCAGTGTTGCTTTCACTTCTGATCAGCTGTATATATTTCAACAATTTTGCCACTTTTTTCCAAATAGATCAGGATAAAATGGTTGGAATTTATGTGGATTTTTGGTATTGTAATAGATAGACAGAGATAGATCGTGCTTGGTTATCTAGGCAAAGATCAATGCCTGATAGGTTGCATTTTTGTCATTAATTTTATGATTATTTCCCTCTTTTATTTTACCAAATATCGTTTTAATTGTCGAATTCTACTTATATTTGATGTTTTATATTAATTGTAGGGCATTGGAGTAGAAAGTGCTAAAAATGGGTGATTTTCTTGGAGTTGATTGTCAAGCACAAGTTTTCCAAATCAAGATGGAGCCTACGTGGAATATTGGTTGAAGATTTGGAAACTACCACTTTTTATTAGATGTCTTATTAGGAAGCAATTGACATTATTCTTGGAGTTACCTTAATCAATTAGAATTCTAGTCTTGGTTGACCAAAAGAAACCGAATTGGTAGTACTTATAGTAGGAAAGCCAGCATCCCGCGTGATTGATACCTAGAAGGTTAATCTTTTGTTTCTCTAGTATTTCTCTTATCAAAGACTTCTGTGACTGGCTTTGGAATACTAGCGTGAATTGCTGTAATTGTCTATGCGTAACTAAGTTTCTTTTCTAGTCAAGGAATGCTGAGGATTTGGTTCAGCTATCACTGTAAGATCTAATCGATTTTATTTATCTCTTCTATTCTTTGATATTTGTACGTTTTCTGCTTTATAGAGTATGATTATTGTGTGATTGAATAGGTGCACAATATTTAATTGTACACGTAATCTATCTACTAATTGGAATAGTTGAATCTGTAATTGTTTGACTATTCTAATCCTAGTAGCAATTGGCATAATTGGATATGTGTCGGGGAAACGTATAGTCTAATTTAAATAAACCCTCGTAGCGTGTTTATTGATTAAAACAAGGTTTCTCTAGTTTCTAATGCAATTGGGGAATTAAATCCTATAGTCGTACCTAGGATTATTCCTAAATTAGGGCAATAGTCAATTGTCGTACCCTGATTATCGAAATAGTAAGGAGAAACTGACTGTCAGATCGTACTGGCAGTTAAAAACCTGTTTATTAATGAGTATTGGAATTATAACTGCTGTAGACACCAAATTTTTATGTTTATTTTGTTATTATTTATTATTTATTATGTATTATTTTTATTTTTATTTTAGTTTTGCTTATTTTTATAAATTAGGTTCATAATTTTAAGGTATTTTACATTAAAATTTTGAAAAAGGAAAAATATGTTTTAATCATTTAAGATTCGATTTCTTTAAAATAAATGTAATTTCTATTAGCAATTAATTTTGTTTGTTTAACCTAAAAAAAACACTATTCTGAGCACGCGCGCCATTTTCTTCTTTCATACAAGAATGCTGCTCTTTACATGAGTAGTAGGTGCATCAATTTTTAAAAAAATAAATAAAATAAGAAATTTAAGTGCATGTTGTACTTTGGTAAACCCCCTGTGCAGGTATTCATGGCTGAAATCGATGAAGAAGCATCTAGTGATGTGGAAGGCCGGTACCGAAAAAAAAGAAGAAAGAAGGAAAAAGGGTCGGACACTGGGGCAAATTATTTTTGAAAAGATTCTCTCAATAAAAAAAATTCCAAAAATCAAAAGATCAAAAAAAATCAAAAAATCAAAAAATCCCAAAAATCAAAAAAAATCAAAAAATCAAAAATCAAAAATCAAAAAAATCAAGTTTAAATTCTTGTGTTTTGGAAAATCAAATTTAATTTCTTGTTGGTAAACTCTCAACGGCCGTCGCGTACCCTTCTATCCCCCATTCTTGAAAAATCAAATTTAATTTCTTGTTGGTGAAGTCTCAGCGTCCGCCGTGCACCCTTCTACCCTCTTCTTGACAATCACATTTAATTTTTTTTTGACCAATTGAATGGCAGGTTCGGGTATTATCCCACTGACCAATGGAATGGCAGGTTCGGATATTATCCACTGGCTGATGCTATAACAGGCTCGGAAATTATCCCACTGATCAATGGTATGATTGGTTCGGGTATTATCCCACTGACCAATTGAATGGCAGGTTCGGGTATTATCCACTGGCCAATGCTATGACAGGCTCGGGAATTATCCCACTGATCAATGGTACGGTTGGTTCGGATATTATCCCACTGACCAATTGAATGGCAGGTTTGGGTATTATCCACTGGCCGACGCTAGGACAGGCTCGGGAATTATTCCACTGATCAATGGTACAGTTGGTTCGGGTATTATCCCACTGACCAATGGAACGGCAGGCTTGGGTATGTCCCACTGACTGTTCTATCATATTGTTCTATCATGTTAGAGTTGGGATCTCGACAGGTTTGGGTGTCCCACTGACCATTCTATCATGTTGAATTTGGAATCTTGGGAGGCATGGGTTGTATCCCACTGATCGTTCTATCATTGGGTTTGGGTCTTATCCCACTAATATCGGCAGGACCGAGTTTTATCCTGCTGACCTTTTCATGTTTCAGTTCGAGGCAAAATAACTGGAGGTAAGTATTTGGTGTCTACGTCTTTGTCTCAAGTTTCTCTGAAATTCAGACAAAGAGGGGCAAGCTGTAAACACCAAATTTTTCCCAGAATTTTGTAAATTTTATTATGTTTTGTTTATATCATCATTTAAATTATCATTTTTATTTTATATAGGAAAAACAGATAAAACAGAAAAAAGAAAAGAAAAGAAAAATCATCAAAAATCTATTTTGTTATTAATTCAAAAAAAAAAAAGAGGAGGAAACCAAACATTTCCTTGGTTTTGTATTAGAAACCATACGCGAAGTACAGAAACGAAATGCAGCTCGATTCCATTTTCTTTTCCTCCATTTTTTCCACTGTTTTTCCTTCACCATTAGACCATGCTAATCCCTGCCCACCTGGCTTTCATCTAAGAACTAAGAAATATCTAGGAGGAAAACAATCCAAGGGCCTGTGAGGTAAGTATCAGAAGTGAGATTCTATCGGAGCCCTTGAGCTGAGGGTTTTGGGAGTTTGATTTGCTATAAAAGGCTAGCAAAGGGAACCGAGAGAAAGGGGGGAGCAAAAAAAAAAAAAGGTGACGGCAGAGGTTAGATAGAAAGTGAGGAAAGAAAAAGCTGAGAGAAAGTGAGCGAGAGAAGGTGAGTGAAAACGGGGGAGTAAATTTTTCTGCCAAAGAAACCGAAGGAGAAGAGCTCGAGAGCAAGAAAGATTGGATTTTGTGGGTTGAACGAAGGCCCTTTTGTCGATCATCCCAGCCCTTGTCTGGCCCTTGAAAGGGATAAAGGTAATATCTTCTACCTGTTCTTAGTTGTTTGACTTATGAAGCACTGAAGCTTTCTTTTTTTATACTCATTTCTGTGCGAATCTGGTTAGGGGGGGAAGGGTAGGAGATCTGATGAGTTGGACTGGGGTTTTGAGGTAGAAGCTTAGATCATCTATGAGGTTGTATTTAGATCATTTTGTTTAAGATTCATGGTTATAGAAAGTTATCACACAGTTTCGATGCTTCATCCGTTGCTATTATGTATGTTGCTTGTTTGCATTGGTTTCTTAGCAGTGATAAGTATAAGAGGTGCATATTTTGTTGACTCGGACTTGATTTGCATCATGATAATGAAATCCAGAGTTGAGAAATGAAGACACAAGTTGCAAAAGAAAATTTCCAGATTGGCATGCTCCTGTGTTTTGACCCTTTTATGTGTTTAAATCCCAGGTTTTTATGTTGAGAGTTGAAAACCACACTTGTTAATACCGTGGCTTGAGTTTAGAGTGTGTTTGGCTGAAATTTAAGCATAAAAAAAATTGTTACTGCAACAAATTTGTAGCTCTCGTTTCGTTGCAGCATTTTTCAGTTCTTCCTCTTGGTTTGCTGAAATAGTGGTTTTCTGATGTCAACGTGATTTCCTTTGTTCCCTCTGATATGTATGATTTGTTCCAGAAAGCTTAGTTCATCAGGTTGGAACCTTAGTCGATGTCTAGTTCTGATGCTAGATGAATGAAATGTTGTGTCGGTAGAATCTTTTGGGGAGGAGGAATTGCAGTAACTGGAATTGTGTTTTTATATGATGATTTTGTTGTTTGGTTCAAAAATGAGTTGGGTTGAGTTTAGGGGCATTAGTTGATGCATCTACAGGTTTCATTGGGGTGTCTAAGTGTTTCATATGCATGCTGAAATTGTAGAAAGGAAGTTGCGCAAGGTCTGTTTTTTTTAGTTAGGATCGATTCAAGTTTATTCCTTATGCACCTTTGCTGCATTTTCTGTTTTTCTCACTTTCTTGGCCTGGATCCTTTCGGTTGGGATAGCTAAAGGTAGGCAGCCACGTTTGAGCAATGTTAAGGTTGATGATTGGTGATGTCCGTGAGTTGGGTTGATAAATAATGAGTTTTTGTGCATTTTTGGGCAATTCATCCTCGTGGTTTGGTGCTGCAAATATGCAGCAGAACATTGCCGAAAGCTTCAGGAATTGCTGAAAGCTTTTGTTGCAGAAAGCTGTCATCGTAGCCTTTGCATGGAGTTTGCATGAGAATACAATAAAAATTTTGGATCCCCTGTTTTTGGGGTATTTTTCAAAAACTAGTTTTTCAAATACAATAAAAAATTTTAAAATGTACTCTAAAAGATAATCTAAAAATTAGTTTAAATTTTTTAAAATTTTAAAAAATATCTCAAAATATATTCTAGAAACTCTTCTACTCTTAAATATCCCAAAATATTTTCTAAAAATATTCCAAAATGTACTCTAAAAACTCTTTTACAGCAAAGTTTTTCAAAAACACCCCTAAAAACAGCTAATCCAAACGGAGCCGCCTCTCAAGTTTCTTCTTATTTTACTATGGCCTGAAATTTGGAAAAACATGATCAATTTTGGCACTTCAAAATCTTAATTGCTTTTGGCATGTTTAGTATGATTTTTGGACAGATTCTTCATGAGTTTTAGGACAAAAATTTGAAGGTTTGATAATTTTTTATAGGTTTATAGTTTTGATTTGGATTTTACTGAAATCTTGGGTAATTTTGTTGTTTAATTGTAACAAGTGGTTTTTTTTATTTATTTTGTGAATTTTAGTTTTGTTTTGGTAAGTTTCACCTTAAGTCCTTAATTTTAATTTATCTCCTTTTAGACCCTTAATTTTTGTAATAATAATAAATTGATCCCTCGAACTTCTTTAATTCTTTCAAATGGGTCTTTGTTTGTTTCAATTTGATGAATATGGATTGTTTAGTTTATTTAAATGCCTTGATTGATTCCATTTCATGTTTATTCCCACTTCATGTGATTATTCGTTAATTAAAGTGATGTCTTGACTATTTTATTGTTTTGGAGAGTGAATAAGAAAATTTTGTCTCCTTAGGTCATCAATTCAAGGGAGGTATACTCTATCCCTTATTTTTTATTTTATTTGATCTTATGTGTTTTTCATATGTGTCATTGCTTGATTTTTGAATGTTTTATTTTATTTATTTATTTATTTATTTATTTCTTTAGTTATTTCATTTACTTTAATTTTGTACGTTTATTCTAATGTAATTATTTGAAAGGCATTTGAATGCCGAAATTGTAATTGTTAGGTATTTATTTTATTTATTTATTTATTTATTTAATTCCTTCCCCCCTTAGATTGTAGTTAGAGTCCCAAGTGTAATAGTTAAGGTTTTATTTGCTTTATTTGGTTTGTGTGTTTGCATGCTTATGTGTTACATGTTATCCGTTTTCTTAGGGCCTTGCATCTAGATATCATGATTATGTGTTATGTGTTTATGTGATATTATGTGTTTACATGCTTTTATTATATTTCACATGATTAGTTAGTTATAATTAATGTGTGATGTCACCACACTAGTCCAACGCTAGTTGTGGCTCTTTTTCCGATTTTCTCACTAGTCCAACGCTAGTGAGAATTCATATACATAGGTTAGTCCAACGTTAGACCCTTAGGGACCTCCCACGCTAGATCATGTTTGTATGACTGCACTACATTCTCATGCACATTTTCCACTTTTTAGGTCTTTTATCATTTTTTTTGCATGTTCCCCTTATACATATAACCCTTATCCGCATTTCCCCTTATATATATCCCATATCCCGTATTTTCTCTTATATCCATATCACCTATTTTTATATAATCCTATGCATGAGACATGACATTAGATTTGCATTTCATATAGGGAAAATTAGAGATAGGATAGTACATTTGCTTAATTAAATTAGGAAAACAACCCCTTAAGTATGGGATATGGACGAGTTTGGTTTTCTAACCTTAGCACGCTCGTATTCCCTCTACGAAAGAGAAAATTAAGTCATGAACATTAGTTCCCCATACCCATTATGATGCATTCCCTTAGGTCACGTATACCTATCTATTGTAATTTTTTTATTCCTTTTCAAGTCTCATTATTGCATATTCGTGACTTCTTCAAATAAATCATTTTTTGGGCATCGCAATTAATGCGACTTGCACCAACTAAAAATTCGAAGAGACATGTTGACCCCGATACATTAGGACTAGGGTTAGCATTCATATAGTACGTCCAAATGTGATAAATTTTTAGATTAAAGTAAGAAAATTTTGACTTCACACAACTAGTCTTGGCTAGGTTGAAAGGGTGCCTTGGATTTTATCCTTGCCTTCCCTTTCTTCAACCGTGACTCCCGATCCTATTTCTCTTAGTTTTCGTAGATTCGGAGTCGTTAAAAAGGGTTTTTTCCTACTTTTTCATTTAAACTCATTTTAGGTGATTTGGTACACCTTAACTCAATACCAAGTGGCAACTCCCATTTTTCCATTTTTGAAACCCTTTTTAACTTTTTTTTTTGGCCCCAAACCGTCGCATTTTCATGTCCTATTAGTGCCATTTTCTCTATTTTCTAAAAATCAAAAATTCATTTTCACTCAAAATATAAAATCCAAAAATTCATTTTTCTTAACAAATTAATTTTTCATTTAAAAATGGGACGCGACAGCTTGGCGACTCCACTGGCATGCACATATTCCCTCTATTAAAGGAAACATTGAAGTTACGAGTGTTAGTTCCCTGCACCTGTTATAATGCATTCCTTTAGTTCATGTATATTTGTATATTATTATTTTCTTTTCTTTTCTTAGAGTCACATAGTTTTGCATATTCTTGACCTCTTCAAATAGTCACCCTTGGGCATCACAATTAATGTGAGTTGCACCAACTAAAATTCAAAGAGACATGTTGACCCCAATATATTAGGTCTAGGGTTGCATTCATATAGTACGTCCAAATGTGATAAATTTTTAGATTAAAATAAGAAAATCTTTGACTAAATCGCGCAACTAGCTTTGGTTAGATTGAAAGGGTGTTTTGGATTTTATCCTTGCTTCCCTTTCTTCAAATGTGATTCCCGAACACTTTTCTCTTATTTTCTCAGATTTGGAATTGTTTAGAAAGGGTTTTTCTACTTTTTTTTATTCAAAATTCATTTTAGGTGACTTGGTATACCTTAACTCAATACCAAGTGGCGACTCCTATTTTTCATCAAAAATCCTTTTTAAACTATTGTTTTGGGTAAAAAACGTCGTATTTTAAAGTCCCATTTAGACCCACATTTTCTTTATTTACTTCCTAAAAATCAAAATTCATTTTCACTCAAAATAAATCCAAAAATTCATTTTTATAACACTTTATTATTTTTTCATTAAAAATGGGGTGCGACATCTTGGCGACTCCACTGGAGACTTAGAGAGTCCGAACATTTAATTTAGTCATTCATTTTCTGTTTTTAACCTTCTTATATATCACATTTGGAAGTTTTAGGTTGCATTTTCTCTTTTTAGGGTTTTGTTGCATCTACCACGCCCGTGATCACTCCTCGTACACTACGTATGTAATGAATGGATGAATCTTTATTGTTGCTTTTACTTGTATCGCACTTGCATCTTAGGGGGGTAGTCACCCTAGAACCTTCACCCATGTTTGATGGTAAAAATCTCTCCCTTCAAAAGGAGCACTTTCATACATGCATGCATGACTTTTTACCCTATTTTGTCTTTTTCGGGGGCATTTTCCACACCTCCTTGTAGGATTAGAATGGATTTCCTTAGGTAGGCAGATGGTGTGCTCTGCGCCCATAGTGATGCCTAAGGGATCACTCAAGCCACCGACCAAGGGCTTTGGGATTGATGACCCTTCGCCTCTTTGGCTGAAGGCTTGGGAGCCTGAAACCTGATCGAGTCTAGATGCATTAGTGAGTCAAAACTCATACATCCATATTAGAAATCGCCTAGGGTAGAGTTAACCTTACCCAAATAGGAACATTAGGCACGAGGGGAGGGATCCCACCCCCTTTGCTTATTTGTCTTTTTTGCTTTTTATATTATTTAATTGTCCAACGTGTTATGTGATTATGTGTTGAACTGACGTTTCTTTGTTTTCTTGTCTTTTGCATTCACAAACGCTAAAAAATAAGAGATCTGGCATGATACTCGTTTAGAACCTACCCTTTTAGATAGGTTATTGAACGTTTAAAATTCCAATGTATTGCATTTGCAGGTTAATAAGTGCACATCATTTTAGACCCACCCTGACATACAAAAGGTTCCTTTAGGTCATGTTTCATTTCAAATTGCATATTTAATTATTTTGATAAATTGGCATCATGCATGAACCTTAGAGGGAATGCCATATAGGGGATCTCACGATAAGAATAAACCACCTTGTGTCTTGGATATATAATCCAATGAGACTTGCACATCTATATTTCTTATACCATTCGAAGGGGTAGTGCACGAGATAAGGTAAGGATCCTATCTTTTCGAAGGTAATAGAGCAATTTTTGTACATTAGAATATGAGCATCTAATAATCACTTTTTGGCCATTTTATCAAAATTGGTAAAAATTCCTTGCGTAAAGGACATTAATTTGAAGAAATTCACAAATAATTCCTCATTATTAAGATGGTAAACATATGGAGGCCAAATCTTGATTTTAGAAGGCTCATAGACTAATGCATTGCAATGAATTTTTTGAAACTACCAATGAGTAGACAATTCAATCGATTTTGAATAAATCATCAATTCCATTCAAACCATTTGACCAATTTATTCATCAATTTCATCCAATCTATTTTATCAATTCATTCAATTTTAGGACAATCTAATCATTTTTGAATAAATCATTAACTCTATTTCATTCATTTGACCAATTTACCCTTTTTAGGGTGATCAGTCAATTTTGAATAAATTATAAAATTTCATTCAATTCAATTTGACCAATTTACCCTTTTTAAGGTAATCTAGTCAATTTTGAATAAATCATCAATTTCATCCGATCCATTTGACCCGTTTATTCTCTTTTGGGGTTTCGATCTAAAGATAATTGAATAAACTAGTTGAGACATTGCAATTCTTTCAAGAGTAAGCTCTTTCATATCACTTTATGTGTTAATCAAAGTAATCAATTCATTCGGACTTGGTCCTCATTTTGTTGAAAAAAATGTCTCTTCTCACTCCAATTGGTCAAATTTTTCAAATTATTTTTCACTCAATCAGTTGATTAGATTCATCAGGTATTGTATGATGCCTACCCTAAAGGATTGCATTCTCATTCTAGGCCCACCCTTGACACAAAAAGGGCTCCCCAGTAGGACATGTATACCAATTTTATAATTTTGCTTACTAACTCTGGTTTTTTTTCTTTTATTTTTCCCCCTTCCCTGCATTTATAAAAGATGTTTCAATAAGGTGAAAATATTTTTCTATATCTGAAGATTTTATCTAATAAATCTTGAAAATTACAATTATTACTTGATTCTTGAGTAGACCCTATAATGTAAAATTTGAAGAATCCATCTGGAAGCACGAGTTTAAAACATTTGAGAGATTTCATGATCTAGTTGTTAAAAAAAGAAAAAAAAAAGACAGAAAGCTATTGAGAAAGAGAAAGTGTGTGTATATGAAAGCCTGTCTTCTTTTCTCATTTGTATTACAGTTGAAAAAAAAAACAAAAACAAAAAAAATTTCAAACATTTGCAATAATGAAGTTTTATTTAGACAATTATTGTTTTGTATATATTCATTTACATTTCATTCTTTATTTTACTCATTGGAGATTTCATGATAAATTTTAAGAAATAAGACTAAATTGAGATTTTTCAATTTCTTGCCTGAAAACTCACAAGTGTATGTTTTCTAAAATCTTTGCATACACTAGATTGGTGATCCAAACTGTACAATAAGAGTGCTCGGAATTAAAAGAAGCCACTCAAACTGATTGGTCTATTTCGAAAAACCCAATGCAATACCTTTTTCTTCTTCACTGTACAATTCATATTTTGCCCACTTCTATTAACCCCCCAAAAAATCAGTCACATTGATTGATAAATTATAAATTGGGGCAATCTTTGCTTGAAAAATATCCACTGTGTCTAATCAGATTCAATCCACATCTAAGTGAAAACAAAAATGTGCATTATTTTTGTTTGTTTTGAAAATTTGGAATGATACTTCAAGCGTTCGTTTCTTTATCTATACAGATTTTATCATTTGCTCTCCCATTTGAACCTTTAAAAGAATAATTTCGTTTCAAATAAAAGCCTTAATAATCACTACCCTACATTGAAAATTTTTCAAATATCAAAAGGGGAATGGATTCTCAATGAGTTATTCTTTACTTTGGTTGTCATGAGACGTAAGAATGATACTTTAGCCATCGTTTCTACAATCTAAACACTATTTATCCCTTGCATCCTCATTTGAGCTAAAATGGGTGGTTCTTTTCAAAAGCACTTATGATCGCACCCCATATTGGGGAAGGAGATTGGAGAATTTTGCAAAAAAAGAGAAAAGGCAAAAATGTTAAAATTTAAAAGAAGAGAGAGAACCACAAATTGAAAAAATTTGATTCTACCATTAATATCTGGGGTTCAATTTTGAAAAAAGAAAGAGTATTGTCCGACGGATCACTTATGTTTCACAGATATGGATGAACAGGAGTCTTTCTCAGTCAATTAATTCAAATATGTGAGAGAAATTTCTCATTAATAAAAGTTTCCCTTCATAGTTAATGGAAGGAACGGAATAAAAGTCAGACCCTCTTCTTTTCCAATCAAACATTTTATCCCTAGTTATCCCTTTTGAACTTTCAGAATAAATTATTTTGTTTGACAACCCCTGAGGATCGCAAACCCTACACTGGGGCAAGTTTGAGTTGAAAAGGAAAGAAAAGTCTCAAGAGGTGAAAAGTGATAAAGCAACAGAATAAAAAAAAAAGAAGAAAAGAGAATCTCGGTTGAGTATAAACTGGGGCAAATTTTGAAAATTTCAAAGGAATGGCAGAAGGTCGAAAGAAAAAAATGAAATAGAAAAGAACCTCAATTGAGAACAAATTGAGGCAAATTTTGGTTTAACCCTAAAAATAAGGTTGGCGCAACAATGCAATTTCAAATCATTTAACCCACTTTTGAAATCCGCTTTCAAGTCTTAACTTTTCTAAGTACCAAATCAGACCCCATTATAAAATTCGAAAGTCCTAACTTCTGTTCTTTGCATTACTCTGTCAAGAAATTTGTTAATTAATTGGCAAATGATGTTCATATACTTATGCCAGAAAATTTTTAGATGTATTTCTGAATTGATTAGGTATGAGGTTGACACTACTCATCATGTGAAAACCCGCAAAGACGGCTTTAAAAAAAAGTAAATGCAAAGATTCGATGCTGAAATCCCTGTTGAGTGGTGATAAAAGTCAAACAAAATCCAGGATTTTGGAGTCCAAAATTGGGGCATTTTTTGGGAAGAAATGCGATTTTTAGTGCAATATCCTTGAAAATCTTATATCTTTAACTATCGTTTTCAAGCCACATTACAAGCTCATAAAACTCATCGCTGACTTATCCTTCATGACAACTCGAAATAAGAATTATACTCCTAAGGAATCTATCAATCACTCATGATCATAAGACCATAACTAGTTTCCACATGTTTAACTATCATTTTTACCCATATGTTACAAGCTTATAAAACTTATATGTTGACTAAGTTTTCTTAAAAAATAAGGATGACAAACAATTTGTTTTCACTAAGATGTGATATTGAATGGATTACATACAATTTGGGCACAAGAATAAGACAGATCCTAACCTCTTATTTTCTTTAGCCACCTCAAAATCAGAAATAACACCCACTTGATTAGTCCTGAAAGATGAGCTAACAAGAAGTGGTGACCCATCACCCTAAACATCAATGTTAAAATGAGGAAGAAATCTTTTATAATTTGGTATTATTTTGAGAAATTTATCATGAAATTTTTTGTATGAATTTAAGCAAAACGTTTAATTTTCTTCACATTATATGTTAGTATATGGTTATCTTCTAAATTTTAGGAAACACAGTTTCCTATTTTGTTCAAATAAATGGAGAGTCATCCAAACAAATTTTTGCAATCAAATAGGCCCACACTGGGGCAAATTTTTTGTAATACATTTAAGGATTTCGCACAAGAGTCAAGTAATATACTTTCGAATCAGCCACGCTGCTCTTTTCATGAGTAGTAGTTGCATTAATTTTAAAATAAAAAATTTAAGTGTATGTTATACTTTGGTAAGCCCCCCTGTGCAGGTATCCATGGCTGAAATCGATGAAGAAACGGAAGTCAGAATCTAGAGAATTGGAAGGCCGATAGCGGAAAAAAAAAGAAGAAGAAGAGAAAAAAAAAGAAAAAAAAGGAAGAAGAAACAAGAAAAAGGGCCCTACACTAGGGCAAGTTTTGAATATTGCGATTTCAAAAGTTATCTTAAAACCGTTTTATCGTGATTGAATTTGGAATTTAGGCAAGTTTGGGCTGTATCCCACTGACCGTTTTATCATCTTGAATTTGGAATGTCGTGTTGAATTTGGAATTTTGGCAGGCCTGACTGACCGTTCTATCATGTTGGATTTGGAAATGTCGGCAGGATTGGGTATGTCCCACTGACCGTTCTATCATGTTGGATTTCAGCAGGTTTGGGTATGTCCCACTGACCGTTCTATGATGTTGGAGTTGGAATTTCGGCAGGCTTGAGTATGTCCCACTGACCGTTCTATGATGTTGGAGTTGGAATTTCGGCAGGTTTGGGTATGTCCCACTGACCATTCTATCATGTTGGATTTGGGAATGTCGGCAGGCTTGGATATGTCCCATTGACCGTTCTATCATGTTGAATTTGGGAATGTCGGTAGGTTTGGGTATGTCCCACTGACCGTTCTATCATGTTGGATTTGGGAATGTCGGCAGGCTTTGGGTATGTCCCACTGACCGTTCTATCATGTTGGATTTGGGAATGTCGGCAGGCTTGAGTTTCATCCCACTGACCCAGTTACGGTAGGCTCGAGTTTCATCCCACTGACCAAATTATCGGCAGACTCGGGTATTCATCCCACTGACCCATGTAAAGACAGGTTCGGGTATTCATCCCACTGACCCAAGTGAAGGCTGGCTCGGGTATTATCCCACCAATCTTGGCAGGTTCGGGTTTTATCCCACTGACCTTTTTTTATATTTATTTCAATGCATAGCAGAATAACGAAAGGTAAGTATTTCGTGTCTACGTCTTTGTCTCGAGTCTTTTCGAAACTTAGACAAAAAGGAACAAGTTATAGACACCAAATTTTTATTTTATTTTGTTATTATTTATTATTTATTATGTATTATTTTTATTTTAGTTTTGCTTATTTTTATAAATTAGATTCATAATTTTTAGGTATTTTACATTAAAATTTTGAAAATGAAAAAATATGTTTTAATCATTTAAGATTCGATTTCTTTAAAATAAATGTAATTTCTATTAGCAATTAATTTTGTTTGTTTAACCTCAAAAAAAACACTATTCCACTTAGCACGCGCACCACTTCCTTCTTTCATACAAGAATGCACGCTGAAAGCAAGGACACGGAGCTGGAACTAGAATGCGATTTCGCTCTTCATCCATTCTGCCCCAAGATTTTCCTGTACATGACAGCTCACCTCAGTGAGAATCATCAGGAAGCATCTAGAGAGATGGATCAAATGGTTCCAAAAAAATGAAAAAAATCCAACTTAAATCTCAGCCTTGGTTCTAAGGGTTTTGATCCATTGGACTCCATATAAAAGCGAAAGAAAAAAGCTGGGGGAAAAGGAGTTGGCGACTGGAAAGGGAAACCGAGGGGAGAAAGGGGAAGGCTACGGGAGAAAGGAAATTGAGAGTCTTCGGTTGAGTAAAAGGAAAAAGGAGAAAAACAGTAGAAAAAAAAGGCAAGAAAGAAACTAGGGTTGAGGGGTAGCTACAGGAGTTTTCTGTTGGGGGGGGGGACTTCAAGAAAGAGAGAAAAGAGGCTTGGCGGCTGGAGAGAAAAAACTGAGAGAGAGCTAGAGGGAGAGCTTCGGCTGGGATAGAGGAAAAAGAGCAACGGATAGAGTGAGAGGGAGAGACCGAGAGGAGAAGGAGAGAAGGAGAAACAAAAAAGAAAGCAAGGGGAAAAGAGGAAGCTGCGGAAGAGAGTGAGAAAAACTGAGAAAAGAAAAGAGCTACGGGTTGGGGCTGAGAACAAGGAAGAAGTTTCGGAAAGAGAGGGGTTTTGAGGGAAACAAAAACAGGGGGAGAAAGGGTGGCGGTGGAGAATCAGAGCCTGCTTCAGTGTTGCTATTCTTCCGCTGCTGAGCTTCTCTTTGATGCAGAGGATTCCGTCAGATGCTCTGCAGTTCGCATTGTTAGCGAGTGGGGACTGTTACTTATGGAGTCCAACCCAGACAAGTGTAAAATTGCTTGGTCTGGTGCTTTGCTTGTTCGGCTTTGCTCAATGGCGAGGGACATGAGTATGAAAGTCAGAACTGAAGTTTTGATGCCCTCGCAAAGGCTGTTACGCTGCAAAATATACAAATTGCCAGCATCAGCCGCAGCTTTGGCTTTTATTCATGGCCTAGAAGATGAGTTCTTTGAGGTAAGAAGATCTGTGTGCTATGCCTTGCGTGCATTCGCCATTGCTTATGGTGATTTTGCATGTGAGGCTGTAAATCTCTTGATGGATATGCTTAATGAGACCCATAAAATTTCTGAAAATGTTTCCAGATTTGCGTGTTCTTGTCCTGGAATTTTGGTTTACCAAAGCTGAGATAGTCGGTGTTCTTGTTAGAGGGTTGGGTTGGATTTATTTTTTGTTAAGATGGCCTGCTATAGTTTTCTTTCCTGCCCTGTGTTGGATGAGCAATAGATCTGAGTAGCTGAAAGTTGTGAAAAATGGCGGCTACCAATTTACAGAAAGAAACCTAGCGAATGAGGAAGAAAGCCATCGAGCATGATGCATGAAAATTTTCAAAAATTTCACTTTAACCCCTATGCTTTTAAATAATTCTGATTTGGCCCAAAAAATTGGAAAAATCAACCAATTCTTGTCCCTTTAAATGTTAATTTTCTTTGATATGATTTAATGTGATTTTTGGATAGCTTGTTGTGCATTTTAGGATGAAATTTGATGGTTTATTTATGTTTTGGATTTTTGTAAAAATGTCTTAGATTTGGGTAATATGTTTCGTTTGGGGTTTGATGAGAAGGTTTTGATTTATTTTTGTGAATTTCATGGTTGGCTTGATAGGCTTCATTTAAGCCATTAATTTAAATTTAAACCCTTAATATTTGTAATAACAATGATTGGGTCCTTATTCTTTAACCCTTAATACTTGATCCCTTAAATTCTTTGATTCTTTCAATTGGGTCCTTATTTGTTTTAATTTGTCAAATATGGGTTGTTTGTTTTATGTGAATGCTTTGATTGATTCAAATTCGTGTTTTATTTCCATTCCATGTGATTGTTTGTCAATTGAAGTGATGCCTTGACCTTTTTATTATTTTGGAGAGTGAATAAGTAATTTCGTTTCACTAGGTCACAATTCGAGGGAAGTACACTCTACTCCTTTCTTTGAATCTTATTTGACTCTATGTGCCTCTATGTGACTTTATGTGCTTAATTGCATGCCTTTTGAATATTTTTTAAATTATTTTATTCATTTATCTATTCGCTTTATTTGTTTTAATTTTGTATATTTATTTTAGCTCAATTTTGATCATTTGAAAGGCATTTAAATACCAAGTTGTAATAGTTAGGGGGTTCAAGACCTGTATTTAGATAGAATATGTAATAATTAGGGATTTATTTATTTATTTTATTCCTTTCCCCCCCTTAGATTGTAGTTAGGGCCCCCAATATAATAGTTAGGGATTTATTTGCTTTAATTGCTTGTGTGTTTTGCATGGTTATGTGTTACGTGTTATCCGCTTTTTTAGGGTCATGCATCTAGATATCATGATTATGTGTTATGTGTTTATATGACATTATGTGTTTACATGCTTTTATTATATTTTACATGATTAGTTAGTTATAATTAATGTATGACGTCACCACATTAGTCCAACGCTAGTTGTGGCCTCTTTCTGGACTCCACACTAGTCCAACGCTAGTCGTGGCCTCTTTTTCCGATTTCTCACTAGTCCAACGCTAGTGAGAACTTGTATACATGGGCTAGTCCAACGCTAGACCCTTAGGGACTGTCCACGCGCTAGATCATGTTTATGTGACAATCACTACATTTTCATGCATATTTTCCATTTTTTAGGATTTTTACCATTTTTGCTTGATATTTTCCCCTATGTGTATATCCCTTATCCCATATTTCCCTTATATATATCCCTTATCCCATATTCCCTATACGTATATTCCTTATTCCTATGTATGAGATATGACATTAGACTTACATTTCATTTAAGAAAAATTAGAACTAGGTTAGTATATTTGCATGATTAGATAGGAGAAAAACCCTCGAATATGGGATATGGACGAGTTTGACTTTCTAATCTTAGCACGCTCGTATTCCCTCTATTAAAGGGAACATTGAAGTTACGAGTGTTAGTTCCCTGCACCTGTTATAATGCATTCCTTTAGGTCATGTATATTTGTATATTATTATTTTCTTTTCTTTTCTTAGAATCACATATTTTTACATATTCTTGACCTCTTCAAATAATCACCCTTGGGCATCACAATTAATATAATTTGCACCAACTAAAATTCGAAGAGACATGTTGACCCCGATACATTAGGTCTAGGATTTACATTCATATAGTACATCCAAATGTGATAAATTTTTAGATTAAAATAAGAAAATCTTTGACTAAATCGCACAACTAACTTTGGTTAGATTGAAAGGGTGCCTTGGATTTTATCCTTGCCTTCCCTTTCTTCAAATGTGACTTCCGAACACTTTTCTCTGATTTTCGAAGATTTGGAGTCGTTTAAAAAGGGTTTTTCTACTTTTTTTTTATTCAAAATTCATTTTAGGTGACTTGATACACCTTAACTCAATACCAAGTGGTGACTCCTATTTTTCATCAAAAACCCTTTTTAAACTATTGTTTTGGGTCAAAAACGTCGCATTTTAAAATCCCATTTAGACCCACATTTTCTTTATTTATTTCCTAAAAATCAAAATTCATTTTTACTCAAAATAAATCCAAAAATTCATTTTTATAATACTTCATTATTTTTTCATTAAAAATGGGACGCGACAGCTGCATCAATGATCAGTTACCTAAACCATTTCTGAAGTGTAACCTTGACTAGAGCCTTTCCCACTATTTATCTTTCACAATCTCTTTTCTTTTCACATTTTATTACTTTGGTGATATTTCGCTAGTCTTTAATTCTTGAAACCCCCTATATTCTGAACTCTAAAAGAAATAAATTATCCCCAATCCCTATGGATTCGACTCTACTCACCACTATATATAAATTTGTATTTTTCTCGAGTAAGTATTTATTATTGTACAGGCTCGACACCTGTCAATTTTTGGCACCGTTACCGGGGATTGGTGCCATTGTTTCTGCAAAATTAACAAGGCTACTTAATTGATCTGTTAGGCAAAGTTTTGTACATATAACTATACTGGTCATAATTGATCTCGAGTCCTAAGGAGTTAATCATGTCCATAGGGACTTTTAGGTAGGATGAGCTTAAGATTTTTTTTTTTTTTGAAAGAAATGAGCTTAAGATATTTGAGTTTGGGTGTTAAATATGATTAATCTCAAAAATACCCAACATAAAATAGGAATACTTGGACATTAATTGTGATTCCATTGGGACTGATAATCAAAGAAGTCAAGTAAACCTGGGTGGTATTTGGCTCTAGAGAAGTAGTCAAGAATCGCAATCAGGTGAATACAAATATTTCCACGCAATGATTTTAGGCATGCATGTTTTATAGAATGATGTATCTTTTGCCTTAATGTCTATGTCAAGTAAACTTGGCAAGAGTAGTTAAATTTAGGAGTTAAAATATATAAACTAAGGGCATAAGAGTGTTCTCCACGATTTATAGTGGTTGACCACCACAAAAATTATGGTTGATCCACAGGACAGTTAACTTCAGTGTGTTTACTCCAGTAATATTACCATCATCTTATATCCAAATTAGAAAAGTCTTCAACTAGAGATATTTCTAGGTTTATTGAAATAGTCAACAAATGATAGCCCAAATATATTTCAATCAGATGTATTTTCAACTGGGATCCAGTGTTGCTTTCACTTCTGATCAACTGTATATATTTCAACAATTTTGCCACTTTTTTCCAAATAGATCAGGATAAAATGGTTGGAATTTATGTGGATTTTTGGTATTGTAATAGATAGACAGAGACAGATCGTGCTTGGTTATCTAGGCAAAGATCAATGCCTGATAAGTTGCATTTTGTCATTAATTTTATGATTATTTCCCTCTTTTATTTTACCAAATATTGTTTTAATTGTCGAATTCTACTTATATTTGGTGTTTTATGTTAATTGTAGGGCATTGGAGTAGAAAGTGCTAAAAATGGGTGATTTTCTTGGAGTTTATTGTCAAGCACAAGTTTTCCAAATCAAGATAGAGTCTACGTGGAATATTGGTTGAAGATTTGGAAACTACCACTTTTTATTAGATGTCTTATTAGGAAGCAATTAGCATTATTCTTGGAGTTACCTTAATCAATTAGAATTCTAATCTCAGTTGACCAAGAAAGAAACCGAATTGGTAGTACTTATAGTAGGGGAGCCGGCATCATAGTAGGGGAGCCGGCATCCCGTGTGATTGATACCTAGAAGGGAACCGCAGGGCTCTTTCTTTTAATCTTTTGTTTCCCTAGTATTTCTCTTATCAAAGACTTCTGTGGCTGGCTTTGGAATACTGCTGTGAATTGCTTCAATTGTCTACACGCAACTAAGTTTCTTTTCTAGTCAAGGGACGCTGAGGATTTGGTCCAGCTATCACTGTGAGATCTAATTGATTTTATTTATCTCTTCTATTCTTTAATGTTTGTATGTTTTCTGCTTTATAGAGTATGATTATTGTGTGTGATTGAATAGGTGCGCAATATTTAATTGTACGCATAATCTATCTGCTAATTGGAATAGTTGAATCCGTAATTGTTTGACTGTTCTAATCCTGGTAGCAACTGGCATAATTGGATATGTGTCGGGGAAAAGTATAGTCTAATTTAAATAAGCCCTCGTAGCGTATTTATTGATTAGAACAAGATTTCTCTAGTTTCTAATGCAATTGGGGAATTAAATCCTATGGTCGTACCTAAGATTATTCCTAAATTAGGGTAATAGTCAATTGTCGTACCTTGATTATCGAAACAGTAAGGAAAAACTGACTGTCAGATCGTATCGGCAGTTAAAAATCTGTTTATTGATAGATATTGGAATTATAACTGCATCAATGATCAGTTACCTAAACCATCTCTGAAGTGTAACCTTGGCTAGAGCCTTTCCCACTATTTGTCTTTCTCAATCTCTTTTCTTTTTACATTTTATTACCTTGGTGATATTTCGCTAGTCTTTAATTCTTGAAACCCCCCATATTCTAAACTCTAGAAGAAATAAATTATCCCCAATCTCTGTGAATTCGACCTGCTCACCGCTATAAATTATCTCCAGTCCCAGTGTTGCTTTCACTTCTGATCAGCTGTATATGTTTCCACAATTTTGCCACTTTTTTCCAAATAGATCAGGATAAAATGGTTGGTAAAGAGGTGATTTCTGGTAGGTGTCCGAACCGACCTGAATCAGTTCTTTCTCAAGTAAGGTGTGGTGGATTCGCTTGTCCGAGGTGAATGACGGAGCTTCTCCCCTGGGATCACTCCGACGATCAAGTCAGTATATTAAGAAAACAATAAATAAAAGCAGGTGTGAATGAAACAGTCTGCTTACTTGTTGGGAGTGAACGGGGGGTATTTATAGGGCAGGAGTGGAGGACAGACGGTGGGCTTATGCTAGCGGGACCTACGTCCTGACCATTATTACTCTGTTCCGCATCTGAAGGTCTAACTCTGATACTGTAGCAGTCTAGACATTCTGACGAGTAGTCCTGTGCAGTAGCCATTAAGAGCATCAGTAGCTTTTTCAGGTAAAGCAATGGCCTTCAGGGTGATGTCAGGCAGGTTAACATTATCCACGTGGAGCCGGGATAACACACCTAAAGTACGGAGGTCTTCCGTGACGTAGACCTGAGATACAACTGAGGTCAAAGGAAGGAGTCATGGTCCGAGGACATCTCGGTCTGTATTGAGGACGAGGTGGTATAACCTCGGTCTATCCGAAGGCCGAGGTGATCATTCTCAATAAGCCCCCCAAGCCTTAGGAGTGCGGAGGCTTACGAGGTTCCGAGGCTTCAGTATGCCGAGACCGTTCAGGTTCTGAGGTGTCAACATGTACCGGATGATGAGGGGGTGTGACACGTGGGAAGTCAGTTGAGAGGACATGGTGTAGTGGGAGGCTATGTGCAGAGAACGTGACAGTTGAAAGGACGGGACATTAATGAGGAGAGAGGGATGCACGTCCTTTTAAATTTTAACGTTGCCGCCTCTTCACATCATTGCCGCCTCTTCATATTCTTTCTAACCCCTATAAATAGGGGTCCTTTTCACCGCGCTATCCACCATTTTCCATCTTCGCATCATATTTTTACAAATTTGAGAGTGTTGCCGAAACCACTTTCTTCAGCAAAGACTATAGCCGAGATCTTCATTCCCGTCTAATTCCCTAGTCAACAACAAGTACCTTTCTTTTCATCTCATCTTTCGTAAATGGCTAGAACGGCTAAAACCCACAAACAAACCGTGAAACTGAACTACCTTGCCAAGGAAAGACCTGACCCCCCAAAAGATGAGACCTCGTCTAATTCTGAAGAAGGAACGTCAAGCGCCGAGAAAGAAACCGCCGAGAGCACCCCGGAAGTAGAATCTTCCGAGATGAGCGAGGGGGGTTTCGAGGCCGTATACAATGATGATCTGGGAACCGAAATCCCCCATGATGAGGGCGTGCTGGAGCCGGTCGCTCCAAGGGACCTCTTCGGTATTGACTTCGGCAAGATGCCGATGTTCAGGAGCCACGTCGCGACAGATAGGGTCGAGAGGGTAATACGAAAATGCCCCTTCAGGGCGGGGTACGTCATCGAGACGCCTGGGCCTAACCACTCAGCCGAGAGGCCCCCGACGGGCAAAGTCGTGCCTATTTGCAGCAACTTGAGGCCAGGCTGAGAATGCCGACCTCAAGATTCTTTCGAGACATACTTCGGCACTTCGCGATCAAGATCACTCAACTCGTTCCGAACGTAGTCCGCATCTTGGTGGGGTTCGAGATGCTATACCGATATCAAAAGGTGACCGCCACGGTTAATCTCTTTCGCCGATGCTACACCTTCAAGGTACATGGGACGGATAAGGGGTGGTTTTACGTCTACAACTGGAACAATTCTATCCCAAA
This sequence comes from Coffea arabica, assembly GCF_036785885.1. NCBI lineage: Eukaryota > Viridiplantae > Streptophyta > Magnoliopsida > Gentianales > Rubiaceae > Coffea > Coffea arabica. The sequence goes on from NC_092327.1 coordinate 31,974,662, forward strand.
ACTCGTGGTCGACGCTCCCACTTCAATAAAGAATTGGAAGCGCGACTTCATCTTCATCCCAACCGGGGACTTCCCTTGGAGTTTCTAGTGGAGGCCACTCAAGTCAAAAGCCGACCCCTTTCCAGGGAATCATGACGAGCAGGGCTTCTAAAAGCTAATGGGATCAGGGCTCCGAATCAACTGGTGGGACTGTCCCGAGGCAGTGTTGGTTAAGGCGGGGATTAGTCAAGTCATAATCGACCATGAGAAGCCTCTCTTCTTTTTCACTAGACTTAAAAAGTCTTGTAACTTTTCTTTCCTAGCCTTCTCTTTACTTCGGCTATTATAAATAATAATGTTTGTTCCTTGTGCAGTGGTTAAAATATTCGACATCATCACCTCCGACTCGGCCCAGGTGGCCAAGAGGTCAAAGAGGAAGAGTTCGGATGAGACATCGGCACCACCGCCGCAAAAGAAGACAACACAAGCGCCAGTTGTCAAGACTACAGTAGCAAGGTCACCTCAGCCGCGGCGGCCGAAAGTGGTTCGGTCGCGGCAGCGATGGAGTCTACCTCGTCAGTGCCAGAAGAGGTGGCAACACAAGAAGTCACAATTGCCTTACCTCCTCATGGTCAAGGTAAGCAGCTGAGGACCTCGGCCAATCTGGTAACAGGCTTCTCACTGTGGAACCGTTTCTACAGCCCGTCTCGGTTTGCCAAGGACAACAACATGCACCTCGGCGAGTAATGGTGCCCCAATTGGAAACTCTCGGTTAATGACCGGTGCACCCATTCCCGCGCGGCACAAGAGCTGGTCATGTTCTCTTCATTGCCAAGAAACGTCGAGTTCGCAAGGAAGCTGACTCCTGACGAAGTGATCCAGAGCCTTATGGTATCCACTGCTTCCACCACGGCCTTTGTGGCCGAAATGGCACGTTGGTACAGCGACCTGCTCGAGGAGCAAGACTCTGGCAAGCTCCAAAATAAAATCTCTAAGTTGGAGAAGAAGCTGGCAGTGTCAAAGTCTGAGAACACCGAGCTTCAAAGCCGACTGCAGTAGGTCGAGGCGAGGGAAGAGGAGGCCGAGGCTACCATCAACAGCCTTAGATCGGCTCTTGAAGAGAAGCAGAGAAAGGGGGAGGAGGAGAAGAAATCCCACCAGCAGGTACTCGAGGGTGTCGGGGCCTCGGTTGTGGAGGATTTCAGGAGGTCCGAGACCTTTGCCAAAGACCTTGGGGAACTGACCTTGCCGAACTTCATGTTCAGTTACACCTCGGCGATAGACGAGGTCGCCCCTTACCTCTCTTCTAAAGACTTGGAGTCTTTCAAAAATAAGACCAACTACAACGAAGACTCCAAGGATCTCTGCGTCCGGATGGCCGAGAGCCTTCAAGTTGGCAGGAGCCTCGCCGAAGTGCGTGAGAAATTCAACAAATGGCTATCTAACCTCGACTAGGAGTTGCAAGGGGGAGAGGACGCTAAAGAGGCCAAAACCGAGGAGGGCCAGGTCGGCAAAGGGGTTGAAGACCATGAAGCGACAAATCTCGGAGAGACCGAAGAGGTCATGGGGGTAATGGAAATACCGAGGTGGGAGGTGCTTAGTAGCATTCCTGACATTAGGTCTTGTATTTTTTGTAATCAATGAAATGAATGGAAGTTCCATTTTTCCTCGTATCGGCTCTTTTTTTTTTCTTTTTCTTTCTTTCACTTCGTCCACTTGCTTGTCCGCCTTATTTTTTAATATATTAAAAGTATACTAAAATATTAAAAAATAACCAAGTGGCCAAACAGCTAACACTTCATTAAAACTCTCAATGGTAATACAGTCTTAGATTCTCGACATGTCATGTACAGGGCACTAGGGAACCATTTCGGTAGCATAACTTACAATACTCACTTAGACTAAATTTCACAACTCGGCAGGGGCCCTTCCATTTTGGGGCTAATTTTCCTTGCGGTTCAACTCGAGTAACCAAGTTTTTTTGGAGGACCAAGTCCCCCGGTTGGAATCGGCAATGTTTCGTGCGGGCATTGTAGTAACAGGCCAGGGTATTTTTGTATTAAACAATCCGAGCCGAGGCGACGTCTCTTTTTTCGTCGACGAGATCGAGATCGGGAATTAGTTGTCAGGATCTCGGCCGGAATAACCGCTTCGGAGCCGTACGTCAAGGAGAAGGGGGTCTCTTGTGTGGCCGACCTCGATGTGATTCGATAAGATCACAGAACAGTGGGAAGTTCTTCCACACATGATGATCCAACTTTGTGCAGTCGAGTCTTGAGGCCATGCAAGAGGGTTCGGTTAAAATTCTCCGCTTACCCGTTGGCTTCGGGGTGGCCTACCGAAGTGAAGTGCTGCTTGATGCCGAGGTCCTCGCACCATGACGTGCGACGGATCTAGACGAACACCAAGTTGTGTGGGTTTGCGGAACTTTGACCCTTCTAGAATCACGAGCCACGAACTAAGGAGATTCCTTAACCCACGACTAGCAAATTTAGTGAACCAAAAGTATAGATAGAAGAACGCCACAATCAAGGAGACTACTTGATTGATAAGTTCAATGAACAGCTTGAGATTGATTCTCAAGTATTCAAAGGAAATTCTCTTGAGGCAAGAGAGAGTGAATAAACTCACGAATATTTTATAAAATCTGAATTTTCCTTAATGAATGAAAACCTAGGCTATATATAGCCTTACAACTTGAAAACCTAAAGTGACTTGAAAACCCTAACTCGGCTAGGCTAGGCCTTTGGCCCGATTCCACTAATCAAATCCACTATCTAATGGTCAGCTTATAATCGATCCAATGAAAGCTTTAAGCTGGCCCAACATAACCCAATAAAAACTAATTAACCAACTTAAGTTATAGTGAGCCTAGACTCTATAAATCGGATCCAACTCAACATGAGGTCTTGGACCGAATTTATTCCTAGCAAATAAAATAGAAATCTAGAAAATAAACTACTAACTATTACTAAAAGATTCAATCTCTTGCAGCCCAAAACATGGCCCATAAGCAGCCCATATTTCGTATCATTCCCCTCCTCTTAAAAAAAGATTTGTCCTCAAATCGTGTTTGGAAATGAATGGTACTACAAGAGTTGGCAGTATGAAACTTCAAATCTCCACATATTGGCTCTCTTAGAATGGATGATACTTGCATACGTCATGATTATTGTAATTCGGTGCACATGTCTCTTGGTTAGCTTGAAAATGCTCACAATCCGCCATGGGAAACTCAAGGCTTTGCTCCAACCACTCCAAAGCTCTCTAATCAGCATTGTGTCATGAATGGTCGAATTTGGACCTACACAATAAATCACACGATTAGGATTTGTAGGTATAAAATCACTTGACACCTTACCATTCACATTCACAAGATAAGGATCTTCATAGTGATGCTCAATCAGGCTAGGAAAGTCTCGGACATGATTGTACAAAGTTACAAAATTCATTGCAAGTTGTTGTGGGTATGGCCTATCTTGCACAAATGGAACAAGATCGAGATAGGCAGCTTTTGAACCCTCAAATTGAAGAATAAAACCAGGTTGAAAGGAATCAGAATTTGGACCAATGAGGAAAGGATTGTCACCAACAAAATAAGAAGGAAATGTATAACAAGTTTCAAGTGTAGAAACTCCCTTTGAAACTTCATTATTCCTCGCAACAAGCAAATCAGGCTCATGGTTGACGTTGAACATCAGTGGATGACAAAGAGAGACAACACTTAAGGTGCAAACTCCATGAAAAGTTTGATATTCACCAATGGATTTAGGCATAGAACATGCCAAGATCAACTCAATTTTTCCTTGCTTAACCTGCATAAAAATAGAAACACTAAACAAAGTAGAGTCAAGATCGTTAGAAAAAACATATGATCTCACATCCTTTCTCACAATCAGCTTACTCTTAGAATTTTTAATCTCTTTTTCATGCTCAGTAGCTGACTTTTTCCCCTCATTATTCTCAACCTCTTTCTCCTTTTCAACTCCCTCGAATTTTACCTCTTCAGTCACAATTCTCTCCTCCAGCTCTTTCTTCATACTATAACGCTCATGCTCACTCTTCATGTATGCTAGATCAATACAAAGTTGCTTAGAGTTAAGCGACACAAGCCTGGTACGACGGCCATTAAATGTGAAGGAATACTTATTAGTATATCCATCATATTTGACTTCTCGATTAAACATCCACCATTGTCCCAACAGCACATGCGTCACTTGAATGGGAACCACATCACACAACACCTCATCCACGTATTGACCAATACGAAAAGGAACAAGTGTGTGCTTAGTAATCCAAATATCACCACTATCACTTTGCAACTTGTAAGGGCGAAGATGATCAATGGTTGGAAGATTCAATTTCTCAACCAAGACAGTACTTGCGAGATTAACTTCACAACCCTTATCAATGGCTAAGCTGCAAACTTTATCCTTGATATGGCAACGTGTATAAAACCAATCATTTTTTTGAGCTTTGATGATTTCCAATTGCTCAGTTATCTCACGCAATGCCACAGTATTTACTCCTTTAGGCACAAGATGGTGGAGCTCCAGTTGAGCATTCGTTTGTCTCATACTTTTATTACCTGCAAAACTCAACAAAAATTAGTAGAACAGACCTCACTCGCTCCCTTACGTGTTTCGCTCACTCTCGTGTTTTGCTCAAGTGTTTAAAACACTCTAATGATCTCACCAATTCACTTCTCAAACCACTTGTTTGTTTCCTTTGAAGAAATCAGAAATTTTCTCAAGGAAGTTCAATCAAACTTTAATCAAAATAGCTCCCAATTGTATCAAAGGAACAAGGAAACAAAAAGTAGAAATGGAAAGCTCAAGTAATGAATAAGGAATGGAAGAGGAAAGAATTGATGTACAAAGAAAAAAAGAAAGTCCAAGTACGATGATGGAGTTCCCAAGTGCTTTACTTAATTGCCCAATTGATTTTTGGAAACAAGTTAGGTGTTGGACTTATTTGGAAATTTCCTTAAAGTCGGCTAACCAAACAGAATTATTACCAAAATTTTTCCAGATTCCCTCTCCAAAAGCCTTCCTAAAGTCGGCTATAACAAATCAGAATTGTTCCCAAAAAAATTCCAGATTTCCTTCTCTTTTGAAACCTCCCAAAGTCGGCTGCAAAACAGAATTTGGTAGCTAAAAATTTTCCAGATTTCTGCTCCTTTTAAACCTTCCAAAGTCGGCTGCAAAACAGAATTTGGTAGCTAAAAAATTTCCAGATTTCTGCTCCTTTTAAACCTTCCAAAGTCGGCTGCAAAACAGAATTTGGTAGCTTTCTAACCGCTGAAAATTTCCAGATTTGTTACCTTATCAAATCAGAATTGCTTCCACGAAAAAATTCCATATTTCTTGTCTTCTTGAAGCCTTCAAAAAGTCGACTATCCCTCACTAAAATTTCCTCTCTCCAGCCGCCCTTAGCTTGCCAACAATTCGGCCTTTCTCCTTCAAGACGCAACACACAATTCTGTTCTCTCTTCCTTAGACAAGGCCACGGCAGTTTTGTTTCTTGTTTCAAGGAAATGGCTTCTCAAGACAACGAGAGTATTGTCACTCAAGAGTCCCCCAAGCGGCTTGCTCAAGAAATTCCCAAGAGATTTACTCCTAAACCAAGGAAGCCCCGTATGGATGCAAGAACGTACAAGAAACTTTTTATACGAAGGCAAGTGCAGTTTTTTAAGGCCCAAGATAATCAAGAACCTCAAGCAAGGGTTGTTCAAGTGATCAAGACGCAAGGTGTTCGAGACTTTCAAGAAGAGGTTGGACAGAATTTTTGAGTTTCTTTTCTTCTTTTTTTTTTTTTTTTTCTGGTGTAGTTTCTGGTTTGGTTTGGAACAAGGAGTAACAAGACAGCTTGGTCAATAAAATTTCGGCTTCTTTCTTTGTTGCTTGCTACCCGAATGCCTTTTCTCTTTTCTTCCTCTTTTTTTTTTTGACTCTAAAACACACAATTACTCGGCTATTTTTGGGTAAAATTCCAGAATGTTAATGTCAAACCAATGTTCTCTTTCAATCCTCCAATAATGATCAAAACATGTATCAAAGTTTCAAGACTTCAAGATTAGTTTCAAGAAACCCTAGATTATTGTAGTCCCTCTTCAAGATTCCAACCCCAAACAAGTTTAAACACAAAAATCAGTTTAGGAAACTAATGAAAATAACTTGGTGGAATAAACTAAAGTTTGGACAGATTGGCAAGAAACTCGCGCCCAAGGAAACCCTAGTTGCAAGTGAAAACCCTAGCCGTCGCAGAATTTTTTTTTTTTGTTTGATATTTAAACAGAATATGCAACGAACAAAACACGGCTACACTTGAAGGCAGGCTTCAAGACAGAATCACACAACAAGTAATGCACACAACAAGTAATGCACGAAGTGGACACGAAGCAAAAGAAATCAAAGAGTGACTCAACAAGACAACAAAGGCGGACAGAAATTTTTTTTTTTTTGTAATAATGACCGGACTTGACACAAAGGAAGACACGACCAGAATTGCAAAATAAAATTGACTAGAAAGCTTACGAACAAACTCAACGGGATATACTTGATGTCGTCGACTGGCTCTGGATACCAACTGACGTGCGACGGATCTAGACGAACACCAAGTTGAGTGGGTTTGCGGAACTTTGACCCTTCTAGAATCACGAGCCACGAACTAAGGAGATTCCTTAACCCACGACTAGCAAATTTAGTGAACCAAAAGTATAGATAGAAGAACGCCACAATCAAGGAGACTACTTGATTGATAAGTTCAATGAACAGCTTGAGATTGATTCTCAAGTATTCAAAGAAAATTCTCTTGAGGCAAGAGAGAGTGAATAAACTCACGAATATTTTATAAAATCTGAATTTTCCTTAATGAATGAAAACCTAGGCTATATATAGCCTTACAACTTGAAAACCTAAAGTGACTTGAAAACCCGAACTCGGCTAGGCTAGGCCTTTGGCCCGATTCCACTACTCAAATCCACTATCTAATGGTCAGCTTATAATCGATCCAATGAAAGCTTTAAGCTGGCCCAACATAACCCAATAAAAACTAATTAACCAACTTAAGTTATAGTGAGCCTAGACTCTATAAATCGGATCCAACTCAACATGAGGTCTTGGACCGAATTTATTCCTAGCAAATAAAATAGAAATCTAGAAAATAAACTACTAACTATTACTAAAAGATTCAATCTCTTGCAGCCCAAAACATGGCCCATAAGCGGCCCATATTTCGTATCACACCAACCTTTAAATGGATTCTCAACGAACTACTTCCTATTATCCAAAATAATCACCCGAGATATGTCGAAGCGGCAAACTATACATTTTCAGAAAAACTTCTGGACCGCCGGCCCCGTAAAGGTTCTTAGAGGCTTGACCTCGACCCATTTGGAAAAGTAGTCCACAGCGGTCACAAGAAAATTATAACCTCCGACAACTTTAGGGAAGGGACCGATAATGTCCGTCTCCCACTGTTCAAACGGCCAGGGTGAGGCAATAGGGACCATGAGATTTGCGGGCAGGTGTTGTTCGGGGACATGGACCTAGTAGGAAGGACAACCAAGAACGAGGTCTTGAGCGTCTTGCCGGATAGTAGGCCAGAAGTACCCGAGGAGTAAAGTCTTTTTTGCCAACACCCTGTGGCCGACGTGGGCCCCACACAGGCTTTCGTGTATTTCTTGAAGGATACGGTGTCCTTCCTCGAAAGTAATGCATCGCAGCCATGGGTCATGATAGGACCATTTGTACAGCTCGCCGTCCCGGAGGGTGTAGCGGGCTGCCTTACGATGTAGTCTCCAGGCCTCAACTCTGTCCTCAGAGAAGATCCCTTGGCTCAAAAACGGTATGAGAGAGCTCATCCAGGTGTCCTCTGAATACACAGGGCAGGCCACTTCCTCTAGGTATCCGGGTTCGGTCACTATTTCTACAAGAACCATCTTGTTGAGAGCCGAAAAGGAAGTGGACGCCAATCGGGACAAGGCGTCGGCTCGCCTATTTTGTGACCGAGGTATTCTTTGAATTTGAAATGACTCGAAGTATGCATCGAGTTGGTGAACTTTAGAAAGATACCGCTGCATGGTCTCTTCCTTAGTTTCGTATTCGCCAAGCACTTGGCATACCACGAGTTGAGAGTCACTGTAGACTTGGATCCGTCGAGAATCGAGTTTGCGGGCTAGTCGAAGTCCCGCAATCAAAGCCACATACTCGGCCTTGTTATTGGTTGCAAAGAAGTCAAAGCGGAGGGCATATGAACATAACTCTCCATGGGGGTCTTCCAGGAGCAATCTTGCTCCACTGCCATCACTGTTAGAAGACCCGTCCACATACAATGTCCAATATTATGTCTCGGACATATCTGTGGTGGCATCTTAGCTCGCTGAGAATGTGAACTCGGCCAGAAAATCTACTAGTGCTTAAGCCTTAATGGCTATGCGGGGTTCGTACGACAGATCATACTCCCCTAACTCGACAGCCCACTTGGTAAGGCGTCCGAAAGCCTCGAGACGCACCAATATCTGCCGAATTGGTTGATCTGTCCTCAAGGATACATGATGAGCGAGAAAATAGGGTTTCAACCGTCGCGCTGCATGAACCAACCCCAGGACGAGTTTCTCTACTTGGGTGTATCGAGTCTCGGGCCAGCGTAGAACCCGGCTGACATAGTAGACGGGCACTTGAGTACCCTCATCTCGGATGAGCACCGCGCTAACAGCCTCGTCAGCCGCGGAGAGGTACAGGGATAATCTTTCTTCCGATCGGGGTGAAGCGAGGTTAGGAAGGCGGTGCAAATACTCTTTCATCTAGTCGAAGGCCTGCTAGCACTCCTCGGTCCAGGCAAACTGATCAGCTCTCTTCAACACCTTGAAGAACGGAAGAGCCTTCTTAGCAGATTGAGATAGGAAACAGCTCAAAGCGGCCAGACGGCTGTTTAGCCTCTGGACTTCTCAAACATTTCGAGGTGGGGACATGTCTTGGATAGCCTTTATTTTATCAGGGTTTGCTTCGATACCTCGGCGAGATACCAAGTATCCCAAGAATTTCCTCGAAGTGACACCGAAGACGCATTTCTTCGGGTTCAGCATCATCCGGAAATCTCATAGAATACCAAACACCTTCCTCAAGTCGGACAGGAAGGCCAAAGTAGTTTGGCTTTTCAAGAGAATGTCATCCACGTAGGCCTTCACATTGCAGCCGATCTGATCCTTGAACAAGCGGTTGACCAGCCTTTGGTAGGTCGCCCAGGCGTTCTTCAATCCGAACGGCATCGTGTAGCAGTAGACACCTCGGTCAGTGTAAAACGCCATCTTTTCCTAGTCCTCCTCGCTCATTCCTATCTGGTGGTACCCTTTGAACGCGTTTAGAAAATAGAGGGCCTCATGCCCCATTGCCGAGTCAACGAGAGCGTCGATTCTCGGCAACGGGTAACAATCTTTGAGGTAGGCTTTATTAAGGTCGGTGAAATCCACACACATTCTCCACCCACCGGTGTCCTTTTTAACCATGACGGGGTTGGACAACCAGGTGGGGTACTGGACTTCGTGGACCATCTTAGCAGGCAAGAGCTTGTCGACCTCTTCGGTGATGGCCCTGTTTCGTTCAGGGTCGAAGTGCCTACGCTTTTGTCTCACAGGATGGACCTGTGGGTTGACATTGAATTGGTGAATCATGAGCTCGGGGGCACTCCGACCACTTTATCGGCGAACCATGTGAAAACGTCTCGATGGTCCTTTATCAGGTTGATCATTTCTTCTTTGAGGGGTGAGGGGCCTCACCTCGTCCAGAGTCACCTCCTCCACCTCGTCTCCGGGCTCAAGCCTGCCAGGATTTCCGGTCGTCTGAGGATCAATGCTACCTATGGAAATGACAGTTGGCCTCTTCCCCTCAGCCTTTGATTTAGTTCAGGGAGTGACCGCAGCCTGCATGGTGGCGAGGTAGCATTCCCTGGCCGCGTTCACATCGCTGCTCACCTCGACCACCCCAACAGGTGTCGGGGGTATTTATAGGGCAGGAGTGGAGGATAGGACGGTAGGCTTATGCTAGCGGGACCCACGTACTGACCATTACGGCTCTGTTCCGCACCTGGAGGTCTAACTCTGACACTGTAGCAGTCTGGACATGCTGACGAGTAGTCCTGTGCAGTAGCCATTAAGAGCATCAGTAGCTTTTTCAGGTAAAGCAATAGCCTTCAGGGTGGTGTCAGGCAAGTTGACATCATCCGCGTGGAGCCAGGATGACACACCTAAAGTACGGAGGTCTTCCGTGACGTAGACCTGAGATATAACTGAGGTCAAAGGAAGGAGTTATAGCCCGAGGACATCTCGGTCTGTATTGAGGACGAGGTGGTATAATCTCGGTCTATCCAAAGGCCGAGGTGATCATCCTCAGTTGGCAATTATGTGGATTTTTTGTACTGTAATAGATAGACAGAGATAGATCGAATTTGACTCGATAGATAGAGATAGTTGGTTTTTCTACTCGAATTTGACTCGATTACCTTATGAAGTAGTTTGAACTCAATTCAAACTTGATCAACATTGAATTCAAGTTGATCCTTGACTGCGCTACTCAAGAGACCGAGTGGAGTAGTTTGGTTAATTTACACCCCTAGTCAAATATGAGATTTCTTAAGTCTATCTTGTTAGATCTTACCATAATATCAAAATTTGAAATAGCTAATAAGAAGGCAGTGGCAGCTGAAACATGTACACATGTTAGCAGTGCTACAGTGTTTTTATCCTTGAGTACTATGTTTGGAGTTTCACATTGTAATTTTTTTAATCATTTTTTCAAATTGGTAGTATTTGACTACTATGTTTGGAGCTTCAAAATGTATTTTCTTAATCAATTTTTCAGATCGGTAGCATTCGTTTATGATGTTTTATCAACAAGGTATTCTTTTATGATGTTGTATCAACAAAGAAAAAAAGGGGCTTCAAGGTTTTAGATTGTGTAATAGTTAGCTCTCAGTAGAAGAGTTAACAAATATTTTGACTAATATGCATATGCAAAGGTACTTTGACAATTATAAGCATCTCATCTCAAGAAGTTTCTTGATAGAACAGACAACCTCAAATAATTGCATGCCAGCCAAACGAATGCACCTAATTGGTCAAGAAGGTTTTAGTTTAATGGACAAGGTTGAAAGTCTCGAAATTTAGAAATCTTGGGTCTAAATTTCCACTCCCTCTCTCAGCTTCTTAAAACCCACCAATTCTGTGCTAGAAAATTATTTTTGTCCACAAGACCCAATTTTACTAGTAGAAATATTGGCCAAGTGACCTTGAGGTCTTTAGTTCGACTCTTTAATTCTCCCTTTTTCCCTCCCCTTGTAAGGCTTGAAGTTTTAGGCAGAAAAAAAGAGAAAACAATCTAACTTATGCATAATAAATGCCATTTACACAAACTTGTATAATTCTTAAGCTTAAAATTCAGAGACTCTAGAAAAAAAAAATTTTGACCATGAAAAACTTTGAGTCCATCTATCCATTTTTTCCCCTTTTTTATGTATTTCTTTTCCTTTGCTTGCTTGAATGTGCAAACTTCTAGACACACTCCACATTGCTATGCTAACGAAAGGATGACTTGATGAGGAGAATATGAGGTCACATATAATGCTTCACGGAACGGTTAGACTTAGTATTAGGCTGCTTGTAAGAAATTTGATCGCTGCTCTTTTCTAAAAATTGATGACTTCTAAAACGTAGCAAGCAATCGAGAAGAAAAGAATGATGGCAAGTTCAACCATTGACTGTTGCAAAAGTGATAGAATGCTAATTTAGCATTAATTTTGTTAAATTTCCTTTTCTTATTAGATTGGATATTGCATTAATGGACATATTTTGTTTGAATTTTTTGTTTAGGGGATGTTTAGCCAATTAGAGAAAGGAAGTGCAGAAATAGCAATTTTTAGAAGATTTTCCTCCAAGTAGGTGTGGATGCGTGAGAAGACATCAATCAAGTCCGGAGTGAACGAGATTCTATGCAGGGCAGTATCCTAATCCAAGTGGGAGCCGTCATCATAACTGGAAGATGATATTATCTGCCAAGTTTCTAATTAGTAATTGGATTGGTTTAGGAGACTTTTAAGCGCTTGAATACCTATCTTTTAGGAAGTTAGTTTTCCTATAGTAGGAGATTTTTTTGGAATCAATTACTACGGATTGTGAGGGAGGAAGTTCGATGTGTTTTAGAAAGCTAGAAAATAGGAAGAGCAAAAGGTGGATCCCGCGTGATTACTACTTGGCCAGAGAATAAGAAAAGGAGGACGGTAGCCGTTTGGCTCTCGACTCCTGGGAGTAGTTCTTCTATTGTAAAACATTGACGCAATTTCCTTCAATGGAATTGCATGAGTTACTCTCAATAGAGAGTACCTAATCTTGTTTTCTAGTCAAGGGGACAACTGACGATTTGGTTTGGCAAGTACTATGAGATCTAAATTATGTTAACTGTTTCCTCTATTTATTGGTATTTATATATTTTCTACTTTTAATTGTTATAACTTTTGTGTATAATTGAATAGTGTGCAATATTTAATTATTCACGTAGGCTATTTTGCTAATTGGAGGTAGTTGAATCCGTAATTGTTCAATTACCTCCGTCCCGGTAACAACTAGCGTAATTGGATTTATGTCAGGAAAACATATGATCTAACTTAAACAAACCGTTGTAACGTGTTTGTTAGTTAGGATTGGGCTTTTCTAAATCTTAATGCAAACCAGAAATTAAATCCTATGGTCATACTTAAGATTGTTTCCGTGTTAGAGAAATAGTTAACGGTCATACCTTGACTATAGAATAAGTAAGAAAAAACTGGTTGTTTATCGCGTGTATGACAGTTATAACCAATCTATTAATAAATATTGGAATTATCTGTGAATCGATGATCAGTGCATGAATCATTTCTGAAGTGTACCATTGGCTAGAGTTTTCCCAATTATTTTTGTCAATTGATTATTTTTCGCATTTGATTTATTTAGTTCATTAGCATTTAATCCTAAAGCCCCCCATTTATCTTGATTCGAAAGGAAACAAATTTCTCCCCAGTCCCTGAGGAGACAACCCTGCTTGCCACTGTCTACTAGTTAGTGAATTTAGTCAGATAATTAATTCTGGTATATCGGATTAAGCAAACTCTTCGGGAATAGGGTGAATCAAGTAACCCATTGCACACCTAGGGTCCCTGCTCCAGTACTAGAATTGATTACTGACTGCTTTAGGTGGTAGTTAGGTTTTATTATTATTATTGTACATGCTCGGCACCTGTCAAAAAGAATAACGTCTGATTTATGACTCAAGATGCAACTGGTTAGTGGCTGTATCTGTATCATATATACACAGGATCTTGGGTTAATTGCACTTTACACTATTTAACTATGCTTGAATTCCACTTTGATTTTTAAGTTTTAAAGTGGAACACTTTAGTCCCCATAAAGTATAACATCTGTTCCATTTTAATTTTTAAAGTATAAAATCTCTACTATTTTAGTCTCTAAAATATAAAATTTGTGCATATCTTTTGACAATCAAATCTGATTAAAAACTTGTTCAAATCCAAAGAGAAATTTAGATAAACAATAATAGAGAAATTGTAAATCTGAAAAACTAGATCTTAGATCTACAAAATCTCAAATTTTATAAAAAATAACAAAAAAAAACTCTCGCAAGGAAAAACTCAAAACAGAATAAAACTCTCACTATAACAATTTAGAAAAGGAGAAACTCTCACAAGCAGATCCTAAAAGAGAAGATATCTCAGTAGAAAAATCCTAAGAGAGAATTTATTCAAACAAGAGAAATTAAGAACTAGAGAGAGGAATCCCTTCCATGAAAAAAGATCAAATTTGGTCTCTCTCCGATGAGAGAAATAGAGAAGAACTTGACTGGAAAAGATCCAAAGAGAAGGAGGAGGAAATAATTCTAGAGAGAAGAAGGAAAAAATCTCGATGATTGTATTTAAATAAGATGAATTTTATACTTTAGATAATAAAACATTCTATTTTATACTTTAGGCACTCAAAATCAGAGTGCAAAATAGAATTAACCTCAATATCTTCACAAGACTCATTTTGGAGGTCACTCTAGCTTGCTTAGGGTTTTAATTATAAATGGAAATACTATATTTGACTTCTCTAGAATAATTTCCTCTACTAACTCCCACCGTCTACTTATTTGTACTGAAATTAACGGAATACAATGAGTAAATACTTAATTTTATCTTTGTACGAGCTTAGACTCATTAAGTATTCAGAAGATTTGTTGACCTGCAACAAAAACTGAGAGGATTAGGGCTAAGTCCATAGGTGTATCTCCGACAATCAAGTTAACGATGGTATAAATAGATTAGGAATTTGAGAGATCGAATGAGAAACCGATGAAGGTAAATGAGGATATCTATAAAAGAAAGATGATGAACAATAATTGATGAACTACTCGCTCTAAAATTCTCATAGAGCACATGTCCCTACTTACGGTCAAATCAAGCTTCTCTTCTACACAATGTGAGACGCGGACGTAGGGAGTAATAGGCCTGTCAACGGTCCGGGTCTAGACCCGGATCTGACCCAGATCCATCAATTTTTTACGGGTTTGGGTAGAGATATAATTCCGTTACTTGGACCCGGATCCGGATTCGTTTTTTCAAACAAAAAAACAAGTCGGATACGGAATATAGCATTCCGGCCCGTATCCGGATATAAAAATAGAGATATATATATATAATATATACCAATAATATACCCCAAATTTACTTCTATACCCCAAAACCCAAACAACTAATCATCCAAACCCTAATGCACTTTTTTCTCTTTAGCCGCCGCACTTCTCCTCTCACTCTCAGTCTCTCTTTACTCTCTTCAATCTTTAGTTTTTTACTTCTCTTTTGCTCTTCCATGGCTGACAGCTCCATCTCCACTGGACGAACTGACGATTGACCAAGCCGAGGTGATCCATTGCTGAGCAATCCAAGCCGCACCTCCTAGAGATCCATTGCTGACCAACTGACCAAGCCGCACCTCTCTATCATCAAGGTGGCTTACTCAAAAGTTGTTCCATATCTTACACATTCCCGACATACGCAAATAAAATGATTAAAGAGGCTCTTTCATCTTGTCTTGTGGGATTAAGTTTAACCACTCCTTTTTCATCTTGTTCTTTTAACCACTCCTTTAATCTTTCATTTTGTTTTTAATTCTTGTTAAAACAGGCTTCGTTTTTAATTTTGTTGTAAAATAGGTTTTAACCATTTTTCGGGTAGACCTGGACCTGGATCCAGATAGACTCGTCGGATCCGAGTCCGGAACATAGAGTAGAAGACTCGTTGGGTAAACGGACCGGGTCCGGAATAATGAATTCCGACCCGGATTCGACCCGTTGACAGGCCTAGGAAGTAGAACGGGAGCCCACCCGAGGTACAACTGGGCTCGGACATCTCTGAGTAGTTGTATTCATCATCTACAATCTTGACAAGTGCAAAAACATATGAATGTAAAAGTCCTAAGCTCAGTTTGGATTCCTTAATTTTTTAAAAACAAGTTTTTCATATACAATATTACAGTAATATACAAATAAAAATAATTTCAAAAACACCATATCCATACAATATATAAAAAATAACTCCAAATATACAAAAAAAATGCACCACTACCCATCACTCTCCACCACCACCGCCACCACCTTACTGCCACCACCTCACACCTATGACCCTCTCTCTCTCTCTCTCTCCTTTTTTTCTCCTCCTCTCTCTCTTTCTCCTTCCTCCTTTCTTCTTTCCCTTTTCTCGCCCCCCAATTTCCTTCCCCTCCACTAACCGTAACCTTCCTAATCACGATCAAATCTGATCGTGACCAAAAGCTGCTACCAAGACGGTCGTGGTTAGAGTGGTGGCTAAAGTCGCAGCCACCACTCACGAGCGGAAGAGGGGTTTGGGGTTGGGAGGAAGGAGGGGAGGGAGGAGAGGAAGAGAAAGGAGAGAGGGGGAGGAAAACGGCGGGAGTGGTGGTGGGTCGTGTAAAATTTTAAAACAAAAATTCCAAAAAAATTGTAAATTATAAAAATACTCAAAAATATATTTTAAAAATATCTCTAAAAATAATCCAAAAAACATCTACAGTAAAAGTTTTTCATATATATAGCTACAGTAAAATTTTTGAAAAACACCCCCAAAAATAGTTAATCCAAATAGAGTCCTAATCTTTTCTACACTGACAATATATACACTATCAACGTTGCATGAATAACACTTATGCAAAATTTGAATTTGAAATTTAATTTTTACACATATATCATAGATTCAATAGTGACAGTGTATATACACTGTCTGTGTACATAAGATTTATTTTGAAAATGTTTATCCCTTGATCTACGCATCTCGGAAAATTATATTTTTATTTCTTTTTAGCCCTTCTGTTCCTTTGGCTCACGAAAATTGTTGTGTTAGTGTTAGAAATGGTGAAATATGTCAAAAATCATAATATTTCTCTAAGATGGTAAAATGGCATTAATTCAAATTAAACTGTTACACTAAAGAACAACAGTAGCTTTACACACATTTGTAGGTTTTAAACTTGCAGGCACTATAGCTACCGGTTGTCTAGCTTAAGTTTTACTTTCTTTCTTTTTCTTTTTATTTTGCTTCTTTTTGGTGCTAATATTGCTTTCCTTTTCCTGGTTTTGCACAAGAACAATGCCATACCTTGGAGACTGATTATAGTCATCTGCAATTCATTGAAAATAACCACAAATTCGTAGATTACAATGAATCTTGAAAAATAAATGACTCAATTAGAAATCTGTTCAAACCATTGAATATGATTCTACAATCAGATTTACAAAAGTTTCAATACATAAATCATGGTGAAACAACTCTACCTCACACAATTACAGATACCCAATTTAGTAATGGCAGAATCTTCACTTTCTAGAAAACCTTTCAATTTCTTCTAATTGGTCGTTGGTTACAAAACAGAACAACTTAGTTTGAAGTTGAATACAAAGATTGAGTCGATCCACAATTAATACTCTATTTCTCCTTCCAAAGAAAAAAATATGCCACTCTTTAGATGCTTATCACGAAAGTGACGAAACGCAATTAAGAGAAGTGGACATGTATGGGCAAGGAGATGCCACATGAAAGAAAGAAATTTTTAAATGAATTTTTTATTTCTTGATAAACTATGTGTTAAATATTGTAATTAGTGAATGATTTCTACTTTATTTTATTCCGTGAAAATTGGATTTGATTCCACGTGTAAGTCAATTTTTGTTATTTTCAGATTTTTAGATTCATATATTCAACTACCACCAGTGGTAGCTGAGCTGCCCAACAATAAAACTTTTTGACTCAATTGTTGCGTCCGGTTTCCGTTTAATTACTCAAACATAAGTCGCCAAACCGTGAAAAACTTTGAAATAAGATTCTGCCAACCCCAATCATTATTAAATTCTTTTTTTAATCATTTTGAAATTCTAATTTAAGGACATTAAGACTATTTATTTGAGCTTAGCCAATGAGACACAGTGGTCTAGAGATGGGGAAAAAACCAAAAATAAGGTGTGACAAGTACTCTCTTTTTTTTTTTTTTTGTCGACATAGGGGTGTCCTAACTTTCGGCCCGACTAATCCCCTGCGACGCGAGAGGAGAGGTCCATTCCTTCTGAATACATTAACCCTGGGACTCGAACCGTGGCTGCCATATCTTAAATCTTAATGAGGAGCAACGGATCACTTGAGCTACCCTAGGTTGGGCAGGTGCGACAAGTACTCATGATAGGTGCGACAAGTACTCATGATATCAATCAAATGACTTCTCCTATGTTTAATCACTTTTTCTATTTAAACTCACATTTTAAAATTTTTAGGAAATAGAGAGGACTCCAAATATTAAAAAGTTGTGTCTCCTATAAACAAGGAGAAAGTCAAGGGAAGTTGAATCATATTTTGGATGCCATATTCATATCTGATTATAATTTAATAATTTCTTATCATATTATTCAATAATTTAAACTCCTAAAAGCATCTAAGCGTAAGACTGATATATCTTTTTATACATCTAATGGTGAATTGATACTTATAGATACAGTATCCAAAACATAACGTTGAACTCCCTAAAAGGGGTCAAAGGTGAGGGTTTGAGAGTTATAGGTCACATCACCTAACAAATGTTATTAATAGAGATGAAGTTCGAAAAGTTTTTTTTTTTTTTCCTTTGAAAGATTCCAAACTAAATCAAGTTGAGGGTGATTTGGGCTTTGTTTATCTGATCTGAAAAGACTATGGGCCGATGTAATTGGGGGCTCATCCAGATGGGTGGTCTGACTTTTAAATGTTAATGTTAAAACCAAATGGGCTATACTAGTCTCCCTTTTTTTTTTTTTTTTTTTTGGTTTTGCTTTTGTCATTGTTTTCTCAACGGTTCTACTCTGGAGTCTCATTCGTAATTTGACGGATATTAGACATTAGATTTTTGGGACTAAAAATCGATATTAATTCACATGTCATTAGCATTTTTTTAATTTCTTCAAAGTCAACTTCATTTTTGTCTTTCTGATGGAGATAATGCTAAAACCTTGACACATTGAAGAAGCAAGAATTGTTCCCCTGCTGCCTCTGTTGGCATATTAAATCAATTAAATCAAGGTTAAAAAATAGAAATTTTTATATTATTATTTAGTTATGCTTTAGTTAATCTAAGGTTTTAGTAATTCTATTTGAGTCAAGTTATGTTAATTTTATTATATAAAAATTGATATTTCATAAAGTAATTTATTGTGGTTGTCAAAACTTGTTTACCAAGTCATTTAGTCTATAAATAGGAGATCTAATTATTGTCATCACTTGAGAAAAATGAAATTTGATAGCCTTATTATTAGAATGTGTGATTAATATATTATTGTTGGCATTATTTATTTTCTCCTACACATAGGTATATGTGTATAAATTGCCTTCTCATATGCATTGATTTTATGAAATTTATCTCTTATAGCTTTTTGGTAGAATTTTTTGGTTTCTAAATATGGTATCAGAACCCTATGTTCAAGAAATTTAATCCTGGAGTGCCTTGAACATTGAAGAATTGTCCCAACTACGAGGTTAGTTTTGGATATTTTTCATAAGAATTGTTGTGAAGAAATCAGTTGATCAAGTTGGACCACAAGATTGGTCATATGGTATCTAGTTGGTGAAAATTGGACCATAAGATTGTTCCAGAAGAATTGTCAGATTGATAGTGGGTGTAAAGACAAAGATCGGAGAAAAGGCCTAACAATTGGGTTGTGATTATTAAAATCACAAAGTGATAAGTTGTGAATAAATTGACATCAAATTATGCTCCGAAAATAGTTTTATCCGAGTGCGTGGATTATTGCAATGAGAATAGGGTTTGAAGATGAAGAACTAGTACAGAGTGATCTTAGAATTTGCAAGAGAGATTATTGATAGTAATGGTGGTGAGACTGATCCAAGACAGAACTTGATTTAAGGGAGACAATATTTACATATTAAATCAATTAAATCAAGGTTCAAATATAGAAATTTTTGTATTATTATTTAGCTATGGTTTAGTCAATTTAAAGTTTTAGTAATTCTATTAATTCTATTCTAGTCAAGTTATGATAGTTTTATTATTTAGAAATTGATATTTTATAAGATAATTTATTCTGATTGTCAAGACTTATTTGCCAAATTATCTAGTCTATAAATAAGAAGTCTTATTATTGTCATCATTTGCAAAGAATGAAATTTGATAGCCTTGTTATTATGACGTGTGATTAATATATTATTATTGTATTATTCATCTTCCCCCACAATATATATATATATATATATATATATATATATATATATATATATATATATATATATATATATATATATATATATATATATATATATATATATATATGAGTGTAAATTACCTCTCCATACATATTGGTTTTGTATAAATTTATCTCCTATATATATATTTGTATGAATTTTTTTTTGGGGTTCTACAGCCTCAATATTTCTCCATGCTCATCTAGTTTCCTCACAAGATAATTAATAATAGTAGCCATCTGCATCGTATTTTCTCATTGAATTCCTCTAATTAACTACGTGTTCACCACTATAAGCAAAAGAAAATTGACTTTGAAATGCCTATATCCATAGATTAAATCCTATATGCACTGACACTGCATATATCAATATCATTACCAATGGATGCATGATACAAATTTAAAATTTGAATTTCAAGTTCAATTTTACATTAGTTGTCATTTATTCAAAACTAACAATATATATAAAAGTTTTTTTATGGGCTTTATGGATCAAATTAGATAATTATATAGAAAAATGATGAAAGTGGAGTAGAATTCGTGGGAGTTTGTGTAAAAAAGCTGTAGTTAGTGGATAACTAAATAAATAATTACTTTTTGATTCAAACAACTATCTGTTGATTGTGGAGATTTTTTTGGAATAAATTGGGACAAATTTACCCTTATAATTTAGGGATATATTAGAAATTTTAAAAATGACACGATGTATTTACACCACACAATAACGTTCTCCCTTTATATATTGTATAGATTAAATTAAACTAATCCCAAATTCATTCATTAGATCTAGGACTTTCACTCTTTTAAATTACCAATGACCATTAGTTATGCACATGACTTCAATCAATAAATGTTAAGATGGCCTAAAAAAAGAAGTTTCAACAACATGGATATTTTTTTGCATAAATTCAATGCAAAGAAATTTCATCACCTCAACTTTTAATTTTCAACATTTTGCATCATTTCACGTTAACACCTAAAATTGATGGATAGCCATTCACAATTCCTATCGATTTTAGACCAAAAGGTAAAATTGGGGAAGTTCATTGCACGTTTACTGGACTACAATTGAAAAGAAATTTTATCGAAGTATGTAATTGAATATTTAAGATGATGACAAGTAAAGGCAAAATGCTTTGGTGTTTGAAGAATAAATTATTTCAGAAGTTTCTATTTTCTTTGAAAAAGAAAAGGTTAAAAGCAGCTCAATAATTGTTAATTCATTTTACTAGACATGAAATCATTTTATAGCGTGCATTGATTAAAATGGATAAATCAATCTGTAAAAGATACTTCTACCTATCACTGAACTGAAAGTTTCAAAAAAGAGGCAAATAGGACCATACCATAAAATTCAAGAACTTGTGGATTAATACGGGGATGAAGAATTGAAGATCTAGTTGCACAATAGTCCACGGTAACGTAAATGCAACAGGTAAGATCAAGAACAGATACATCATCTTCACACCAAATTCACTAAATTACTACTACCTATACCACTACCAAGGGCCATGGGGTTAACTGGAATTAATTGATAGGTGAATCACTACCAGGATTAGTTGCTCGACGCACAGCAGTCCAAATCTGAGCAGCGGCAGATGCAAAGCCCTGAAGAAGGGTACCAGAGGCCACCCCAATGGCAAGGCTTTGCGGGTAGCCAGGCTTAGAGTCGACCTTCATGTCAAGTTGAAGAAGGCGGGCATTGATGACGTCCAGCTTTCTAGAGATATCGGAGGAGGGACCTTGTTTATTGCTTTTGCCTTTACCAGCACCAGAAGAAGAGAGCATCATCCTGAAAAGTGCATTCTGGAGATCCTCAATAACTTTGAAGGAGGCTTCTTGGGTGTCCAAGCCTTGAGACTCATAGTGAGATACAAGCTCTCTAGCGCTGGGTAGCTTCCGCTTCACCTGTTTCTTGTTTTGGGATTCAGAGTCCTCATTACTGGGAAATGTGTCCTTCGAGTTGCTGATAGATTGCTGCATTCTCCCTTTAACTTATCTATCCCCTTAATTCAGAACTCCCTCGCTTCACAGCCTGGTGGGCAAAAGCAGGACAAAAGTATATCACAACAGTTTGAAAGAACTCTCTTCCTGCTACATAGTCACTAATTTGATTTTTATCTTTCCAAGGCATATAAGTATGGCACCATAACAGCACAATCCAAATGGAAAGCATTCCTCTAGTATGCATTCCTCTAGTACTAATAGCCCTAATATAGTTTAAGACTTCTTTAAGAAGTAAAGATTAAGGTACGATTCTGGTACATAACCCAATTGAATTCTGTGACACTTCCCAGTCTCATTAGGCACCAAATCCATACTAGCATATTTATGTTCTGTCCCTCCCTACCTCGAAACAGACTACTTCAAACGTCTGTAGGAATTTTCCCCCATTTCAGCGCGCACACACCCCCCTCCCCCCTTTTTCTTTTTCTAGCTCTTGACTTTCCTGAACAAGAACATCACTGCATAGTTTTAACTCCAAAAAAGGAGAAAAGAAGATACTCAACTAGTGACAAAATTCCTAAAATTGAGAAATGATTTGATTAGTAGTCACCGTAAATGCTCATCTCATCTAGTAATGTCACGGGGTTGTACACCGTAGATGGAAGATCATGACCCTATCCCTTTTTTCTTATGAATGCTCATCAAAAAACTAACATAGACATTCCCCTGTTCAAGACCAACGATGCAACTATGAACTGACATTTGACTGCATTAAAAGGATATTATTTGTTCCACTCATTTTTCCATCATCACAGTATGAGCATCAGTAGGCAGTGTGGGATGTCAAACGACTCCTCACTGTCTATTCTCTGTTCACCGGCAGCTGGCCCATCACCATTCAACCTCACACGGGCACGCGCTCACAGCAGGGTAATCAAAAAGCCACATACACTTGACGTTCTGGGCTAGGCATTTTAACAAACAGATAGAGGGCATACATATATTTTAACGTACCGAAGTCCCAAATATTTCAGATTTTCGGATTGACAATATAAGCCCTATAGATTTCACCAAGAAAGGACCAAAGATAGAATTCACAAACATTCACGAAGATACATTTCCGGAAATACTATTAGTATGTGAAGACTTACAGGTGGCTCCGTTCAACTTTGCTTCCCTCCGTCTCCTTTTTTGAATAGGCGAGCTTTAGGAAAAGGACGAATTGAGGGGTTGAGATTATGGGGATAGGATAGTCCACGTATTCCCATTTTTTTGTGGCTTCTTTATAAAATAATGCATAAAAATATAGATAGGCAATTTATTTACAATGTGCGCGATTTATCCAAATTTTAATAACTTGTAAAAGTTACCTCATGAAAATTATGTGTTTTATGCTTAATAGCCGAAGAAGTTTAGATTTAGTAGCTAAAGTTGAAATTCTAAAATTTAGAGATTTTAGATTTAAATTTTCTTTTTCTCTGTAACAAAAAAAAGTGATTATGGTTATTTACCATTATCCTAGCTAATTAATGCCTCAAAGTTAGGACTGAGTTTAAAAAAGTGGAAAATATTATAAAACTAATAAAATAACAAGATGTGGGGTAAAATAAAATAGAGAGAAGCCAATAAAAGTAGAGAACTATTCTTTTTTCTATTCAAAACCATCAAGAAGGTTACCGAGAGATGTTCAATCACCTCTCACCTCTATTCTCTATTTATAGAGAACACTTGAATAAAATGAAAAGATTAACCTCTAAATATAAGAGATGTTACAAAATTGATTGTATAGGAAAATCAAACCGTCATCTATACCAATTCTTTTATCTTTGAGGGAATTCAATAGGCATAAGGAAGCTTAATAAACATAGGAGAGTTTAATGGACATTCAGTCCCATTTAATTGTTTAATAACACTCCCTCTTGAATGTCTATTATACAAAAAATATGTCTCGTTAAAACATTGCTAGGGAAAAATCCAGTGAGACAAAAAACCTTATTAAAGGAAAAAGAGTACACTATTCTTGTGTAATAATTTCTCCTCCCGATGCAAACATTATTTGAGATCTTTTAGCCGATGCATTCCAATATTCCTCACCAGTTTCTCAAATGTAGCAGTCGGCAATACTTTGGTAAACAAATATGCTAAATTATTATTTGATCGAATTTGTAGCACATCAATTTTACCATTCTTCTGTAAATCATGAGTAAAGAAAAATTTCGATGAAATGTGTTTCATCCTATTTCTTTTAATATATCCTCCTTTTAATTGAGCTATACAAGCTGTATTATTTTCATATAAAATTGTTGGAGGATTTTTCTTCTCGGAGGATAACCCACAACTCTTCCGAATGTAGTGGGTTATTGATCTTAGCCAAACGCATTCTCAACTGGCCTCATGAATTGCTATTATTTCAGCATGATTTGATGAAGTGGCAATTAAAGATTGTTTTGTAGAACGCCAAGAAATGGCTGTACCGCCACAAGTAAAGAGATAGCCAGTCTGAGATCGTACTTGATGTGGATCAGATAAATACCCGCATCAGCATATCCAAGCAACTCAGATTTAGATTTATTTGAATAAAATAAACCAAGATCAGTTATTCCTTGGAGATAGCGAAAAATGTGTTTAATACTATTCCAATGTCGTCTTGTAGGCGAGGAACTAAATCTTGCTAATAAATTCACAACAAATAATATATCTGGTCTTGTACAATTAGCAAGACACATTAGCGCACTAATTGCACTGAGATATGGTACTTCAGGACCAAGTATCTCTTCATGTTTCTCTCGTGGCCTAAAAGGATTCTTATTAGGATATAGTGATTTGACGACCATTGGGGTACTTAATGTATATTATTTTATCCATACAAAATCGCTTTAATACCTTTTGGGTATAAGCAGTTTGGTGGACAAAATTTCACCTTCTAAATGTTCAATTTGCAAACCAAGATAGAATTTTATCTTTCCAAAATCTTTGATCTCAAATTCTTTCTTCAAAAATTTAACAGCTTTTTGGATCTCTTCAGGAGTTTTAATCAAATTGAGATCATCAACATATATAGCAATTATAACAAAATTTGATCCATTTTTCTTGATAAAAATACATGGATATATTGAGTCATTGATATAACCTTCTTTAGTTAAGCATTCATTGAGGCGGTTATACCACATACATCCAGATTGCTTGATCCCATACAAAGACCTTTGTAATTTAATAGAATACACATCTCTAAGATTTGATTTACATGCATTAGGCATGTTGAATCCTTCAAGAATTCTCATGTAAATATCATTTTCAAGATTTCCATACAAATAAGCAGTGACAGCGTCCATCAGACATATATCTAGTTTTTCATGCACTGTAAAACTTACGAGATACCTAAATGTGATCGTATCCACTACAGGTGAATATGTTTCATCATAATCAAATCCAGGTTTTTGTGAAAAATTTTGAGTTACAAGTCTTGCTTTATATCTCACAATTTCATCCTTTTCATTCCTTTTTCTCACGAATACCCATTTGTAACCAACTGACTTTACACCTTCAAGTGTTTGGACTACAGGTCCAAAAACTTACCTTTTAGCCAGTGAATCTAATTCAGATTATATAGCATTTTTTCATTTTGGCCAATCATTTCTATGCCGACATTCATTAACCGATCTAGACTCATGATCCTCGTCATCTATCGTAATATCAAGTGCTACATTACATGCAAAAGTAATATCAGTAAATATTTATCTTCGGTTCCAACTTTTTCTTGTAGTAACAAAATTTATTGAATTTTCTAAAATTTCATTCTCTTCGGGAGTTGGCTCTTCGGGAGCGACCTCTTCAGGAGGTTGAATTTTGTCACTAATTATTGATTCATTTGATCCTCTTTTCTTTCTAGAATTTTTATCTTTGAAACCAAGAGGTCTCCCACGCTTCAAGCGTGTTTTAGATTCATTAGCACTTGTGATTTGTCCTTCAGGGACATTTGTTTTAATCGGAGCATTTTCAGCAGGAATATGTGATCTGATGACTCTTCTGGAGTCACTAAATGCATCTGGCAATTGATTTGCAATATTTTGCAAATGTATGATCTTTTGAACTTTTAGTTTACATTCTTTTGTATGAGAATCCAGGAAATCCAATGACATTTTTCAAATGATTTCTTTTTTCAGGATTTCCTTTTTCGGTTGATCTTTTTCTCCTCCTAATGTCGGAAAATGTGATTTATTAAAATGACAATCTGCAAATCTTGTAGTAAATAAATCACCTGCCAATGGCTCAATATACTTAATTATAGAAGGTGATTCATACCCGACATATATTCTCAATCTTCTTTAGGGGCCCAATTTATGACGTTTGGGCGGTGTAATAGGAACATAAACCGCACAACCAAATATTCGTAAATAAGAAATATTAGACTCAAAACCAAATACTAATTGTAGGGGAGAATAATTATGATAACTAGTCGACTAATTCTCACAAGTGTTGCTGCATGTAATATAGCATGTCCCCAAGTAGATAAAAAAAGTTTAGACCTCATCAACAATGGTTTAGCAATTAATTGAAGTCTTTTAATAAATGACTCAGCTAGACCATTTTTTGTATGAATATAGGCTACAGGATGTTCAACGGTTATTCCAATGGACATGCAATACTCGTCAAAAGCATGTGATGAATATTCACCAACATTATCTAAACGAATTCTTCTAATTGGATAATCAAGAAACTGTGCTCATAATTTAATTATCTGAACAAGTAATCTCGTAAATGCTAGGTTGCGAGTAGATAACAAACATACATGTGACCATCTAGTTGATGCATCAATTAGCACCATAAAATACCGAAATGGTCCACATGGTGGATCTACAGGTCCACATATATCACCATGAATTCGTTCTAAAAATGTAGGGGATTTAGTCCAAACTTTAACTTGTGATGGTCTAATAATTAATTTTCCTTGGGAGCAAGTAACACAGGAGAATTCATTTGCTTTTAATATCTTTTGATTTTTCAATGAGTGGCCATGTGAATTCTCGATTATTCGTCTCATCATTATAGATCCAGGATGTCCGAGACGATCATGCTAAATTATAAAATTATTGGAATAAATAGACTTCTGGTCTACTAAATGATAAATTTCAACCGCACTAATTTGTGCATAATATAAGTCAGAAGAAAGTGAAAGTAATTTTTCTAACACATATTTTCCCCTAAAAATGGTATTTGTAATTAATAAAAATTCATCATTTGTCTCATTTATTATCTCGAGGTGATATCCATTTTGGCGGATATCTCTAACACTCAATAAATTTCTTTGAGACTTGGGAGAAAGTAATGCATTATTTATGATAATTTTAGTTCCTGCAGGGAGAAATAGAATGGCTCTTCTGAAATTTTCAATCAATTTTGCACCACCACTGATAGTATTAACATTTGTCTCTCCCATTTTCAAATAAGAAAAATATTTTTTATTTTTCAATATAATGTGCGTAGTAGCACCATCAATGATACAAATGTCATCATCATTATTATTTAATCCCAAATATTTGATATCCAATTCTTCTTCAGAAAGAAAATTTCAAACAAAAATAAATATTAATAAAGATGTGAAAATAAATATTAAATAGAAAAAAAAGACATGAAAGATATAAAGTATCATAAAATATCTAAATAATCATAGGGTATTTGTTGACATCTTCAAGATGTTCAAAGAAATCAATTACATCGAGATGTGTTATATCAACATCATTCCTATCATCATAATCATTCTTTTGGTCGATAAAATTTGTCTCGACATTTTTGCCTTTTTTTTTCAAAGATACATGATAAAGGTCAACAAAGTGGTCAGTTGTATGACAGGTACGGCCGTACGGGACCAATGACCATCCATGCCACACCGATAGCATTTTTCTTCATAAACTTTTTTTTTTCCATTTTTCTGATCGTAGTTATTATTCATCTCTTGGGACATATTTTGTTGTATGCCACGGTTATAATTTTCATGGGGCACAAATCTACTATGATCACATCTACGGCTACGACCACGTCCACGGCTACTTCTACGATCACGTCCACGACCTCAATCAGAATTTTAAAATTGAGTCGCATTCGCTTCAGGGAATGGACTTGCACCAGTCGGTCGGGACTCATGATTTTTCAGCAATAATTCATTATTTTGTTCAGTCAAGAGAAGACATGCAATGAGTTTAGAATATTTTTTTAATCCCTTCTCTCGATATTGCTGCTGCAGGAGCATGTTAGAGACATAAAAAGTAGAAAATATTTTTTCTAACATATCTTCATCGGTGACTTTTTCACTACCTAATGATAATTGAGAAGTAATTCTGAATATGGCTGAATTAATTCATTGACAGATTTAAAATCTTATAGCCGTAAGTGAAGCCAATCATATTGGGCTTTTGAAAGAACGACCAACTTCAGGTGGTCGAATCTTTCTTTCAAATCTCTCCAAAGCACAAGAGGATCTTTAACAGTAAGATACTCTATTTTTAATCCTTCATCTAAATGATGATGAAGGAAAATCATAGCCTTGGCATGGTCTTGGTTTGAGGATTCATTTTTTCAACAATAGTATTACCAAAACCCATTACTTCAAGATGAATTTTAACATCCAATACCCATGATAAATAATTTTTTCCAGAAATATCAAGAGGTACGAATTCTTGTTTTGTAAGGTTAGCCATAAGAAATTGAAATAGATTTATAAGTTAGAAATTTATCTCAATATATAGTCAAAAGTTGTTCGGAAAAATACCCAATTGTTGATTCGATATTGGTAGAATCTCGACAAAGCCTTGTGATTCACTTTTGCTCAGAAATAGAGTCTTGTGCTGATAACGTGTTATAAAACTAATAAAATAACAAGATGTGGGGTAAAATAAAATAGAGAGAAGCCGATAAAAGTAGAGAACTATTCTTTCTTCTATTCAAAACCATCAAGAAGGTTACCGAGAGATTAACCATCAAGAAGGTTACTTGAATAAAATGAAAAGATTAACCTCTAAATATAAGAGATGTTGCAAAATTGATTGTATAGGAAAACCAAACCTTCATCTATACCAACTCTTTTATCTTTTAGGGAATTCAATAGGCATAAGGAAGCTTAATAAACATAGGAGAGTTTAATGGACATTCACTCCCATTTAATTGTTTCATAACAGAAAAGATTATAATTTCGAATCTTCTGTCCTCAAATTAGTCTCTATCCCCTCTGTCTCTTCTTTGTACAGCTGCTACGTGTCTTTAACTTTTTGATAATCCAAACTCAAATAAACTGATAATAATCAGTTGACAAATTTACTCAAACTTGGGTAAACTTTTTTAGTAAACTTTTGAGGAAGAAGCTAATTATTATTAGTTTGTTTGAGTTTGAGTTATCAAAAAGTTAGAGATACATGGCAGTTGTAAAAAGATGAACGGAAGGGATAGAGACTAATTTAAGGACAGAAGATTCGAAACCCATTATATGGGGATAAAAATGAAGCGGCAAAAACTTTGACATGCATTTAAGGGTAAAAATGTATACATGATCAGTGCACATAAAATTAATCAAAATACTTATAAGAAGATGGACAAACAATCTTTAAAAACTTTTGTTATAAACAAATTGTGGAACCATTAAAATTTGGTTATATTTCGTGAAATCATGGGTAATTTACACCTCTAAGATCAATTAGAACCCTAAAAACTATTTAATGTATTCATGAATCAACATATCATATCAAGAGGCACATTATTTGTTCTGAAGCATATATACATAACAATACTTGTTTTTTGGGGTAAGTATACATACTAATACTTGTACCTCTAACGTACACCAAGTGCAGTTCCAAAATAATACTAGATTTGTAAGAAAATCAACCTAAAGCATTAATTAAAGTACATGGAAAATCTAAATTTTGGAATCACAAGACCAATCACCATAGGCACTACTAATTGAGTTGTTTGTTAATAGGCACATTTGTAAGTTCTTGATTATGCATTCTTAATCTGGTCCGCAAAAAACACAAATGAGATCAGTATTCTTACCCCAGAAAACCAAAAAAAAAATGTTCTACCTTCAAGCATATATGAATACAGGTATCTAAACACACATGCAAAAATTGAAGTTTAAATACCAAAGCAGAAGCAGCATCGAAGCGACTTTTCGCCTTAAAATGCCCAGCATAGTAGATTTTGATCTCCTAAAGCTATTTTAGACAAAATATAAAGTACCCAAATTCATAAATTTCAATCTTAAGAAGACAAATTCAGAAAAAAAAATCAAAATTATGAACAAGCCAAAGCAGCAAGTAGAGTAAATAAACAAACAAGCAAAATGATTGCGATTTGCGGAGGAAATTTAGGAAAAAAAAAGGCATTCTCATTTAAATTCCAAAGCATGAATATGACAAGAAAAGCTTGGACAAGTGAGTGCAGATAGAAATAACTTCATTAATATGTAAAAGATAAAAATATGCTACATCCAATGTTCAAGAATGAAACCACAAAAAGAACAAAGTAGTCACCAGATATCAACTTTGCCTCTTGGAGTTCGCAATCTTAGTGCTAATCAACTACATGGGACGGCTACTTGCAACCATTCATCTGGTGGTAATGGCTATCTTCCAAATATGTCTTTGTTCCCTCCTTCAATGGATTGCAAAATATCCTCCCAAGTGATTGAATCTGACAAGCTGTCCTCCGCGACTTGACCTTCGTGACTTGTGGTAATCATCTGGCCATCACAATCAACTGATGATGATGGTTGTTCACAGACTTGCACTTCAAAGGGCTGTTTTGAATTTTCAAGATTTTCGCATATATGTTCTGAATTTTTCCGTACCAACAATGGTCGGATTGAACCAATGTTTTTCAGTATAGGATGAAGCTTCTTCTTGGACGACTGATCCCAAATAATCACCATTTCAATATGTCATTGACTGTACACCCTCATCCAGCAATAGACCTGTATATGTTTGTAGCAGTCTTGTATCTCCATCATATTCACAATTAACCAAATTAGGCAGTTCCATATGTCTGATTGCCTGAGTTGTTATTAGCGAACTCTTGGCCTTATCCATTGGATTCCTAGGATTGTTACACGATCTCTTACTCACTTGTGAACTTTCTTGCCCAAGACTCATCTTTCTCTTGCCCAAGACAACTTCACGGCGTACACAATTTCCAACCTCTTTTTCTTTCGCAATCTTTCCTTTCTTTCTAGATTCTTTGACTTTGGTATACTTAGAATCATCCTTTATTGTTCTGCAAGGAACATAATCAGTATTATGACTACTATTTAACCCATTCAATGACGCACCATCGACCAAATACTCATGCATTATCCAACCACCGTTCACCCCTTTTGAACCTGAATTCAGAACATAACTTAGCATCCTCCTCGAACCAATTTCCTCGCCAGTAATCATATCCTCAACTGGGTACGACTTTGTTTCTTCGTCCCACGTCCCCAAACTAGTTGTTCTCGCAGTTTTCTTGGAACTCAATTTCTTCAACTTGGTAAAGACATAGACCATTCTTTTTGTACTAGCCCCTTTTCCACTGTCATCATAGAATTGCCAACAAACATCATCATCCCCCAAAACATCCCAGGGTTCTGCACCTTCACCGTAGAGTATCTTCTTCTTGACATGGTCCGTTTCATCAAGCTGGTTTGTAACCTTCAGCCAGAGTAGGAAGATCAGTTCTTCCTCACTAGGTCTAAAACGAAACCCTATAGGAATGTTATCAGCCATTTATCTATCACTAAAGAATATATGATTTATATTATAGATGCTGATGCTGATGATGTATAGTATATATAGGTACAGATTTTCCTAAGAGCAAAATCCACCAAGGAAATGGATTAGGAAAGTTTTCAAAGCACGCTAGCCAACGACATTGACTGTCAGGACTTAAAATAAAATTCCTATATTTTATATTGAACCCTAATTTAATTTAATTTAATTTAAATTACACATTGAACCCTCATATTCCCTTCCTCTTTTTATCTTCCAGGCACTCTAGCCCCCATGACCCAACCACCTACGAGATTCCAATGAACTAACGATCAACCACCCGATTCTGGTAGATGAAATCAAACATTTTAAGCTTAAAAAATATTAAAAAACAGAAAAATAATCAAATTTCACCATAACTTTTTCAAACTCTAGTTCAAGCTAGGTGATTAAGAACCTTCTCACATAAAAAATCCAGCAAAATTATTCAAAATTCATGAATCTGTAACTATCCAATCACAAATTGGGTTAGATAGAATAAAAAAATCGTACCAAATGTAGCCATTGGTTCAATATTGCTAAACTAAAGAAACACTTTCTATTGTCATGTCTTGATCACTTTCCATTGCTATTTCTTGATCAAATTTTGGAGAGGCTAGTTGGTTATGAGTTTTATTACTTTTTTGATGTATCCTCAGATTATAACTAGATAGTTATAACTTCCTGGGATCAACAGAAAGCTACATCCACTCGTCCCATGGCACATTTGTCCTTGGAAGGATACTTTTCAAATCGTGCAATGCTTCTACCATATTTCAACGTTGTATGATGGTCATTTTTCTGATTATATTGTGAAAATCCTATACTACTAAACACCACCACCCATCCCAAAAATAAGAAAATAAAGGAAAATAGATAACGTAAAAGCAGAAATCAAGTTGCCTCCCAATAAGGACTAAATTTAATATCTTCCTCGAGACCGGGAAAATAATCTTACTTCATTCATTGCATGTGCGTAAAATAATTCATAATTCTTCTTATCAATATTTCGCTTTCGAACCACCAAAGAAGTAAATTGGCAATGATTGAAGGAAGGCCTAGTCCCCAAATCCTGCTCCGTAACATGTTCCTTACTATGAAAATTGTCAATAACATGAATACACAAATAAGACTCATCATAAAAAAGAGCATTTTAAGGGTTTGAAAACATTAAATTCTCATTTTTCCTTACTAAACCTTAAAATTAACTTTCCTTTCAACAAATCTATGTTAGCCCCTCCTATAGCTAAGAAAGTTCTACCAAGGATAATAGGCATAGTAGTGTCTTGCTCCATATCAAGAATAAGAAAATCGGTAGAAAAGTAAAATTTACAACTTTAGCCAACATATCTTATACAATACCAATGAACTATCACGCTGAACAATCCGCAAGTTGTAGAATCATCTTTGTAGGTGCAAGTTTAGCAAATTTTAATTTCTTGCAAAATGATAAGGGCATTAAATTAACACTAAAGCTCAGATCAGATAAACATTTATCAATAAAATATCTTCAAAATAACAAGGCAGGCTGAAACTCACTGAATCTCTCATCTTGATAGAAAGAAGAATTTATAGAATTGCACTATACTCCTCAGTAAGGGATATCCTTGTGAAGTCCTCTAATTTCTTCTTGTTCGAGATTATTTCCTTTAAGAACTTTGCGTATGATGGCATATTTGCAAGAACTTAAAAAAAAGGCATATTCACTTGGAAATTTTTATGCATCTCTAAAAAATTTTGATAATGACACTCGTTTGCTTTTTTCTTGCGCTTTTGAGGGTGTAGAATGGGTGGCTCATAACCTTTAACCGCAAGCAAATTGACGAGATGGTCTTCTATATGAACTTCTTTGCCCAACTCTTGCATTTTACTCCTAGTTCTTTCATCTTCATGAACAATCTCTATTGCATATTTCTTCTTCCATGCCTCATTAGATTTAACTATAAATGAGATCATCCAATACTTTCCTGACCGAAAGGTCGCTACTACAGTAGTCTTTTTGGAATGCACTTTTGTTTTGTTGGCAATCTTCCCCATTCTCTCTCTGTTATTGCTTTTGCTAATTGACCGACCTACCTCTCAACATTCTGGATTGATGCTTATTGGGATTGGATAAGATAGTCTGTTGGATCAATCACTTGATCCAGTTTTTGCATGTATTGCAGCATCATTTCTTCAAAATTAGACTTTTTCTCTTAAATAGGCTGGGGAGAGTGTTGAGAGGTCTACTACTAATTTTGGAACCCAGGTGGTTCCGTAGGTCTGATCCCTTGATTTCTCCATGAAAAATTAGCATGATTTCTCAACCTTTTATTGTACGTGTTAAAAAAAAAAGATCATTCCTTGACTGCAATTTTTGCCTACCATATGCTTTAGCAAAATTCATATCTTTTACTATGGTAGGATATTCTCCATTGTAGTAGTCAACAGTACTATGCCCGTATATGTGATAATATGAGCATGATTCTAGAGATTGAGTTTCTCAATTTAAAAGTAGCAGTATCTGATAACTCAATTTAGCAACCTATGAACCCGAATCTATTGATGTACCCACTCATGAACTCCTACTCTTTCACTCCGAATTACTTTTTACTGAGAGTTACTGAATAGCAACTCATAAAGACCTACCAAGTCCTCTGGGTTTTGTCTCCAATATAACCTCCAGCTACAATATTCACCATATTTTGGGTTGTTAATGACAACCCATCACATAAGAATTGCACTTGCAATACCAAAGAATATTGATGTAGGGGACACTAAGTGAGTGGTAGCTTGAATTGTTTCCATGCTTCATGAATCAGCTCTCCTTTCATCCGAGCAATAGTATAGATATTGTTTCTCAAATTGATGGCCTTTTGAAGTGAGTAATACTTTGTCATGAAAATGTTGTAGATATCTTCCCATATTCTCAATGATCTTTTAGGCAAAGTAATCATAATTTTGTACGATCCTTATGATAGTATATGAAACATCTCATCTGTAGGTCATCCTCTGAAACTCCATTCAAAGGAAACATTTAGACCACCGAATAGAATTCACAGATGAAAGAGAATAGTTCCTCGTTAGCTAACCTATGAAAAGAGGACAAGATGGTGAAGTGAACAATCTTGAGCTCATATTTCCTTGCTCAATCACTCAAGCGAATACTACGAGGAGAAGCTATGATCACGGTATAAGATTTGCCTCTTTTTGAGGCAATTATGACCCACATGATTGATTCTAAAGTGATTGATATCATAACTAATTGATTGACATTTTCTCAATAATTAATTAGTATCTCCCATTAGATAATGATTGGTGATTGATATTCTGATTAATTGATTGACATTTTATCAATAATTAATTAGTATCTCTCATTTGTTAATGACTGATTGATATCTTTGTTAATTGATATCTTATTCAATGAATTAATCAATCAAATCAATCAATTGATTGATTGATTCTAAAGTGATTGATATCATAATTAATTGATTGACATTTTGTCAATAATTAATTAACATATCCTATTAGATAATGATTGGTGATTGATATTTTGATTAATTGATTGACATTTTGGCAATAATTAATTAGTATCTCTCATTTGTTAATGATTGATTGATATCTTTGTTAATTGATATCTTATTCAATGAATTAATCAATGAAATCAATCAATTAGTTAGAAAATGTTATTTTCAGTTATGAATTTTGGCAAGATTTCCTTAATGGAAGGAAACCCTAGGGATTTTTGTATTTGCTAGTAAGGGTCCCTAGCCTAGCCTATAAATAGTCTGTGGTATTCCATCAATTGTACACTTTTGGGTTAGACATACATTAGAAGATTCTTATTCTAAATTCTCCTTCTACTTTTCCTTCTTCTACATATTTATTTTGTTAGAATAGACAAGAAGGATCAACGACACAATAAGAGATCAACTTGTGTTTGACAACAGTGGTTAGAGGTAGGTGTATTTAGATTTTCGTTGCATAGTACATTCACATGTATATAGTTAGTTTTAACATGTGGTATCAGAGCCAACCTCTAACCATGTTGTTCAGCTTATAATTTCATGGTTTATTGGCAATCTGATAAAAGTTTTAGAGATTCGTATCAAGTT
Source organism: Coffea arabica (assembly GCF_036785885.1). Lineage (NCBI taxonomy): Eukaryota > Viridiplantae > Streptophyta > Magnoliopsida > Gentianales > Rubiaceae > Coffea > Coffea arabica. Next base: position 32,010,266 of record NC_092327.1, read on the forward strand.
TGAATGAATCGAATTTAATTTGCCATGGGATCTATGGTCCGTTTTCTTAATAATTGAGATTTATTGACTAATCCTATGTATATGTATCATTCGTATGATATCTTATTTGATTATGCAGTTCATTTAGATTTCCTCCAATAATCTGGTATGACTGCAAGTAATTTGAATATTTCTTGGACTTGCATATTTGTGATTGTAAGGATTATATGTATTGATTGTTGTTATCAATACAATATAACAATTCGAGAAACATATAAAGAGTTGTTATATTCAACAATCAAAAGATTAATATCATATTAATCCATGCAAGATAATTGGTTGACTTTATATGAATGGATCTGCAAGTTTATTGAATTTTTGCTACCTTATTTTGAGATAAATATCTAAAGGCATGATTTCAATATGAGTTTGCCTCCACGTTCCTATTGTTATTTGGAATTATGTAGTATTTTGTGCACTACACTTTTGTTCATTTATCTCATATATACTAATGTCAACATTAGTATGGTTGATTACATTTAAATTTTAGAGAATTTCCTTTATAAAGTGTGTCTTGCATCTCAACTATTTGATGCATGAAGAATTTTAATCACACAAAGGATGGTGGGTAAAAAATGAATATAAAAAATGGAAATTATGAAATTCTTTTGTCAAAATACAGATTTTTTTGACTATTTTGATATCCTTATAAAGTCTAGTACACTTTATGTTTGAGAGTAGCTATAGTATCTCAAACATTGGTGTACTACAATTTTGATCACATATAGTTTAGTGATTAAAATCAAGGATTTCTAATCAACAAGTTGACTACTTATTTTCTATGAATTTTCATTAGAAGTTTTCTTGCATCATATATTTGGGAGTAGCTATAGTATCTCAAATATATGGTGTAAATAACTTTAATCACATATGATTAAGTGAATATAAAAGGAAAGCAAAATTCAATAAAATTCAGTCAACATAAAGTTTTTTGACTATTGACAAATAACAAGATGCCATGCTAAAAATTTCACTTTTACATTATATATTTGGGAGTAGCCATAGTATCCCAAATATTTGATGAGAAAAGTTTTTCATTACATACAGTTTGGTGATTGAAATTATGAATTTTTAGTCAGCATATTGACTTGTTGACAATTTTTCTTATAACGCCGTAAACTTAGGAGTAGCCATAGCATCTTAAGTATATTGGTGTTTGGAGAAATTTTGTATTGCTTTTTCACGTATTGCTGAGTGATTAAAGAAATTTTTTTTTTTAAAAAAAATGGCATCTAAATCAAGTTGCAATTAATTCATTGAGATAGTTATCCAGCCCCACAGGGAGGTAATTATTTTGGTGAGATTAATTGACATAAGATGGTAAATTAGAGGGTCAATTAAGAGATATTTCTATGATCACATGTACGAATTATTTTTTTAATTCATTGTTCTAGATTACTAGTCTTATGTTTGCAACCTTTGTCCATAGAAAAGTTTGAATTTACTATTTGAATTGACATAAGGTTGATTCAAAATCAAGGTACAAATTTCATAGCTTTTTTATGATATAGTTCTTGATTGTTAATTTAGTGTTTCATTCCAATGATTTTATGGTTCTTATTAGCTTGATTTTTAAATTCATTCTCTTTTGTTTTTGGTGCAAGTTTTGAATTAGCACTTTCATGAGAATGAACAAACCATTCTCATAATGTGGATATATTTGCTAATATAGAGGTTGAGTATGAGAATTGGGAACAATTTAATAGTTTGCTCATTTTGTTTCACATTCATATAAAATAGGGTTCAAACCCTAATTATTTATAGTTAAATCTTGCATGAAAGCCATAAAGAAATTGTTGCAAGTTTTAACTAGCACCATTAGAAGGCTTTCTTTTGTGACAATTAAATATTGAAGTGTATTTTAGCTCATTTCTATGAGTTGAGAATTTTGCTACATCATCAATTAAAGTCCCATCAAATTGAGATTGAGTCATTTCTATAGCATTTCATTATTGATTCTTTCATGCATAATTTCTTAACCATTCAAACCTTTATAATACACATAAAGATATATAGTTAATTACTTGTTTTAACCATGTGTATTAAGAAAGGATAAAGAGGTTAAGAAATAAGAGAAACTTAACCTTCATGAAAGAAGAAATGGAAAGGAAGGTAATTTTGTTCTCATTAAGTCAAACAGCAATAAAGATCAACGTTGTTTGTAAGAGAATGATATTCGATACTTTACCTTGAGAGAAAGTAACTCAAAAGAAAATCTCAATTGTTGAGTGTTATAAATTGTGATATATTTGGTAAATTGGCTAAAACTGTCAATTTACGTTGTCAGTATAATAAGTTTCTGATTATATGAAAAGTGAACAAAAGTTTTTTTATAGAAACTAAAAAATGTTCACATAAAGATAAGTGATGTATTATTGCTCATTTCAGGAAAACAAATTTTCGAAAACATTATTTTCTTATTACTTTAGAATTTCTATTTTCAAATTAATTACTATTGGGTATGATTATAAACCTCATTATCTAGTAGTAGATTTTGAAAATAGTGAAGTTATTTCTAAAGTTTTTAGTACCATCTTTTGAATTGAGCAATATACTGCACTTGATCACAATAATTATTTTGGCAGCAAGTATGTTTATCACTGGGGAAACTCCTTAAATTTTGGCATAAGAGATTGAGATATATCTCTATATGGAAATAAAGAGTTGATAAATCATAAATCTTTAAAGATTTTAGATTTATTGACTATAAAATTTCAGGTAAACTGCACAGGTAGAGTAGACTATCCAACCATTATAGATACCATAAGAGTTTCATTATAACACTAAAATTTTGTGAATTATTTTCTATCCTTTTTGATTGGTGAGAGATATTTATCTCATTATTAGGTAACCATTCAACAAATATAAAGTTCCTTTCTTATTTAATAAAGGATCAATATTTGATACCTTTTTAACTGTTCAAACGAAAAAGGAAGTTTGAAATTTGAGGGATAGAAAATAAAATGAAGGCACACAAAATTAGGGGACTATCCTATATGTACTCATTTTATAATTTTGAAGTATTGCTAATGAGTAAAAGCAATTCTTGATTAGTTACATCCAAATGATGTACTTTAAGGAAATAATGAGATAGTTGTGGATATAGCATTTTGACAATCTTTATATCTTGTGAGTAATGCCTTGAAATTGAAGTATATACTTAAAAAATTTCCTCCAATATTGTTAAACACTACTTTGATTATGGTATGGATGGAAATCGAGTTTAAAATATTATGTTCATTTTTGTGAGGGTAATCAACCTACACATAAAAAAGCTGTACAAAGGAAACAAGGCTATCTTACTTCAAGAAATTTAGATTCCTTTACATTTCAAGAATTATTAGAACTGGAGATTTAATCTTCTTAAGAACATGAAGTAAGTGGGAGTGTTTTGACTCTGGAATGGAATTTTGAAATGGTAAGGATTCATATTTGACTCATTTGCATATGAAAAATTGATAGCTTTTCTCAAAATAATTATTTAATTATTTTAGATAAGCAATCAATTGAAAAACTCCTTGTCAAATAAACACATAAAGATAAATTCACTTTGAACCTACTGATTGAGTTATCTTTGAGAGAGTGGGAGGCAAAATGTTCTCTATAGAGAATTGAAGTTCTCTAGTTACTATGTTGTATACCTACAAGAGTTTAAGGATCAATTGGGTAATGTTTTCATAAGGTACAAATGGAGAAATCTCCATATTCAGGAATAATGTCACAAATTACCACAAAATCTCTACCAAATTTTGAGAGATTTTGTTTAGGGTAATTATCACACTAGAAACTCACTATTAGAGTTACATTAGATAAATATGAAAACAACTGTCCTTAACATGACTCTTGATAATTAGGTGTACATATGTGTCACCATAATACATTTGTAGAGAATGCAATTTAAATTATTCTTCCCAATAGTATATTAATTTATTCTTCATTTGATTTTAGAAGAATTTTTGCTGGTAAATTAATATATATTAAGGTTAGTGGGAGTAATAAAATGAGAGTTTTTCTCAATCATGATATTTGTGAAACCCTTCTATAATTGATATTCACAAAGTCGAATGTAAGAAATAGTTAATCTATCTTAAGGCCTTCATGGAAGAGTTCTTTGATTACTTTTAAGTAATAATAGTGAACAATTGCATAATGTTCACATCATACATTGGAATGAATATAAATTCACCAAGGAGGTTATGAAGTTATACCACAGTCATCTGCTGTTTGGCATAAAGTTTGTCGATATTGTATTGTGGCCATTATAGATATTTGATTTGACTATACCCTTTCATTATGTATACATGAAAGAGTGGGAGTCAAAATAGGCAAGTCAACATAAAGTATTCAATAGTTATTTGAAAAGCAAAAAGTTAGCTATTGAGTATGCAATAAGGAGCTATTATTTTTGATCAAACAATTAAAGATTGCCGGCTGAGTTGTTAATTATCAAATAACTCATATGGAACTTAGTAGTTCATTTAGTATTTTGCTATTATTCTCAAACTATTGTTATTGCCTAGACACTCGAGATATTTATATTTACATAATTTTGTGCACATTGTTGTTCATGTATAAAGTAAGAATCATGTGATCCATAAAGTTGGACCCTGAATAACTTATATGAAGTTATTCATAAAGTTCTTTTAAAGCACTTTACTAGGAAGTATAATACATTGTAGTACATGGAAGGAAGTGTTTGCCATGAGAGCATAACCAACATGATTCGTGTATTATTATTTTCTAATTAAGTAACTATTACATAACTGCTAAATTTGGTGAGTGACAAACAAGGTTTATGGCCATTTTTTAAGTAGTTAGTCACTCATAAGTTATTTGACTATTTCACATGGGTCAACTGGGAGAATGGAAGACTTGCCTCTTTTTGAGTCAATTATGATCCACATGATTGATTCTAAAGTGACTGATATCATAATTAATTGATTGATATTTTGTTAATAATTAATTAGCATCTCCCATCAGATAATGATTGGTGATTGATATTTTGATTAATTGATTGATATTTTGTCAATAATTAATTAGTGTCTCTCATTTGTTAATGATTGATTGATATCTTTGTTAATTGATATCTTATTCAATGAATTAATCAATGAAATCAATCAATTAGTCAGAAAATGTTATTTTCAGTTATGAATTTTGGCAAGATTTCCTTGATGGAAGGAAACCCTAGGAATTTTTGTATTTGCTAGTAAGGGTCCCTAGCTTAACCTATAAATAGTCTGTGGTATTCCATCAATTGTGCACTTTTGGGTTAGGCATAGGTTAGAAGATCCTTATTCTAAATTCTCCTTTTACTTTTCCTTCTTCTACATATTTTGTTTTGTTAGAATAGACAAGAAGGAGTCAAAGACACAAGAAGAGATTAATTTGTGCTTGACAACAATGGTTAGAGATAAATGTATTTAGATTTCCACTGTGTAGTACATTCACATGTACATAGTTAGTTTAACACACGGGACATATGATGTCTCTAAAATGAAGTCCAACAGGTGGAGAAGATGGCAGATTCTAATATTGTTGTTAGCATCAATGGATTGGTCACTGCCATCTCATCTTCTTTTGAACTATCTGATTAAGTGTAGAGCAATATAAATTCCAGGTAAGGATTGCTACAAAGATTGTTTTCACAACTATGCTTGCCTTTTCAACTTCGTTGCAGTTTTCTCAATCTTAGAATCAAATTCCAATTTGCCTTTTTGAGATTAGGTCATAAACCAAGAACCTAAAAAAATAAATAAAAACTAAAGCAAAAAATTGAAAATATAATACCAAAAAATAACTAAAGTAGAAAAATTCATTGCCATCCTCGATAATGGCACTAAAAACTTGATCCACGTATTCTACAAGTGTATGGAGTCAATCATGATAATAAATTCACCTGGAGAATTTTGGGGGTTGGACCTACAAGGATGAATTAATTTTCTCTACTTTAATTATTATCGAAAATAATAAAGCTCAAATTCAAAGGGTTTTAATCTCTAATTAATAAATAAAGTAAATAATCAAGTGAGATAAAATAAAGTTGGGAAAATAATTGACAAGAGATTAGGGTTTCAGAATATGATCCGGAGTTTGAATTAATAATCCAATTATTTCTTAACATGCGAAGAACGCATCACACAAAAAATATTTTAAATATACATCTAAATTATACCCAATTAAATCTCACATCTCTCTCGAGATCACTAGTATTTAATTGAACCTTTTAAAATCTTAGGTAATTTTAATTACGTCATACAAATCCTAAACTACTTTCATTTTTAGGTTAAAATATGTTTATTTATCTAGTGCTTGGTGGTATATCCCTTCTTAGTTCATACAAATCCTAAGAGCATGTTTACCGTGACCAAACATAAACATGTAATTAAAACAAGATAGATAAATCAAGGCAGATGTCAAGAATTTAACTAGGATAAATAACCAATGTTCTTTCACATAATCCTATCACTAGAAACAAATTAGTTTAACATATCCATTAATAAATCCAAGAATTCAAGCAAAAAACACAATATATGAGAATAAATAAAAAATAAAAAAAACTTCTCAATCTTTGATGCATTAGTCTCCATGTTGAAAACAAGTTATGTAACATGAACTAGAGCTATCCTAGTATTTTTCTCACTAAAAAGTCCTAAACACCTCTATTTATAACTTCCTAAAGTTGTCGCCCAAATATGGTAAGATTGGGTCTTGAAGAACTATCAAAAGTCGAGTTCTAGTAGGAGTTCACTAATGATTGGTGCAATGACCACTGAAATGTCGGGTCAGGGACATAATAATAAACAGTAACATGAAATTCCAGAGAAGACTGGCCCAAGATCCGGGCCTAGACTTTGTTCAAAACAATCTTCCACAATTCCAGACAAAGTCGGGCACCAAGTCCGGTGTCGGGCTTCACCGGATTCCTCTCAGTTTCGTCACGTTTTTTATCCGTTTCTTACTCGATCATGTATTTCTCTTACAAAAATCAATAAATATTCAAATTAGACAGCTTCCATTCAAATTAAGCGTAGAAAGAGCAATTGACCAACAATTCACACATATAGAACCACTCTAATGCCTACTTTATCACCAATATGGATGGTAGACTACAGGTGCGGGCCGGATTAACTTATCTTTCTACTTTTAACTTTTCTTTTTCTTTTTCTTTTTCTATAACACAACTTCCTTCAATTTGCTACTTTTATTGGTATATTTGAATACGATTTTTTATTTTCTTTAACTCATTACTTTTTCAGTTTTAACATTACTCTCTTTAAAACATTTTGAGCGATGGAATACATTGATCATGAGTAATAAATTATTTATTTCTAGTTAGATGATTTTTTTATTAAATCAGACAGAAAAAATGGTACAAACAGTCGCAAAATTATTCAAAGTTCCTTGTTTTGATCAGTAAATTTTTTCTTCTGCTAAAATGGTGATTATAGGCGCCATTTGAAATTAGTTGCATCTCGGAGACTTTACGGGTGCGAATGGCCAAAAACTGATCTCATCTGTTTGACATACATTTCCGGAGTTCAACAAGTCAACCAAATTATATGTGATCAAGTAGAGGGTGAAGGTTCAAGAAATCCACATGGATAATAAGTAACATTCTTAGGACCAAAATGAAAGAGTGGATTGTTGCTATGGAACATGTCAAGATTTTGGCAAAAATTTAATAAGGTTAAATTCTGATTTGGCCGTTCAAAGTAAACTAAAGTGTTGATTCAATCCCTAAAATTGAACAAGTCTCAATTAAGTCCTCTGAACTGAAAATTTTGTTTTAGATGAGCTATTTCATCAATTCATATTTGTTCAATTATGTTTGACCAAAATCTTAAGTCGTAAAGTAAAACCATTCCGATTCTAAGGACTTTAGAGAAATTAACATGTCAGCTAAATGAAGTAAAAAGGGTAAATTATTGTTCCTCTAATCTAGAGAACTTTCTAACACTATGTTAAATCTTTCAAATTTGATTAGAAGAAAAATTTTTATTCTTTTTTGCTCATTTGTAATGGAGGTTAATTGCTTTAAAGTTCCTAAAAAATTTGTATGATTTTTTTCTACAACTCCTGTTTGGTCAAACTTTAAAAACCACACATAAATTGATAAAAGGCCATATTTGAATGAGATCTCTAGTTTGGGGACTTAATTTGAAATTACTTACTTTCAAGGAATAATTTCAGAAACCTTTCATAAAGTTTCTAAAAATTTGCTGCCATCCCCTGAGGTTTGCAAAAAACCCTGACCTTCCCTACTAGAATTGTGGTCCCAATTACTTACATCATATGGGGAGAAATAGCTCATATACCCTGAGATATTATATCTTGTTAGAAACTAATATGTGACAATTAAGTAATTAAGGTACTAATTAATTGTTAGTAACTAATTAACGGAAATAGCTATTAGGAATTTCTCTAATAATGAACAATAGTTTGTATTACAAAATGGTGCCAATTGATAAACCAAATATTTATTCACTCTCATAAATTGATATATCAAACAATAATTTATCTGGATTTTTTTACTGTAAAAAATCTTCACAGTTGCAATATTTGAATTTCATGATTCCTCCCTTAGCTTGATGAGACCATAGTTTCCTCACCTATATTTCACCTTCAACTTGATAAATCCACACAAAATCACTATTTTCCTGCCTCAAAGTTTGCTGCTTTAAGTGAAAATGAGATCCATTCTAATGCATATTGTTGCCTTTATATGCAAAATGGCAAAGACTTGAAAAAATAGCGGTTGTAATCCAATGCACTAGCTGTTGGTCCAACTTTGTAGAGAAAGTCAGTTGCTACTTATCTCTGGTTCTTTACTATTTGCACTTGATTTCCCTTACTTTTATTAATATGTTTTCGGTCTTTTATTAATACAACTTATACACATACATAGAGGGAATTTTTGGAATAAAAATTTTATCTCTCTCCTTAAAGTAATTTTTTATTTGGACTGATTTTGTTATCAAAACTTTTACCTCAGGTGAAGTTAATATAATTTTTCAAAGCAATGCATTCCATCGACACTTTGTCTATCTTGGGGTGGTTCAGGCTATGCATTCCACTCATAGCATAAATTTCTTTAGGTAAATTTGATATCTGAAGAGAAAGACAATAAAAGAGGAATCGAGGTTTTAAGTCTAGTTTGATCTAAATTGATGTGATTTGCATGTTCCTTGTGTCTTGTGTCATGCCTGTTGGCAAGTATTCGGAAAAGGAACACCATAAGATGCTACTAGTATAATTGGACATTTAGAATTGGTACATAAATGTTCCTTCTTACATTTGTAAAAATGTATACCAACGCAACAAGTATTCATAAGCTTATAAACTATTCAATATCTAACCCGGAAAAGGAAACAGCAACATCCTATGAAGTCATAAAGTGTCACGCTCCGAGCCTGCACGCACCCGTCACGTGACATCCGTCATATTCCCAACTCCCACTCAAAAATACAAGGCTACATTAACTAGACTACTTTTAAAAGTACTAAAACAATATAATCAAATGAAATGCGGTACATGTCTCATATAACAGGTAGTCTACGAATACTCAAGACGTTCATACATTTATTCTCTAATTGAAACAACGGAGACAAAAGTAATTGAAGCTAACAACTAGAAGCAGCTAGCCTGCCAACTTCCATTCATCTAAAACTAATAAAAGTCATCCTCAGAGTCTTCTACATAAACCAATTCATACTCTTTAGAATCTGCAAAAATGATAAAAAATGGGTTGAACAACAAGTCGTTCCGTAGGTAATATCTACCCCTCTGTTGGACCATGTACTCGTAACTTTATAAATACATATATATATATAAGTACAACTCAAATCGTTTGCATATCATTCACATCCATAATCTTGAAAGTAACGTCATTTATAAAACAATCAGTAGTAACGAGTGGCAAGCAATTTAAAAGCATCTTATTGATAAATGAACATGGAAAATCATAAAGCCGTAAATCGTTTTCGTCTCAATTCACAAGTCTCTTCATATCCATTCATAAATCAATTTATATCAGCTCATAAGTCTCATTTTAGATTAGTTCATAAATCATTCTTTCCGATCAGCTCATAGATAATTCTTTCAGATCAGCTCATAAATCATTCTTTCAGATCAGCTCATAACAAGTACATGCAATGACCGGCTACTGAGTACTCAGCCTAGAGATTAAACCCCTTCTAGGTGGGCGACTAATAGATTTCATGAATACCGATTGGTCTCATTTCATACATGGGTCAATCGGCCGGACTTTATACCAGGCTACTATGACTTTGTCAATCGGCCGTATAACCGTACTTTATATCAGGCTACCATGACTTTGTCAATCGGCCGGACTCTATACCAGGCTATCATGGCCTTGCCAATCGGCCGGACTTTATACCAGGCTATCATGGCGATTAGACAGGACTATAGTCCCTACCGTCTATTCCCTAACTGTTTTGAGTTTTACTTGTCAAAAATTCATTCCACACGTCACATATATAAATCTTTGATTTCATAAAAGATTCACCTCAATTGGTATATAATAACATATCAAAACGTTTCAAATAAGCCACATGGTCCATTTTTGTATAGTAAAAATATAATTTTCATAAATATCCAAGTAAAGCATTTAGTCAAATATATTTCGAGTCAACACAACAACATAAGATTGAAAACAAGAATTTTATTTTTGCACCTTTGAAATCTCAGAAGGGTAAGTACCACCTACCTTTGTTTGGCTGCTCGAATGGAACTACCTTAGGTCCTTGTACCGTATCTATCAAATGCATGAGTTCCCTAATTAGTCGTTACTTCCTATAGATGCATAAATACACAAACTCTGAGTAAGTCGAAGATTCGTGTCTAGACCATTATATGGACCCTAATAGCATCTTTCTAAAGTAGATGATTTCTATTTTTAAAAAGTTTCCTAAGTTTCTATTTTTAGAAAGTTTCTTAATTTGGAAAATTCTCCCTTTGTAAAGTTTCCTAATTAAAAGAAAATAATTACTCATAATCATATTTATTATCTTGACTACTATCTTATTATGCTTATTTACAACTTATGATTATCCATTATTATTATTATTATTTTAACCGTTTGGTTTAATTATTTAGAACTTATCTCACTTTGTTTACATTAACCTAATAGAGCTAGACAAAGATGTTTTAGATTTCCCTCTAAGCCACTTGGACGTAATTGATTAAGTATAAAGTTTACATGACTAACCCTTCAATTCTCACAATTGCCTTAAATTGGGTCTTGAATTTTTAATATCCATGATAAACTATAAAAATGGACTAGTTATATTTAAAATTTATTTATTAAATCTTTACTAATTTTATACTATATTTTGGTCCACCCCTGAATTGCCCCCCTTTTTTTTTTCTTTTTTTTTCTTCCTCGGGTAGGACCCATGGTTGGCCATTTTTGACCATGGTCGCCAGACTTTCTGGCGACCCCCTTGTTCTTCATTGGTTGGCCGAAAAGGCCAACCATTGCCTTTGCTTTTTGTCGCCAGCAAGTGTCCCTTTTTTTTTTTTTTTTTTTTCGATTTTCGATTTTCGTTTGGGTCTTGGGTTGGCCAATAGGTCAACCTTGCAATTCCTTTCTCTGCCGCAAGTGAGGGCGGCTCCCTCTTTTCCCCCTTATTTTTTTTTCTTCTTTTGTTGCGTTGCTTCCACAACGCCTAGCAACAACAGGGCAACGGCAGCCGCTGCTGCTCTTCCCTCCTCTTCCTTTGTTTTTTTTTAACAGATTGGGTAATCTATTCATCCCAAAATTATAATCTATCCCCCTATTCCTACTAATCCAAACATGAATCCTCCTAATCTCTTATGGAAACGCAAATATCAATATGTATATAACAATAATATATATCCATAAAATCTTTAGGATAATTAATGCAACTACTAGAACTAAAAGAGAAGTTTTGCGTGCACTTGAGACTTACAAGGTTAGGTGCCTAGTTGCCTAATTAATTGACAGCGACGCCTTCTTCTCTTCATCTACTCTCTGATATCTCTCGTTCTAAGGAAGGCAGACAATGAAAGGGAGGAATAATATTTGCCCTGTTTGAAAGGTGAGTTTTTTAGGAGTTTATCTAAAACTTTACTGTAACTTATTGTAGAAGTTTTTTAAAAAATTTTTGAAATATGTAGATTTTTAAATATTTTGAATTGTATAGTTTAAAAATTTTGAGAAATTTTTTGAGGTTACTGTAGCTAAAGTTTTTAAAAAACTTGTAGCAGACAAACTTGGCAAAAAACTTGGGTTCCAAACAAGGCAATTATTTTTTTTATAAGTGTGCCAAACCCTAATAACCACCCACTAGTAAATGGGTTAGATAAGAGTTTTAACTGTCATGAACCTTTACCCTATCTTATCTCATTTTTATCCCTCAATTAATCCTTTAACCTATCCTACAATTATTTTACTTTTACTCATGGTAAATATCCATTTAGTTAATTGGCCGAAATAAAAATTGAGCCAAAAATCGTGGGTTTTACATAAAGAATTTCAAATTGCTTCCGACCCATAACAGCACTACGAATTTAAATCTAATCAGAGCCAAGAAAGATAATTTCCTCTGTGCGTTCACAAGGAAAATTGAAAATAGAGCAACGGCAAAAGATTTGCTGTGTAGTACAGATCATTAATATTCTAAAGCAACATTTTTGTTTAGTTCGCATTGTACCATGAACAAATTTTTTTATTTTTTAAAAAAAAAGATAGAAAAGGAAAATAACCATAAATTTTTTGGTCCTTCAATCTACCTACCACCATTATGACAACGGAGGAATGCTTTGCTCATTTCTGAAGAAATTACTTGGATCCACTTTAGTCTTCACATGCACCAATCTGTCAAAATTTTGGTTGAAATATTTAGTCCCCCAAATGCTAGCTTGTTTATAGCTTGTATTGCCTTTGATTTTATTGACTCCCAAGTCAAGATCCCTATAATTCAAATATGCAGCTCTTGGAAACTTTGATACGTAGGCAGCCATATAGCTATAAATTCTTCTTGTCCAATTCACATGTCTCTTGGATTCTGCATTGCCTTTTTCGTCCCATCCCGCTACATAATGTATCATGAAAATGTTCCCTCTCCTATGAGGGAAGGGTGTTGCAGATTCCGAGATTTCACTCATCATTCCTCCATAAGGACTAAACTGTAGCTGGAAATGTGCCTCCATGTCTTCTTCTTCTTCTGCAAAGAGCCTTTTCCATAATCCTTCAAGACCTTTTACTGAAATTGGTTTCTTTACATAGTCTGACTTTCCTTTGAAATATGACTTGGACGAATTCCTATCCAGAAGGACCTCAACCGAAGCAGCTCCAGGAATGTTGGCAAAGTAGACTGTGGACTCGACCCAGCTCATTTCAATGCAATCTTCTTTTGCTAATCCCAGTTCTGGGAAGCTTTTTTGCATCAAGGAAAGGAGCTGATCAACTCCACCGAGGAACAAAGAAGTAAATGAAACTACTATGGATTTCTTTCCGGTTTGGGGAGAATTGGAACTCGTTATGAAGAGCCTAATTAGTAAATTTTCATCAATCTTGTCTGCAATGTGCTGCCACTGATATACTAGCTGAGTTGCATTTTGATCTGACGTCTTGGTTAGATTAAAAACTGTTACCTTTTCAGGAACAGAAACAAGACTTACTTTCCATGCAATGATGATCCCAAAACTTGCTCCACCACCTCCTCTGATTGCCCAAAATAGATCCTCACCCATAGACCTTCTATCCAAAATTTGACCGTTCACGTCAATAATTTTGGCATCAATAATATGATCAACTGACAACCCAAATTTACGTGACAACATGCTATAGCCTCCTCCGCTGAAGTGTCCTCCAACGCCTACTGTGGGACAAGCACCAGCAACGAATGCGAGTTCCCTACTTGTCTCACCGATTTTGTAGTAAAGTTGGCCAAGAGTTGCCCCTGCTTCAATCCATGCCGTATGATTTTCCCTGTCAACTGATATCGAGCTAATGTTTCTAAGATCAACAATGACAAAAGGGCTTGTTGAAGCATAGGAAAGACCCTCATAATCATGTCCACCACTCCGGACTCTGATTTGAATTTCATGTTTCCTGGAACAGCGTATTGCCGCCTGGATCTGGGATGAATGAAGTGGTGTAAGGATGAGAGTTGGCTTGAATAGAGAGGTTGATGCGGGACGTAAGTTTTGCTCCGTGGATTGCAATATGGATGAATATGATGTGTTTCTTGGGGTGTAAGCAATGGTAGATACGGAGTTTGAGTTTTGAGATTGTAGGCAGTTAAGATAATCATCGTGAATTCTTGATGCGTCAGCCTGTAGGATGGCTAATGCAAGTATGAGAAATGAGAGATGAGAAAACAATGAACTGCCGGAAGTCACCATTTTTCTTTGTATTGAATTCTTTGATAAAACTGAATTGGGCTAGAGTTCTATTTATAGAATTTTCTTAAGGAGGCTTTGGTTCTTACGGTATTAAATTTTCTATAACACGTTTTCTATCTCGTTTATTTAGTGAGTATTTTATCGGGCGTGGGAGACAATGGAACAATCAAAACAAGTGCCCGATATTTTCAATTCGTAAGCCGACAAAGGCAGCTGGTTCCAGTAGCCAGATGCAATGCACTGGCTGAATGATTTCTTTGTATTAATATGTTATCACTGCATTTGGATAGAGAGATTGGACGAAAAATTTAAAATCATTTAAAATTCTTCTAATTGTTTAGAATTTTTTTAGGAGATATTTAAACTTGTAAATCACCAATTATTCTAGTATTTAAAATATATTCAGATAACTGATAAATTACAAACCTAAATGTTTTTTAAACAATCTAAACAATTAAAGCAATTAGATTATGTTTATAAATTCAATGCTGAATAGCATGGCATAGCAGTCAATTCCTCGTAACTTCATGTACTTTTAGTTTGATTGATTACTTAAATGTAGAAGCTAGTGAATCTTGTTTAGTTTTGAAATTAAAGCTTAAGCTCTGGTAATGAATTCCCCAAGTCAAGAATTTCGCAGGAAGAGAACAAGCAAAAATTGCAGATGTAATTTCGCCTGGAAAAATATTAAAGAAAGAAAAGTCCATCTCAGATCCTTTCTTAGAGATCAAGCTCACATGTCCTTTTCTCGAATACATATTTTTCCTTTGCTTGCGGCCGCAAAATACCATTTCCCAATACACGAGCTTGAAAATAGTACCATAACAGAGAAGTAGATATCAACTTTTTCGCTTCGATCTCTAAGAAATTCAGCCAATAGATTACGTTACTGGGAAACATGTGAAATACGTTGTTATATTTTATTCATCTTATCATAAATATGTCCAAGGTTCAATGAGCGAATGAATAGTGACAGGGTAGGCCAGTTATTTGGTAATTGTAAGCAAGTGTGGTAGCCTTTTTATCTGGTTTGGATAAAAAAGGAAACGAAACACGTGGCTCTAGTACTAGTCAAGAGACTAGCCACTAGGTTTGCTTCACGTCAAGTTGATTTGATCAACCAACGGGCTTTGTTTTGTGGGCCACCAAATGAGGAGAACCGAGTCCAAAGTATTGAATTCTTTAATAAACCATATAGTTATTAAAATCAATTTGGGCATCAATCTGGCAGGAGGATGAGGTTGCCAGGTCAGTGGTTCAACCAACGGGTCAATGATTGAATCGTCGGGTCATACTATATAATAAAAATATAAATATAATTAAATAAATATATAAATTATTATATAAGTACATAAATTTTTAAATGTTAACAAGTTATAACCTATTCATATTTCATAGTTCATACACAAGTTATACCTATACGTGTTTCATGAATTCATATTGATATTATACATAAACATAAGGGATAATTGCAGAAACCTCTCCTGAGAGTAAAATTAAATATTTGAAAGTAAAATACCCATAAAAAGTCGGTACTTTAAATAGGTAATATGTATTTGCCTATAAACTATACTCCTTAAAGTTTATTAATTGTTAATTGATTTGTAATACTTTGTCATTCATTGGACATGTAGTAGAAAGGACAAATTTGGTACAAAATTCTAATTTCACACCCTAAAACAATATTTTAATCATTTGGACTGAATTTGCAAAGGATTAGTAACCTCAAGGGAGGTCAGTGTAATTTTTCAAACCATAGGGGAGGTCAGTGTAAATGTTAGAAACCTCAGGAGAGGTTTCTGCAATTATCCCTAAACATAAATGATAAATTTAAGTGTCAAAGAAAGAAAGAAACCCTAATCCCCAAATTTATTTTCAATTTTTCTCATCTAATTGTCAAAAACACAACAATGCCCATACTGGTATGACTGGTCAAATTAAAAATTTGGATAAAAAGGTAATTTTAGAAAAATTTCAGAAATCCGCCGGGTTCATAAAAAATTGCAGGATTTAGCGGGTCATCGATTCGACCGTCCGGATTAAACAGTTCAAAGCGAGTCATCTGCAACTCCGATCCAATTGCTAAATCGATCCAGTTCCATGGCCGGTTCATCTATTTAACCGATTCAACCGCGGGGGTGGGTTGGGTATAATAACTATGGATAAAACTAAATTGGGCTATGGTGTTTTTTTATGGATTTTTGAGAAATTATCAAGATGGCCACCAAATTTTTGAAATTATCGAGTTTTGACAACTGAACTATTAAATGTCTAATTTTGGCTATTTATCTATTTAAATTTTAGATTTCAGGTTATCCGTCAGATTTAATAATTAACCATGTCTCTTTCTTTTGTCTCATGAATCGTGTGGACACTCAAATCTGGCATAGTTAACGACCAAATCTAACGAAATGGCCTAAAATCTAAACGTTAGATAGTTCAGTGGCCAAAATCAAACTTTTATTAGTTCAATGACCAAAACTCGATAATTCTAAAAGTTTAGTGGCCATTAGGATAATTTGCTCTATATTTTTCTTAAGGAGGTTTTGGTTCTTACCGTATTCAAAAGTTCTCCAGGATACGTTTGCAAGATCATAAATGCCTAGAAATGAAAATTTTCTGTAACACGTTTTAGAAAAGTATTGCTATGTTGCGTGTTATCCTGATATAGCGAATGATTTCTTTGTGTTAATATGTTATGACACATTTGGATTGAGGGATTTATGAAAGATTTGAAATCATCTCAAATTTCTCTAATAGTTTAGATTTACCGGGAGATATATAGACTTGAAAATCACCAATTGTTCTAGTGTTTAAAATATATTTAGATAATTGATAAATTACAAACCCAAATGTTTTTAAAGCAATTTAAACAATTAAAGTGACAAGTAGATATTTTACGTGTTTTATTGTTTAGTTTTGGTGTGTTTTAACTATTTTTATAGCTAATAAACTAAGTTTCTAGTGAAAATATACATTTTGTGGTTTAAAGGGTAAAAATTGCATTTTTATGGTGAAAACTTCATGTTTTTATAGGTTTAAAAATTCAATCATCAAATACATGATTTGAGAACATATTTGGATGATTGATGATGGTTTAAAGTGATAAAAAGAGAATATGAAATGCAAAAGAGGAAATGCAATCAAGAACAAAGGAAGCAAGTTTCACAGCTTTAACACATTTTCGTATTTCGGCTATATCTTGAGCTACAAGCATCGGATAGAGACAACTCTTATACCATTTTAAGGCTAAGAGATAGATCTACCTTTGTTATGAGACATCAAAGTTTAGTTCAGTCGTTTTCAATGTCGAAAAGTCAAAATATAGAAGTGCAATTCTGTGGTCGTAAGCTGGAACAGAGCTCTGACCAGTCTTTTGTATTTCAGTCATATCACGGTCCACAGAGCTCCAAATAAGATGATTCTTAAGGCATTGGAAAGATAGCTCAAAGGGCTACAACTTTCATGTTTTGCACAAGAGTTATTTCAGTTTCCATCATCGAGAAAATAGCAGTTGAACTACGCAGAACTCAAAAGGCGACTATACAATACGCGAGCTAAAGTTGCATATTGATGTAGTCACGTATTCTCACATGTTTTCTGCAACTTGCTCATCAACTTGCCTTGCTTTCACAAAATTTTTCCAACTCAATTCCAGTTATCAATCTCGGTTGTATCTGATCAAGAAAAGGTTGGAAAATTAGAAAGACAACTCATGGAAGATTCAAGAGTCAAAAATGACAACTTTAACAACTCATTTGACTCTTGAATTCCTCTATAAATAGAGGCCTTTGGAGAACATTTTCACAACTTTGGAAGCCTAGAGAAACTCACCAAAAATATAGTCTTCACTAGTTTTTCTTAGTTCATTAATATAGTATAGGTAGAGTAGTTTATTTGTATTAATATATTATCACTGCATTTGGATTGAGAGATTTGACGAAAAATTTAAAATCATTTCAAATTCTTCTAATTGTTTAGAATTTTTTTAGGAGATATTTAAACTTGTAAATCACCAATTATTCTAGTATTTAAAATATATTCAGATAACTGATAAATTACAAACCCAAATGTTTTTTAAACAATCTAAACAATTAAAGCAATTAGATTATGTTTATAAATTCAATGTTGAATAGCATAGCATAGCAGTCAATTCATCCTAACTTCATGTACTTTTAGTTTGATTGATCATGTAAATGTAGAAGCTAGTGAATCTTGTTCAGTTTTGAAATTAAAGCTTAAGCTCTGGTAATGAATTCCCCAAGTCAAGAATTTCATAGGAAGAGAACAATCAAAAATTCTAGATGCAATTTCTTAGAAGTGGGCATGCCTGGAAGCTGATTTGAAATGGAGGATGTAAGAAGGCACGAAGCTGATTTGAGTACAGCAGAAACAATGCCAGACCTGGAGGTTGGAAATGAAGCACAAGAGGACCATAACTTGAAAAGTATGACAGTGACAACAATTACCCTACTCAGGCCTGCTGTGGTAGGTATTGGGGTCGAGATCAAGACGAGGTCACATGACACAATAGAATCCTGGGCACTAAAGGACAGAAGTCATGGAAACAAAAACACGGACGCGGCTGCAGCAATCAGATTAGTATTGTGCAAAGCGCTGCAAAGGGGATGGCGTAACATCAAAGTAAGGGTCCAAAACAAAGAAGTGCTGAGACAAATAATGCTTGGGAAAGCATTGGATGGCAGGTTAACAATGATCTTAGAGGACATATTTTGTTTAAAGCCATTGTTTCCAATGTGCTATTTTTGTTTAGATAAGAATGATAATAGTACCGCTAGTGCTAATGCTAGCTTATATGCCTTAGGCATTTTGTTGGATGAGGAAGCATCTCTTCCTTTGTGATTTTTAACACAAGTACACAAATGTTCCTTCTTACATTTGTAAAAATGTATACCAAAGCAACAAGTACTTATAAGCTTATAATTATTCAATATCTAACCCGGAAAAGGAAACAACATCCTATGAAGTCATAAAGAATTTCAAATTGCTTCCGACCCATAACAGCACTACGAATTTAAATCTAATCAGAACCAAGAAAGATTATTTCCTCTGTGCGTTCACAAGGAAAATTGAAACTAGAGCAACGGCAAAAAATTTGCTGTGTAGTACAGATCATTAATATTCTAAAAGCAACAATTTTATTTATTTCGCATTGTACCATGAACCATTTAAAAAAGAGAAAAGGAAAATAACCATAAACAAACTCTATTTTTTTGGTCCTTCAATCTACCTACCACCATTATGACAGCGGTGGAATGCTTTGCTCATTTCTAAAGAAATTACTTGGATCCACTTTAGTCTTCACATGTACCAATCTGTCAAAATTTTGGTTGAAATATTTAGTCCCCCAAATGCTAGCTTGTTTATAGCTTGTATTGCCTTTGATTTTATTAACTCCCAAGTCAAGATCCCTATAATTCAAATATGCAGCTCTTGGAGACTTTGATACATAGGCAGCCATGTAGCTGTAAATTCTTCTTGTCCAATTCACATGTCTTTTGGATTCTGCATTGCTTTTTTTGTCCCATGCCGCTGCATAATGAATCATGAAAATGTTCCCTCTCCTATGAGGGAAAGGTGTTGCAGATTCTGAGATTTCACTCATCATTCCTCCATAAGGACTAAACTGTAGCTGGAAATGTGCCTCCATGTCTTCTTCTTCTTCTGCAAAAAGCCTTTTCCATAATCCTTCAAGACCTTTTACTGAAATTGGTTTCTTTACATAGTCTGACTTTCCTTTGAAATATGACTTGGACGAATTCCTATCCAGAAGGACCTCAACTGATGCAGCTCCTGGAATGTTGGCAAAGTAGACTGTGGACTCGAGCCAGCTCATTTCAATGCAATCTTCTTTTGCCAATCCCAGCTCTGGGAAGCTTTTTTGCATCAAGGAAAGGAGCTGATCAATTCCACCGACGAACAAAGAGGTAAATGAAACTACTATGGATTTCTTTCCAGTTTGGGGAGAAGTGGAACTCGTTATGAAGAGCCTAATTAGTAAATTTTCATCAATCTTGTCTGCAATGTGCTGCCACTGATATACTAGCTGAGTGGCATTTTGATCCGATGTCTTGGTTAGATTGAAAACTGTTACCTTTTCAGGAACAGAAACAAGACTTACTTTCCATGCAATGATGATCCCAAAACTTGCTCCACCACCTCCTCTGATTGCCCAAAATAGATCCTCACCCATAGACCTTCTATCCAAAATTTGACCGTTCACGTCAATAATTTTGGCATCAATAATATGATCAACTGACAACCCAAATTTACGTGACAACATGCTATAGCCTCCTCCGCTGAAGTGTCCTCCAACGCCTACTGTGGGACAAGCACCAGCAACGAATGCGAGTTCCCTACTTGTCTCACCGATTTTGTAGTAAAGTTGGCCAAGAGTTGCCCCTGCTTCAACCCATGCCGTACGATTTTCCCTGTCAACTGATATCGAGCTAATGTTTCTAAGATCAACAATGACAAAAGGGCTTGTTGAAGCATAGGAAAGACCCTCATAATCATGTCCACCACTCCGGACTCTGATTTGAATTTCATGTTTCCTGGCACAGCGTATTGCGGCCTGGATCTGGGATGAATGAAGTGGTGTAAGGATGAGAGTTGGCTTGAATAGAGAGGTTGATGCGGGACGTAAGTTTTGCTCCGTGGATTGCAATATGGATGAATATGATGTGTTTCTTGGGGTGTAAGCAATGGTAGATACGGAGTTTGAGTTTTGAGATTGTAGGCATTTAAGATAATCATCGTGAATTCTTGATGCGTCAGCCTGTAGGATGGCTAATGCAAGTATGAGAAATGAGAGAAGAGAAAACAATGAACTGCGGGAAGTCACCATTTTTCTTTGTATTGAATTCTTTGATAAAACTGAATTGGGCTAGAGTGCTATTTATAGAATTTTATTAAGGAGGTTTTGGTTCTTACCGTATTCAGAAGTTCTCTTGGACACGTTTACGAGATCACAAATGCCACGAAATGAAAATTTTCCGCAACACGTTTTAGAAAAGTATTGCGATCCTGATGTAGTGAATGATTTCCTCATGTTAATATGTTCTGACTACGTTTGTAATGAGGTATTCAACGATGGGTTTGAAATCCTCTCAAATTCTTTTAATGATTTAGATTTCTTGAGAGATATTTAGATTTGTACATCACCAATTATTCTAGTGTTAAAAATATGTTTAGATGATTGATAAATTACAAACCCAAATGTTTTTTAAGCAATCTAAACAATTAAAACAATTTGATAGAATTTCAAATGCTTCATTAAAATTCCTCAATCCAAATGAAACCCAGTGTTTCTTCTTAAATACTCCTTCTCCTGTTCCATTTATCATGGTGAGGCTCCTCCGTAGAGTTCCATTTCATATTAAATCTTCGTGATTCAAAATTGCATATTCCAGAATGAAATTGCACAATGTTACTACTAATGTCTTTCAATCTGTAGTTTGCATGAAAGACCACATGAGAAATGGAACAGAGAGTTTCATGGCCGATTACTCACAGGAAGGGAACAAGCAAAAATTCCAGTTGTAATTTCTTAGAAGTGGAAGATTTGATGACCCACAATGGGAAAAATATTAAGAAAAGAAAAGTCCATCTCAGATCCTTTCTTAGAAATACCATAATTTGCTTTGCTCAAAAGTCCTTTTCTCGAATACATAATTTTCCTTTGCTTGTAGCTGCAAAATACCATTTCCCAAACACGAGTTTGAAAATAGTACCGTAATAGAGAAGTAGATATCATCTTTTTCACTTCAATCTCAAAGAAATTCAGCAAAAACATCTGAAATACGTTGTTATGTTTTATCTCGTCTTATCATAAAAATATACAAGGTTCAATGAATGAATGAATAGTGACAAGGTAGGCCAGTTATTTGGTAATTATAAGCAAGTGTGGTAACCTTTTTATCTGGTTTGGATAAAAAAATTGTGATTATGTGACATATACGAAATTAGCAATTTTTTTCTTTTTTTTTTTCCGGCGACCTTTTAAGGTGAAATAATAATTTTTGAGGTGGTGTTCTTTGCGATGGTCTCGAGGATATCCATGATGCTTCCCTCTTTTTGTCAAAATACACGAGTCATTTTCTTTAACTCATTGCTATTTTATTATGGGGAAATAGCCATTTTGATGGACTTTGGAGTCTCTGCCAATTTAGTCCCTATCTATCATTGCCACCATTTTAGTTCCTTATCTTTACACAAAGGAAAAAAAAAAAAAACAATCTAGAACCTCCAATGAAAAATTAAAAATGTTTAACCAAGTTAATCACCTGCAATGCATGTGCACTGTTGAAAATGACCGTTTTGCTCCATTATTTTTAAAGTTTTGTCCAATTTTGTCATTTCACGAATTTAAACCCGCATTTTCACAAAACAAAGTCAATATAGGACTTTTATGAGAAATTACAAAACCTTAATTTAGCCGGTATCGTGCACTATAAACCTACCTTTGAAATTTAGAAAAAAGATTAGATTAATAAAACAAAAACACACACACACACACACACAACAATGGGTATGCGGTGAGGTATAAGAATAAAATTGGACATGACTCTAATGATAATGGAGCAAAATGATTATTTTTAATGGTGCACATACGAGACTAATTCTATTACAAACTTTCAATTTTATGTTAGATGGCCTAGATTGGCTTTTTTATGGCAAAAATAGTGGACTAAAATAATTGTGATAATAGATAAGGAACTAAATTGATCAAAACTCCAAAGACAATTGACCAAAATGGCCATTTGTCCTTTTATTATTAGCTTTACTCTTTTAAAATAATTGTGAGATATCAACAAAGTGGATTGATCATTATAGCTAACTTTTTAATTTCTACTTAGATTTTTTTTTATTAAATGAAACGGAAAAGGTGGCACAAATAGTCACCAAAATTATTCAAAATTTGTTGTTATGATCAGTTTACTTTTTCTTTAGCTAAAACGGTGACTATAGGCGCCACATGAAATTAGTTCCCGTCTTTGACCATTGTTACTCTCTTTCATCTCGAAACCTTTATGCAGGCATATTAAATCAAGGTTCAAAAGTAGAAATTTTTATATTATTATTTAGTAGTGTTTTAGTCAAAGTTAAGATTCTAGTAATTCTATGGGGTTCAAATTATGGTAGTGTTATTGTTTATGAATTAGTATTTTATTAAAAATTTCTTATGATGGTAAGACTTATTTACCAACTTATCCAATTTATAAATAGGAGTCTATATATTGTTATCAGCTGAGAAAAGTGAAAAGTTAAGGGTATTGCTATTATGTGTGATTGATAATATATTATTGATTTATGCCTCATTCTTCCACACATATTTATACGTATGTAAATTGCCTTCCCATACATTGGTTCTATAAATTTATTTCCTATAGTTTTTTAGTGAAATTTTTTGAGATCTACACTTTAGGGTACGAAATGGCCAATAATTGGTCTTATCTCTTTGACATGCATTTCCATTTCAACATTTCCCGAGTTCATCAAATTAACCAAATTATATGTTATCAGGTAGAGGTGTCGGTTCAAGAAATCCACAAGGATAATGAATAACATGCATAGGACCAAATGGAAAAGTGGATTGTTGCTGGGGAACACATCAAGACATTGGCAAAAATTTAATAAAGGGTAAATTCTGATTTGGTCCTCCAAAATAAACCAAAGTGTTGATTCAATCCGTAAAATTGAATAAGTTCTAATTAAGTCTTCAGAGGTAAAAAATTTGTTTTAAATGAGCCCATTCATTTTTGGTCAATCACGTTTGACCAAATTTTAAGTCGTAAAGGAAAACCTTACCAATTCTAAGGACTTCAGAACTACTATTAACCTATCGGCTAAATGAACTAAAAAGGATAAATTATTGTTCCTCTAATCTGGAAAAGGTTCTGCCATTATGATAAATCTTTCAAATCAGATTCCAAGAAAAATTTTATTCTTTTTAAAAGGAGATTAATTGCTTTAAAGTTCCCAAAATTTTTTTAAGATTTCAACAAACAACTCAAGTTTGGTCGAACTTTAATAACCAGAGTTGAATTGATACAAGGTCTCAATTGGGACGAACTTTTCAGTTTGGAGGACTTAATTAGAACTTGCTTACTTTCAATGGACGAATCGAAACTTTGGTCTATTTTAGAGGGCCAAATCAAAATTCATTCCTTACTTGTCTACCTATGTTTCAAAGTCTCCAAGAGCAGTCTATACGTATTACAGGCATCTCGACTTGGGCGTGAATGATATTCAAGGGAATACAAGCTATAAAAAAGCAAGCATTTGGGGGACTAAATATTTCAAGAATAATTTTCACAGATTGGTTCATGTTCAGAATAAGCAATTTCTTTCGAAATGAGCAAAGCATTCCACCACTGACAGATTGTATTCAATGACCAGAATAGCTTGATGTCTTTGATGTAATAAATTAATATGCTGCTCTTTTATTAATTTTTTAAGGTAAACATATCTTTGATTGAACTAACGTATTCTTTTAACAATGGATGAATTATTGTATTACTATATATTGGCTCATGCTTTATATTGTGGTTCTGACAACTTGATCATTATTTTCTGGAGTTTTTTTTTTTAGAAAATTACTACAACGATTTGATATATGTGAAGTAAAAAATGATTAAAAAAAATATGATTACGAAAACCTAGAAATTTTTCTGAAAAAACTTCAATCCAAACATTGGAACATTAGAAAAATGGATCAAACGATTTTGTGCTCATGTGTGGACTGTAACTAGATAACAAGATACTGTACGGCTTGCGTACGTGAGTTGAACATCATTTGCGGAGTTGTGTCTTTTCTTCTTCTTCTTTTTTCGACAGTTAACGACACGCCACTTGTTCTGCTATAGTTTCCTTGTCTATCTCTAAAGCATCAACGGCGGAAATAAGGCATGTGTGGTCTAGTCTTTTTCTAATTAGAGAGCGCTTCTTCAGCATGCGTGTGCATATGCCCCAATTCAAAGTAGGTGTATTGACATGAACGTTTGACCTACATTCTAATATTCAGAATTTTTTGGAATGTTCCACCAGCGGATGTATAGGTATTTGTCTGAGTCGGCGGTGATTCAATCCCTGTCGGGTTATCCCTTGACTCTCTTGGATCTTCCCTCCCCCTAATGTAGAATAGGAGTAGGTGTAGTATAAAATCTATTATGTCTGACAAGAAAAAAAAAAAAAAAAAAAGACATGCACGTCTACTTCAAGTGGGAGTTTTTGGAAGTTCATAAGACGTTATTTGTCAAATAAGGTCCATAGTAATTTCGAAATAGATCAAAATGAAAAGTATGATATGAGACAGAATGGATGGAGTAATGCTCAATAATTCAATCATGATATAATGCATGTGGACTTATTTGTATGCCCAAGTCTTTATTGTGGGGTTTTGAGATAAAATACAAGAGTTCTAGGCTTGAATTCATGAAAGTTAAGAAATCGGAGGATTACGGTGTAAATTTAAAAATTTTAATTAGAGAAATATGTGGAGGTACTAGAGTTACTATTCAAAAACAAAAGTTCAAGTTATTCAAACAAATATCAAAAGAGGTTTGATGAATGTCACTTGCAAACCCTGAAATAACTACTTATTTATCAGTTAAGACGAGGGCACAACGGTAAATTTCTTATAAAAGTTAATTATTATTAAATTTTAGACTCCTCAAAAAATTGACCAATGAAATTCAATCTTAATTATTAAAATTAAAATATTAAAGCTAATTCTTGCCATGCACTTGCCTTTATGGCAGAATCAATGTCTAAACATTGCTTTCCTTGCACGTCTTAATTAGAAGGATCAATTGAAGAAGCAAAGGTGAAGAGGAACAACAAATTATTTAATCAAGCAAAAGCTTTAACAAAAACCAATGGTATTTCAACAAAATCTCTGAAAGAGTTGGATATATCAAAGAGATGGCTAATTAAACCTATCTCCGTTGGGCTCTACGTGATTATTAAAAATGGGTATGATGTATACAGCAATTTCATCATGAAGGTGGATCGCATTTCGAAGAAAAAAAAAACAATTATGAGTTCATTTTCATGATTATCACGCTTACAATCTTTGACCATAATTCTATACAATATTTGATAGCATTCTTGTAGGGAATTAATCATTGCTCTCATTGTTCACCTCAACGAAAGTGATAATTTGACCAAATAGGAAACGAAAATGATGATAAGTTGATAACGATTTGATGCAAACCTTAACAAGACTTTATTACTCACATGAAATTAGTTTGAATCTTATTGCCAAACCATTTTCAAGCATGTCAAAATTCTCTATTCCTAGGTGACAATAAATAGAGTGATGAAAATATGAAATGTGCAAAGGAAAATTAGACGTGTACAAAAGAAAAGGATCTCACCAGTCAACTGGTTATGGCCAAGATATAAATACACCTCTTGTGGAATCACTTGGGGAATCACACTTGCAAAATACACTTGAACTCTTAAATCTACATCTAGAAAATGTATAGCAATAAAATTAAATAAAATCCTGGTAGCATCATAGGCAATGTATTTTTTACAGTTACACATACATGCAAATATTTAAAATGTTACCCTTCATTGCCTGAGATATTCGAAATTTACTTGAGAGTATTATAGGCACTGTAATTTTGATAGTTATATATACATATGAATATTCAATATATTACTCTTTATCCCTTGGATATTAGAAAATGGTGTAAGTGTAAAAAAAATTAGGATGGATAAATTCAAATTTTAGGGATAAGAAAAATAGAATAACTATAAGTTTAGGAGAATTGATGGTTGAGAATTTTTTTATAAGATCAGAATCACTTAACTTTCCAAATTTCCAATTAAAAATATTGCAGGTAAATCGATGTCTTTGAATTTAAAAGATGAAAAAAAAACAATGAGGCAAGTAACTAAATAATCCTTTATCTTCGTTCGAAAGACTTGTCTATCAGTTGCTGAGTTGAAGAAATAGTGCTTACATTTTAATTGTCAATTGTAGGATCCTAATACATTTAACGGAAAAGGCTAATGTCTTCAAATCATACTCCTCTATAATTGTTAGTGACAAATGCACCGTGTAATGTAGACACAAAAAAAGACAAATATAAATACTAATATAATTTTAGTGCACAAATTTCAGGGAAAAAAAGTTTATTGTGTTACTTTCTACAGTTATTATTTTATCAACTTCATCTAATCTCCTAGTGTTTATGTTGTATAATGCAATTATCACTGTTAATTCTAGAGGTTCTCGATTCACTGTCAATGGTGGTTTTAAAATTTTTAATATAAAAAGTTAGTACTGATTAGTTTCTAGAAAAATATAAAGTTGGATGGTGTTGAAGATTCAACAATTATGGCTCTTTACCGTGTTGAAGATTGTCGAAACTTATGACTTTTGTGTCCCAAAATTATGACTTGAAGATTCAACCATCATGGCTTGATTGTGTTGACCAAAATAATGGCTCCTTACCGTGTACAATTGCATATTTGTTGATTTTTCTTGTAGTATATATATTGCAGTTTATTTTCCCCTCTATCACATTTTTTTAGCAATTTTCATTTCTCAACCTCGCTAATATCTTTATGCTACATGCTACATCAAACCCCTTTAAATTGTGCTATCCACAAAAGCTAAAAATATGTGTTTATATCTTACACGTACAATTTAACGGTGCCAACAGAAAATTATATGATAATGAGATTGGAACCAATGAAAATTTTTTGCATTTTGATTTTTAAAACAAATATTGATTTTTAAAAACTTAGAGGGTTTGCGATTAATTTCTCCATCTACTGCGAAGCTAGGAATCAAGAGTCTGCACCCCATGTGAATTGTGTGCCTGCACTCGTAGGAAACTTTCCTTGTTGGATTGGAGTAATTTAACTAGTTTCAGTCAAACAATCAATCTAATGTATATGGGCTAGTACTATGATCCCAGATAGATACAGCCACTTTTGAACCAGAAACAATTTGGAAATACGGTTTTTTTTTTTTTTCCTTTTGTCGGAGTGCTACGTTTGTAATCTTTTCAAACAAACCATGAATTTGCAAGCATCGAATCACTATCACTAATAATCAAATCTTACACGCACCGCATATTCACCGGGAATTTTCCTCCAAGAAATTTCAATATTCTTTGTTTCCATCTAATTAAATCAGTCGTAGGTCAGTTAATACTACAATATGTTTTGGATAATTGTAGTTGACTAATTGTACTGCTGATCCGCAAGAACAAATTTCATCACGACAACAACTAATTGATTCTGAATTAGGCCTCAAGACGTAAATATATGATCATATTACTAGGAAGAGGCGTGGTCAAAGTACTTATTCAAGTTTGAATTGTAATAATGTGTGCGAATGTGATAAATGTGTAATTTACATGTTTTAAGTGTGTTTCGATAAATGTGTATTTTATGCATTTTAAGTATATTTTATTATTTAGTTATTTTAATAACTAAATAATTAGTTTTCTAGTGAATTTTACATTTCATAGTGCTTTGTAGGATTTAATGATTCAATCATCAAATAAAGTGAAGTGAGAAGATATTTGTATGATTATTGATGATTTGAACTAATTTAAAGTAAACATGAAGTGCAAAAATATCATAGTGTGAAATGTAATCAAGTTCAAAAGGCAAAAAGTTGATAACCTTGACACTTTTTTGTATTTTGGCTATAAGTTGAGATACAAGCATTGGATTGACATTATTCTTGAACCACTTTTAAATTAAGATATATGGCTGTATTTCTTATGAAGATATTGAAGTCCAATTCATGCATTTTCATGGTCAAAAAGCGGAAATACTGTAGCTATATTTCTTATGAAGATATTGAAATCTGGTTCATGCATTTTCATTGTCAAAAAGCTGCATTACAGCCATGCATTTTTGTTGTCAAAAGCTGAAATAGGAGATTGACTAGTAAGGGATATTTTGATCATTTATCAGCTTATAGACATTCAAATGCGATGATTTTTCATGCATTGAAAAGCTAACTCAATTATCTACAACTTTTATGTTTTGTACAAGAGTTAATTCACCTTCCATCATTGAGAAATTTGTAGTCTAAATTGGTGCAAACACAGAACAAGGTTGAAAATTGGTCAAAAACTACAAAACCTGCAACTGCAAGAGGAGGAGGAACGCGAATTGAACCACGATGTGTAGGTCATGGATCTGCATCGTGGATCTCTGATTTTGGCTATGCAACTTACTCTACAATTTTCACTTAGTTCACACAACGTTTTTTACCCATTTCTCTGATCAAATTCCGTGGGAACTGTCCAAGAAGATATGGAAACTTTAAGAAACAACTTTTGACAATTCCAAGAATCAATTTGCACCAACTTTATCATGATTGATTGGAGCTTGATTCTTCAATAAATAGGCCATTCAAGACACATTTTTGCTTAACTTTGGAGTCTAGAGAAACTACACAAAATGTAGTACAGTTTCTTTCACTAGAACTTTCTAGTTCATTAATGTAGTATAGTTTAGTATAGTTAGTTTCATCCAATTCTTGTATATAACTAGACATAGATGAAATTTAGGATTAAGATGGAGAGTTTGGAACTCAAATAATATAGGTGACATCTCTTTTATCACTTTATTTCTTGTATTGATTCTTATATTTACTTATAATATACTTTTGGTTCTTATTTTCTTAACTTTTATGTTTTGGTAGTTTGTAAACATTGGAGTGTACATGAATTTGTTATGATCATTAAGTGAAGTTTTTATGATCATTTGAGCTTGTTTCTTGAGCAAGTTATTTAATACTTTTGCTATTACAATCATAATTAACTTGGTACTATTAGTTGTGATTATCTAAAAGTGTTATATCTGAAAGGTTCTAGATATAAGTACAAGTTTAATTCCAAAATATACCCGTTTGACTGCAAGTATACAGGTCAAATAGTAGTTTAGGGCTATATCGGGTCAATCCCACAAGAACCAACTTTTACAAGTACCAAAACCTTACTTACTTTATTATTTAGACCAACTATCAATAAAAGCAAGAGGAATTGCAATTACTTACAATTTAAGTTACCTAACTAATTAGTTTGCAAGACACAATGGAGAAATTTCACAAAATACTTGATTTTAGGGATGTAGAATCCACTTATGACACAAAAGATACAAGTGAATAGATTTATCTCTTGTTACTACTCTTGTTTAACTAGGGATTCATTTCCAATGTTACCAAAACTCACTCTCATGACGAAATGGCCTAGACTAGATTAGTTTTCCCTATTCTCATGGTGAATAACTAGATCTACTCTTGTATTCTTCATGAAATGTAAAGTTAATCCACTTAAGTGTACCTCTATTCTTATCAATCTACTACTTAAGTTCCATTTATATTGTTCCATCATTATTACCAATTTTCATTGACTAATAACAACTAACGACTTGATATTAGTGATCAAACAATAACAAGTGATAAGCATGCATAAATGGATAAATTAATACAAGATGTAACAAGTGTAAATCATATTCAACTCATATCAAGTAACCATAAGGTTTATCTACTCCCTAGATCTAGAAATTTAACTACTCATATGATATATAACAAGAAAAAACATAGCTTCATTGCATAA
This sequence comes from Coffea arabica, assembly GCF_036785885.1. Classification (NCBI taxonomy): domain Eukaryota; kingdom Viridiplantae; phylum Streptophyta; class Magnoliopsida; order Gentianales; family Rubiaceae; genus Coffea; species Coffea arabica. The sequence goes on from NC_092327.1 coordinate 32,041,318, forward strand.
ATACATATTAAATCACAAGTAAAAGATAGATAAGGAAAGTTTAGCCAAAATGATGAACAAGCTCCTAATGAACTTCTATCTCTTCAGCAAAAATGAATTGTATAATGAAGGCTCCAATTGTTCTCACAATTTTCTTGTTAGGAAGAACAAGAAAAGACTAAAACTAAACTCTAAAGCTAAAATCTGATAAGAACTCTTTCTAATCACTAACTTCTCTCTTGTCTAATGATTATTACATATATAATGTTAAGAGAGTCAAAAAGTGTCCAATGACAAGACATAAAGTTTCCATTCCACTCCCTTAGGGTTTCTTGAGCATGTGCAGCCAAAATTCTCTATTGGAATTGAGTTGGTAAGTAATGTGAAAACAGAGCAAGTTACAGAACAAACTGCAGAGAAACAGGGCTCTCTACGCGAGCTGAGCGTTTTCTCCTTTGCTACATTTTCTTGCTTCTTTTATGCTCCAATTCGTTTCTGAGATTTAAAACAAAATGTCCTTAGTTGAATTCATGCATTGCTTCAAGAATAATTGCCTTGAATAACCAATTTCCTTTCCAAAGTATTGTTGAATCAAGCCCTAATGAAGTTGAAGTGTATCTAACTTGATTCGACGTTTTGTGCCTTCTCAATTCCTACAAATATAAGCACTTTTTGCACATTAGGTTGTTAAAATGAAACTTGCAAAATTTAGAAGTTTAAGGAGCAAGTTATATCTCAAGTCATCCTAATTTATACTAATAATAAGCACAAAATATTATTTAATAATACTAATAATAAACACTTATCAATTTCATCAATAACCATTGTGATCTAACACTAGTTCATAGAAGTGTTAAACTTAGAGAGTTAACTCACTAATGTAGAGTTACACCTTTGTGAATTTCGTAGCTTGTTCCATGTAATTTCATAAAATTTAATAAATTTATAATTAGTTTCAAATCACGTTAGCAGGTGTGGGTTAATTATAGGTATGGTCAATACATCGGCGAAAACGTGTATCACATACATTTGAAAATTATATAATAACTAGTCAAGATAATGAATTTATTTAGTCAGTTATTTCATTTGCATGAGTAGATAGGAATTCCATAACTCTAGACACATTTTCTTGTCAATTTTTACTACTTTTGTTGCATGTTAATAGTATAGATTTATTTGCTTTATTTGCAATAGTCTAAATAATAAAAAAATTCAAAAATCATCAGTAATTGACCATCTTGTCTATGGGATCAACACCTAATATCTTCTAAATTCGATAAACAATCTGTATATTTGCAAAAAATGAGGCGTTTAAGTTTTTAAAATTTAGTGTAAAATAAAATTATTGTCACAATGTAGTGTTCTTTTAATAAAATTATCGCTCTTTCAGACATATTTTTATATGTGTAAATTACCTCCCTATGCATTAATTTTATAAAATTTATCTCTTACAATTTTTTGGTGGAAATTTTTCTGTTCTACACTTTAAGGTGCGAAATGGCCAATAATTGATCTTATCTCTTCAACATACATTTCCATTTTAACATTTATTGAGTTCGTCAAGTTAACCAAATTATATGTTATCAAGTAAAAGGTGTAGGTTCAAGAAATCCACAAGGATAATAAGAAGCATGCATAGGAGCAAAGAACAAGTGGATTGTTCCAATGGAACACATCAAGACCTTGGCGAAAATTTAATAAAGGGTAAATTCTGATTTGGTCCTCCAAAATAAACTAAAATATTGATTCAATTCTTGAATCTGAATAAGTCTTAATTAAGTCTTTAAAACACAAAAAAAATTGTTTTAAATGAACCCTTTCATCAATTCATGTTTGGTCAATCACTTTTGACCAAAATTTCAAGTCGCAAAGTAAAACCTTACCAATTCTAAGGATTCCAAAACTACAATTAACCTATCAGCTAAATGAATTAAAAAGGATGAATTACTGTTCATCTAATCTGGAAAAGGATATGCCACTATGATAAATCTTCAAATCAGATTCGAAGAAACATTTTATTCTTTTCGGCTCATTAGCAGAGGAGATTAATTGCTTTGAAGTTCCTAAACAAATTGTAAGATTTCAATATACAACTCAAGTTTGGTTGAACTTTAATAACCATATCTGAGTTGGTACAAGGCTCAATTGGAACGAATTTTTCAGTTTGGAGGACTTAATTAGAGCTTGCTTACTTTCAAAGGACGAATCATAACTTTGGTCTACTTTGGAGGGCCAAATCAAAATTCATTCCTTAATAAACTGAAGGAGTCATTAGAAGATAAAACTGATGTGGTTTACGGCTATAAATTCCACTCATGGCATAAATTTCAGTAGCTAAATTTGCTATTCTTACGAATTTTGATGAGGAGGAAAACCATAATAGAGGAATCGAGCCCTTGTGTCATGTCTAATGGCAAGTATTCAAATAGGGACACGTTAAGATGCCATTGTAGCACAAAATAGCCAAAAACAATGTTAACTGAAATTAATATAATGTAGCTTGAGTCGTGCTTTATAGCACTATCCTAAGAAACTATTTCAGGAGGTCGAAATATTTTTTTCAGAATTAAACAAGCCTTCTTCCTATTATGAATAGGAAGGATCAGAACTAGCAAATGAAATGTAAATCCAGCAGAGTAAGAAGAAGAAGAAGTATAAGAGGAAGCTGACAGGAAGGTATCTACTGTCAGGGGGAGAATTGGGAAGAAAGCTAACAGGAAGGTATCAACTGTCAGGGGGAGAAGAATTGGTGTAATTTTTCAAGGGGAAATAACAACTATTTATAGGCATCAGAAAGTATACGTTGGAGAGAATCGAAGAGGATAACATCTGATTAATAAAAACGTGGGCTAATTTCTCGCATAACCAATGAGATTCTCGGGGAAAGAAAGAGTCAAACTTTGATTCTGTAAAAATATAAAAGTAAAATTTTATACTTGCTTCCGGTAAAATCACTTTGGGACGTATTTAAATCGCGCGGGTGGCAAATCCATCGATTTCTACTGAAATGGCCCAACTTAAGCCCTTCTCACATACATGTGAGGCCACACTAGGTGCTGGCTTGACACAAGCCCGATAAGAGACCCAACATTACAAACCTTGAGAGGTCCTATTCATTTTCCGATGTAGGACAAAATTTTTGAAATACACCTAAATTTTACAACAATCTCCTTCCTATTTCAAAAACTTTGGACAAAAGATAAGAAAATAATCTGCTGGATTTATTTGGGTGAAATGTAATTAGTTTGGTGTCTTTTGGACTATGAACCAAACTTAAACTGACAAAACATAACCTACAAAATTGTTGGTGAAATATGAATTTCTGTGAACCAATAATTCTTGACGTATGACAAAGATTTTGTCACTCACATTACAATCCATAATTTTGTTGTTAACGCGATTTTGCGCTTTTAGGCCGTGCGCCTGCCTGGTTATTCATGAGAGTTCTAAAGATTTGATCAAGGAATCTTATAGGAGCAGCCCCACTCCACTCTCATATAGGTGAATTCATCAAGTGTATATTGCTTTAAATACACCTCCCTAATGGGATATGAATTCATTAAGATTTTTAACTCATCCTCACAATTACTCAAAGCACTTATCTCCAGAGGGACTTAAATTTGAAGTGATTTACGGTCAATATTGACTTGTTATTACCTATATGAACCTACTTTATGGGATCACCAATCACATAGGTAGGTTACTGTCTCTATTGACAACTTGTTGGTCAAAATTTCATTTCTTTTGAAGTTTGAAGAATCAATTTTCTTCCTACGGGTTTAGTCAGAGGATCGGCCAAGTTCAATTCTGACTTCACAAAATCAATGGAAATAATTCTATCTCTAAACAGCTGCTTTATGACATCATGTCTTAATTTAATGTGTCGACTTTTGTAATTATATGATTTGTTTTTAACAATAGCAATTGCCGTTTGATAATCACAATATATGGATACAGGAGGCAACAGATCCTTAGTCGGAGGAGTATTGGCTAAGAAATTTCTTAACCAATCAGCCTCAAAACCAGTCAACTCCAGAGATATAAATTCTGATTCCATAGTTGATCTAGCAATGATTGTCTGTCTAGCTAACTTCCATGCTACCGCACCACCACCAAGTGTGACAGCCCCACCTTCCCCTAAGGCGAACCAAAGGGTTCGGCGGACCGCCTGCCCAACTCTCGCCGGGACTACGGATCTGGAACAAACGGAAACCCAACCAAACGCTTAGAAGAACTTCGAGAAGATAACATTCAAAACCCAATTGAGCCGAACTATAAGATACAATCACTCTTTGGCACAACGTTCCCACGAAAAACAAAACGAAATGGGAGTACCGCTGCCACATCATAGTCCAACCCAATACAAGTAAACTTTGTTTAGCATGAAAGAGTGTACATTCTCAAGTACATATGCCACATAAACATGAGGAAACACTTTAAAATATATATATTATTAAGTTTACAAATAAAAAAGAAACATCATATTAAGATACATTTAGGGTTTCCAAATTGTCGAGGAGCTATACCAAAAATAAAAGAGTTTCTGACTAGCTCAACTCATTCCTTAAAACATCAAAGTTCCAAAAGATGGTTCCCTGTAAGGAAAACAAAGATAACGGGAAGGGGGTGAGTTTACGCTCAATGAGATATCAAAATAATAGCAAGTAAGAATCATGGAATTTCATATTCAATTAGTCACATACGCAAATCAAATAAAGAAATGAACAACACCATAGATAGAAAGGATACGGGTGGCTCTCAGAAGCCAAATTCCCATTTGCTTCACCAAAGCTTGATCAAATAGTAGTTGACACTCCGTCAACTTCCAAATAAAGTAACCAATCCAGTCCAGTAGAACACCACTTTACACCAAAATCCCGTTCACCACACATACCTCTTACCGGGCCCGAACACCTCAATAGAAACAGAAGTGGTAATACTCGAGTATATCGGAATAAAGGGTCTCAATACCCAAAAATTCCTAAAACAGACTACCGTGGTTCGTTATCTAATCGACCAGACCCTTGTCGACTCGACTCGAGTAACTTAGCCACAGGATTTGAGTTCAGAGGTTACAGAAAGGTCGTTGGATACAAGCTTCCAAACGACGTCAGAACAGATACATATACAGATAACAGATTCAAATTCATACAGTAAATAGGCATACAGACATACAAAAGAACGAGTGTGATGGAGTACACTCTCATCTCAAACAGAATAAACAGATAATACAGTCATTTATATCACATATTGCATGTACAGAAACCAAGTTAAGCAACAACGAAGGGAGTGGCACACTCACCGGTTCCAGTATAGATATTTCAAAAGTTTTTACCCGAAGTGGCTTTAATCGCCCAGAAACCCTAAAACAACAAAGATAAAATAATTATAGTTCGCACATCCACGAACCCAGTAAATGGAATGCATCAATGACGCTCAACTACAAGTCGTATGCCTTCCCAGGTTAAGTACTAGTACAAAAGAATAAAATATGACTTTTGAGCAAAAAGATAACAGTTGGTCCTAGGGTTACAAACAACTCCCAAAACTCCTTCATTTTTACCAAGATCAACTCAACTTGAAGGAATCGCGTAGCCCTAAAATTTTAGGCAGTATGCCCTCTGTATTTACCTATTTTTCAGCCATTTATGGTTTCATTGTTTTTCCTCAACTCAATCCAATTCAACACATAAGAAATCTCAATATAATAGCCCTTTAACTAGGCTCAAGTTCATCCAAATACAAAGCAAGTGTAGGAATGCAACTAGAAATCAAGTTTTAAGGACAAAAGCAAAATAACAGGTTTGACGTCTCCTAGCGTATCGGTCACAACCGGAGTTACGCTTATCGGATTGGGGTGCAATTTATACTGTTTCGAAACTAAGATAAAGGCCTACAACTTTGATGAAGACCATTCAGTCCAGTTCATAGTCTATCCAAGTCAAAATTTCAAATTACAGAACCAGCATCTCACAATCAGACAAGTTAACCGTACTATGGTTAAACGACAATAACTCAGGCTACCGAAATCCGATTGAGGTGTATCTTATGGCGTTTCGAAGCCAAGACATATAACTACATTTCTTATGAAGGCTCCAAAGCTAAATCATGCATTTTCAGAGTCAAAAATTGAAATCTCCACGAAGACATAAAACTGTCTGCGAAACAGGGTTTATGGGCAGTCAAGGGTATTTTGATCATTTCATGCGCTACAGTGCTTCAATTGAGCTGAAATTTTGCAGGCAGCTAGTTAACATCATTTACTACAATTTTCATGTTTTAATCTAAGCCTGATTCAGCCTCAAACATGATCAAACAGAACCGGGCAGAACAGGGTTAATTGAAACCCTAAACTGGAATTTCCGCCCCAAACCAGAAATTTTCCGCAACCAATCATATCCAACATATACCAACTTCATTTTACACTATAACAAACCATCAACCCATGACTAAACAATAATTACTATATAAAAACAGAAAAATCAATAATAAATTAAAAATCCATCAAAACTCCACTTCCAACCATCAAACCTACTACAAATCAACATATTTAGCCACAAAAGCCACTAATTTAACATTAACATGAACAAAGAGGAAGTTGTAAGCAAAGTACCTTGACACCTTAAGAAAGACGATAACTTAGGATTTTCCTTTCACAAATTCCTCCACTAGAAGCTTTAATCCTCCTTAATAAGCAACTTTGATGGTGTAGTTTCCAAAACTATTGGTTAAAACTCAAGATTGAACCAAGAAATTGGAGTGCAAGATGAAGTATTTTTCTCTCTTTTCTCCCTCAAGAATTTCGGCCAAGCAAGGTGAAAATGAAGAAAAATTTGGTCAAAATTTGATTTTAGTAAAGGTAAAGAAAGTTAGAGTCCAACTTCCAATCGGATCGCGACACTTGGCCCTTCTTAAGTTTATTCTTATCCCTTTGTCTACCAAGCTTAACCTAGATAACTATCCTCTAATTATCTCCTAACATCTTGTAAAATACTATCTCTTAATACAAAACTTCAATTAATCGTCAAAATTTTATCGCACTTAGCGCACTAGCGGGTCCCACGTCTTCAACGCACTTCAACTTATAAAGAACTAACTTATACTATAAAAATGATTTAAAACCTATACTCACTTATAAAAATCTCTGAAAAATCAATATAATAGGATTTAATGAAGAAAAAATACACGCGAGAAAATAAAATAAATAAGATAACATTAGGGAAATTTACGGGTCCTCACATCAAGGGTGAATACATAACCACTAGTGTATCTCATTTGAATTCGAGATCCAATTAGCATCACTGTACCCTTCTAATATAGTGAAAAATTCACAATATACGATACCATAATTCATGATACCTCTCAACTAATGCAAACCAATGCTCACTATTGGAATTGTGAGTATATCTACTCAGTCTACACACTGTATAAGCTACGTCAGGTCTTGTGAAATTCTTCAAATGCATCAGACTCCCAATAATCTGAACATATTTAGACTAAGCAATTAGGTCGCCATTTTCTTTCTTTAATTTAGTATTAGCATCATAAGGAGTACTTAAAAGTGTCACATCATAATTTTCAAACTTCCTAAGAAGTCTTTCTATATAATGTTCTTGTGACAACATTATACCATCATTTCTACTTATAATGTTAACACCCAATATCATTTTAATTTCACCCAAATCTTTCATATCAAAATTAGAAGATAAGAAATATTTAGTATTATTAACAATTTTTATATTTGTACAAAATATAAGCATGCCATCCACATATAGGCTAATTATTACATATTAATCATTCACAACTTTAGTATATACACATTTATCCACTTCTACAGACGAAAAACCGTCTTTCATCAACATTTGATCAAATTTCTCATGCCACTGTTTAAGAGATTGTTTTAGGCCATAAAGAGATTGAATTAAGTTACACACTTTATTTTCTTGTCCAGATACAACACATCCTTCAGGTTGAAACATATAAATTTCTTCTTCTAAATTGCCATTTAAAAAAGCTGTTTTGACATCCATTTGATGAACAACAAGTTTATGGATAGAAACTAAGGCAAATAAAACACGAATAGATGAAATTTTTGTTACTGGTGCGAACGTGTCAAAATAGTCAATATTTTGTTATTGAGAAAAGCCTTTTGCTACTAAACAAACCTTGTATTTTTCTATAGAACCATCAGAATTATACTTTCTTTTAAAAATTCATTTGCAACCAATAGGTTTTGCACCAGGGGGTAAGTCTACCAAAGTCCATGTTTTATTTTTCAAAATAGAATCAATTTCAGATTTAATTGCTTATTTCCAAAACTTGCAATCAAAAGAAGAAATTGCTTTAGAATAAGTTAAAAGATCATTGTCAACAAGAAAGATTTGAAAATTATTTCCATAGGAAAATTCTTTTCTCGACCTTTTACTCCTTTCAATTCCTCTTTAGAGGTTATTTTTTTATTTTTCTCAACAGGTGCATGAGAAATTTTATTGGACAGTGGAAAAATGTGTTCAAAAAACTCAGCATTCTTTGTCTCAATGTATTACAATCAAGTACGTCATTTCTTAAAATAAGAAATCTATATGCAGCACTATGTTCAGCATATCCAATAAGCATACAATCAGAAGTTTTAGAACCTAATTTTCTTTTCTTAAGTTCAGGTAATAACACTTTAGCAAGACACCCCCATACTTTTAAATATTTTAAATTTGATTTATAATTTTTTCATAACTCATAAGGTGTTTTGCCAGTCTTTTTATGTGGAATTCTATTTTGTAAATGACAAGTGGATAATATAGTTTTTCCCCATAAGTTATCTGGAACATGAAAACTAACTAAGATAGAATTCATCATTTCTTTTAGTGTTCTATTTTTTCTTTCAGCTACTCCATTGGATTCTGGTGAGTAAGGAGGTGTTATTTCATGTATTATACCTTCATATTCACAAAACTTGTCTAAAGCTAAATATTCACCTCCTTTATCTGATCTGATTCTTTTTATCTTTTTATTGAGTTGATTTTCTACCTCAGACTTATAAGATAAAAAGGTATTATAAGTATCATCTTTATTTCTAAGTAAATAAAGTTTAGTGTATCTAGAATAATCATCTATAAAAATAACATAATATCTTTTTCTTCCTCTAGTCATAGTTTGTTTTAAATCATCTAAATCTGTGTATATTAAATTTAGTAGTTCAGTTTCTCTTTGAACAGTTACACAACTTTTCTTTGTTATTTTAGTTTCTACACATATTTGACATTTTTCCATGTTATTGTTATTGATACTAGAAAGTAACCCGACTGATTGCATTTTCGTTATGTAGCTAACATTAATATGTCATAATCTAACATGCCATAAAAAAATTGAATCAACAATATAAGCAGAAAAAGATACATTTTCATTGATCACATTTGAAATGTTGAGTACAAAGAATCCCTGATTACAATAGCCCTTACTCACAAATACATTATTTTTGGTCATAACAATCTTTTCAGATTAAAATGACACTTTCACCCCAACTATTCCTAGCAGTACTACAAAAACCAGATTTGCTTGGATATTCGGCACATGCAGCACATCATTGAGGGTCAAAGTTTTTCCTTAAGTGAGTTTCAAGAAAATTTTATCCTTTCCCAGAACTTTAGCAGTTCGTGAGTCTTCAAGGTAGATTACCTCTTCATCATCTCCTATTGGAATATAGGAGAAAAAAGCTTCTTAATTTGCACATATGTGCCGAGTAGCCCCAGAGTCTACTACCCACTCTTTTACGTGAGCTGCTATATTGACTTGAGAGATGACTGCAGCAATTATATCATCCCCTTCAACTAAATTAACCTTAGGAGGATAGCCATTTGCTTTGTCACCTTTCTTTTTGTACCTGCATTGAGCAACACGGTTTCCTGATTTTTCACAAACATAGAAAATACATTTCTTCTTCTTAAAGTTGGGATTATTGGGCTTTTAATTCTGGGATTTGTTGGAATACCTTTTGTTGTTGCTTTGAACCAGGTTAGCTTTCATGGCCATCTCCTTAGCTTTGGCAGTCTTTAATTCTTTCCTGTTGGAGTCTTCAATCAAAATATGTTTCACGAGCTCATCAATAGTGTAGTTTTTTAGCTTGTACTTCAGGTTATTTTGTAGTCAGTCCACGATTCCGGCAGCTTTTCAATTAGCATACCAATAGCAAACTTTTCGGGTAAATTTATGTCTTCATTTTTTAGATCCTTGAGTAGCATTTGGTATTCCGTGATTTATACTTTCATTTCTTTGTCTTCTGCTATCTGCCATATTGTACTTTCTCACGACGAATTTTTGTTTAGTGGCGTTTTCCGCGGTAAATTTTGTTATCAAGGCTTCCCAAATTATCTTAACTTCCCTGCAGCTATAATACACGTCAAACAGTTCATTTGAAAGTGTTTGTAAAATAGTATGCCGACAAACCTTATTGGCATATTGTCAGGATTCTTGCTTCTTGACATCCGTAGTCGCAGTTGGTTATGCTTCTGTCAGTGCATAGGTCACTCCATGAATGTCGAGTAGAGAGTGCACACGTTCTTGCCATCTTTTGAAGTTTTCATTGGCAAAAACTTCAATTTTGGAGACGTCTGGAAAAGGTTTAGCCAATGGCAGTGCAATAGTAACTGAAGATGCAGGTTGTGAAGTGTTAATATTGCCGGAGGCCATAGTTTCTTAGATTGTAGCACAAAATAGCCAAAAATAATGTTAACTAAAATTAATATAATGTAGCTTGAGTTGTGCTTTATAGCACTGTCCTAAAAAACTATTTCAGGAGGTCAAAATATTTTCCCAAAATTAAACAAGCCTTCTTCCTATTATGACCAGGAAGGATCAGAACTAGCAAATGAAATGTAAATCCAGCAGAGTAAGAAGAAAAAGAAGTATAAAAGGAAGCTGACAGGAAGGTATCTACTGTCAGGGAAAGAATTGGGAAGAAAGCTGACAGGAAAATATCAACTGTCAGGGGGAGAAGAATTGGTGTAATTTTTCAAGGGGAAATAACAACTATTTATAGGCATTAAAAAGTATACGTTGGAGAGGATCAGAGAGAATAACATCTGATAACATAATAAAAACATGGGCTAATTTCTCGCGTAACCGATGAGATTCTCGGGGAAAGAAAGAATCAAACTTTGATTCTATAAAAATATAAAAGTAAAATTTTATACTTGCTCGCGGTAAAATCACTTTAGGCCGTATTTAACTCGCGCGTGCACCCGGGGGCGTAAATCTATCGATTTCTACTGAAATGGCCAAACTCAAGCCCCCTTCATATGCGCACGAGCCCACACTAGGTGATAGCTTACACAAGCCCAATAAGAGACCCAACATTATAAACCTTGAAAGGTCCTATTCATTTTCAGATGTGGGACAAAACTTTTGAAATACACCTATATTTTACAACAACTATTAATATAATTGGACTCAAACCCTGTAGATATATGTCAGACAATTAGAATTAATACACAAATGTAGACAAATATACGTACTTATTTGTGTAAAAATGAAAAACCAAGGCTACAATTATGAAGATTCACTTTCTAATCAGGTAAAGGAAACAACAGCCAATGAAGTCACAAAGAACTTCAAATTGCACTCGACCCATAACAGTACTACGATTAAGAAATCTAACCAGAACCAAGGAAAGATTATTTGTTCTGTGATCTTACAAGGAAATTAAGTTGAAACTAGAGTAAGGAAAAAATGCTCTCTGTAGTACAGTCCACTTAAGATTCTAATAAGCAACATTTTATTTATTTATTTTAAAACAAAATTCAGATGTAAACAGCTCATTTAGTTTGCACTGTGCCATAAACAATTTTTTTCCAAAAGAAAAAAAAATAAAGAAACGCGAAAGACCCATAAACATTTTGTTTTGGTGCCCTTTAATCTACCTTTCAACATTATGATGAGAGCGGTGGAATGCTTTGGTCGATTCTGAAGAAATTACTTGGATCCACCTTAGTCTTTACAAGCACCAATCTGTCAAAATTTTGCTTGAAATACTTAGTCCCCCAAATGCTAGCTTGTTCATAGCTTGTATTGCCTCCGATTTTATTGACTCCCAAGTCAAGATCTCTATAGTTCAATTAAGCAGTTCTTGGAGACTTTGATACGTAGGCAGCCATATGGCGATAAATACTTCTTGTCCAATTCACGTGTCTTTCGGATACTGCATTGCCATCTTTAAACCATATCACCGCATAAAGAATCATGTAAATGTTCCCACCCCTGTGTGGGAAAGCTGTGGCGGATTTTCATATTTCACTCACCTTTCCTCCGTAGGGACTAAACTATACCTGAAAAAGTGCATCCATGTCTTTTTCAAGAAGTCTTTTCCATAATCCTTGAAGACCTTTTACTAGAATTGGTTTCTTTACATAGTCTGACTTTAGTTTGAAATACGACTTGGGGAATTTCCTATTCAAAAAGACATCAACTAATACAGCTGCTGGAATATTGGCAAAGTAGACTGTGGACTTGATCCAACTCATTTCAATGCAATCTTCTTTTGCCAATCCCAGTTCTAGGAAGTTTTTTTGCATCAAGGAAAGGAGATGATCAACTCGACCGAGGAACAAAGAAGTAAATGAAACCAGTATGGATTTCTTTCCAATTTGGGGAGAAGTGGAACTTGTTATGAAGAACCGAATTTGTCAGGATCCAAACGCGGAACACACAATTATTGAGATATCAAGTGCACAATAATTTAATGACAAACAAGCCACAAGCATGAAAGATAAATGACATACAATATTTAACGTGGCTCGGCTCCACCATTGACCTTACGTCCATGAAGAAAAACTTGATTTTTATTATGAGAGAAAAATCCTATATAAGAAAATAACTTGAATCCAAATCCAACCCTTGTCTATCATCTCTTATCTCCCAAGAACCCTCTCTCACTACCCCATGTATAAGGCTACATGTTGCCCTTGTGTGCCCTTGTGTCTCTTTATAGTATGTCAATCCACCTATTTATAGAGAACATTATTTGACCAAAATCTAAATAATAATAGGAAACCAATTCTAATTCATACACTTGCATAGAATAGGAAATAACTTCTAATCCTAAACAAAATAGAAAATTCCTAGGCTACTACTATTTCAAATAATTAAAATCAATTAGAAAACTAGTTACTTCCACACAAGACGAAAAACCTACCTAAAAGAAATTAAGCCAATTTCCTAACAAATCTCCACCTTGGCAAAAAAAATTTTAACAACTATTTTCCTTCAACTACCAAATAATATGCTACCGAACTACACACTCAAATTAATACAGTCCTGACACCAAATTGATTCAATCGGCAAATGAACATGTGTAATTATCCTGAATCCAACCTCCAGTTGACTCGTGAAAACGTGTCTCAATTCACCGTCTCCCTTTACAGGATTTCTTCTCACCACCACTTGCAACTCAGGATCTCCTTCTGTGAGCTCTAACCCTAAACATTGAGCCAACCAAGTGGTAAAATCACCATATTTCTTCTCATCCTCAAGACTGTCTCGCCACATGTAGTTTTCAAGACTCCACCTAAAACGAAAAACTCGTAACTGTCAGAGTCTTCTGGCGCATGAAAATTACATCACTTTGTTTCTTTGGAACACGTGCCACACCACCCAAAAAACATAATCAAAATTTAAAATTCACCGGGATGAAATATCAACCGTTGGAGGTGTGAGAAAGTCTCCACCGATTCATGTCCAAAATCAACATTGGACTCCACCTTTTTCTTGACCTTTGAATCACCTGTCTAGATTCACCGTCAAGTATCTCCACGCTTTTCGACTTTCCATCCTTTACCGTCAATGCTTCTTGTTAAGCGATTGAAACAAGGATATCACCTATTAAATTGTTCAATTGGTAATAGTAGCTAATCCACTTGATCTCAATAGTTAACCAGGATCCAATCTTGAACAACTAAGCTCTTGATCCAACCATTCCGTTTGTTGGGATCCAAGTGCTTGTGAACAGCCCAATTTCGTAACCAAGCTTTGATACCACTTGTTACAATCCAAACACGAAACACACAACTATTGAGATATCAAGTGCACAATAATTTAATGACAAATAAGCTACAGGCATGAAAGATAAACGACACACAATATTTAACGTGATTCGACTCCACCATTGAGTTTATGTCCACGGAGAGAAACTCGTTCTTTTTTATGAGAGGAAAACCTTATATAAGAATACAACTTGAACCCAAACCCAATCCTTGTATACTATCTCTCATCTCTCAAGAACCCTCTCTCACCACCCCATGTATAAGGCTACATGTCGCCTTTGTGTGCCCTTGTGTGTCTCTTTATAGCATGCCAACCCACCTATTTATAGGGAACATTATTTGATCAAAATCCAAATAACAACAGGAAACCAATTCTAATTCCTAGATTTGCATAGAATAGGAAATAACTTCTAATCCTAAACAAAATAGAAAATTACTTGGCTACTGTTATTTTAAGTAACTAAAACCAATTAGGAAACTAGTTACTTCCACACAAGACAAGAAACCTGCCTAAAAGAAATTAAACCAATTTCCTAACGGAATTAGTAAATTTTGATCAATCTTGTCTGCAATGTGCTGCCACTGATATCCTGGCTCGGTGGCATTTTGATCCAATGTCTTGGTTAGATTAAAAAATTTTACCTTTTCAAGAACAGAAACAAGACTTATCCCAAAACTTGCTCCACCACCTCCTCTAATTGCCCAAAATAGATCCTCCCCCATAGATCTTTTATCCAAAATTTGACCGTTCACGTCAATAATCTTGGCATCAATAATATGATCAACTGACAACCCAAATTTACTTGACATCATGCTACAGCCTCCTCCACTGAAGTGTCCTCCAACGCCTACTGTAGGACAAGTGCCAGCAACAAATGTGAGTTCCCTACTGGTCTCAGAAATTTTGTAACAAAGTTCGCCAAGAGTTGCCCCCGTTTCAACCCATGCTGTATGATTTTCCTTGTCAACTGATATCAAGCTAAAGTTTCTAAGATCAACAATGACAAAAGGGCTTGTTGAAGCACAGGAAAGACCCTCATGATCGTGTCCACCACTCCGGACTCTAATTTGAATTCCATGTTTCTTGGCACAGCGTATTGCCGCCTGGATCTGCGATGAATGAAGTAGTGTAAGGATGAGAGTTGGTTTGAATGGAGAGGCTGATGCGGGACGTAAGTTTTGCTCTGAGGATTGCAAACTATACAGATAAGATGAGTTTTTTGGGGCGTAGATGATATCAGAAAATGAGTTTGAGTTTTGAGATTGAAGGCATGTCATATAATTATCATGAAAGTGATTTGAAGTAGCCTGCTCGATGATAGGTAAAATTGAAAGAAAATAGGGAAGAGAAGGAAATGAACTGTATGAAATTGCCATGAACTGTATGAAATGGCCATCTCTTCTACTAAATTTCATTTGTGTTGAGATGAAACTGATTTAAATGCTACTTGTATATTCTCTGGCTGAGCCTTCCATAGATCAGCAAATTGTGAGAATTAATCAGACATTTTTTGGGGCAAAACTCTGAATATGGCAATTCTAGCTTCTAGCTAGGTGGTGTTGAAGATGTCTAGGATGCGGAAAGGATATACTATTAAAAGCTAGTGTTAGGGTTTGCCAAAAGGGTATATATATATATATATATATTTATTTATATATATATATTTTTTTTGTCACGATAACATTTGTATAACCTATTCTAACATAATCTATGGGAAGGGGAAGCCAACGAGAAACCCATCGAAGGAATCCATTTGAAGTAACAATCACAATTAAGTGACAATTATATGGTGGGACCTCCACCAAATCTTAGTGATGACCAACAGTCCAAGAAGCTATCAATTACCAAAATAATATTCAAGATGTCACTAATCTAAAAGCACAAAAGTTTCAGTTTTTTGAAAATGATTTTTCTAACAACTGTTCATTAGATATTCATTAACACCCAATCTACTATGTATATACACACAATAACAATTATTACTCCCTTTTATTTTTACACTTTCCTTAGTTAATATTACTTTTCTAAAAATCTAACACTTGAAATACATTTTAATAAGTATCCAATGAAAAGTTGTCAGAAAAACCATTTAGAAATATCAAAATGTTAAATGATCCGTGAGTGACAATACTTGTGATACTTGTAATTGTGTGTGTTGGGATACTAAACCACCTTGTAGCACTAATCAAGTAGTGGTGAGAAAATCTTTTGTGGTAGTGCATAACTCACAATATTTTGCTATTTATAACGAGGAATGATAGTGTAGGAGAGCGTAACGGACGATGCCCCATTTTTAAATACCTACCCTAGGCCTGGCCTCGTTTTTCTATGGGTGTATATATTTTAATCAACTTATCACACAAAATATTATACATTTTTTGATGGACATTGAATTTGCTTATGGTTTTGGATTTTTAAGAACATGCTTATTGCAAAAGGAAGCATTCTTTCCAATTATCCTAAAAAATCACTTTTTTTAATAGGAAAATTTTTCAATTTCTTTCCTGCATTGGATTGCACCTTAGTTATTGAATCTATTTTTGTCTCTTTACTATATTCCCCGCCCCCCCATCCCCCTAGAATATAGCCAAGTACAAGGCACCAGTAGGATTGGAACAAAAGGAAAACTTACATTTTGGACTGGTGAAAATGCTCGAATTTTTTAAAAAAAATAAAGGAAAACATAACATAGTGGTTTTGCTTATGAAACATTCAAACTTTGCTGGAGGGGGCAAAATTCATAGTGAGGATGGACTGCTGCCACTGGTTTTCCCCTTCCGCCGCCACTAAACCAATAAGTACCCTTTTTGCGCACGTGCCAGATTGCAGTATTAGGACCATGCATAGACTAATGAAACCAGCTAGCTACTCTCATTTAATAAGTTGCTTAATTAAATTATGGTAAGATTTTCCTTTAGTTGGTTAGTGATGCAAAGTTTTAGACTTTGGCTTACATAGGGATAGAGGCAGGACCAATGGTTAATCCAAGGAGTTGACTGTGAGGATCTGATATTTGTGGCAATAGTAAAACAAAAACTCACAAATGCACATAAAAAAAGGATTAATATTTTCTACAGACAATCTATATACTATTAATTTTAGATAAATGATAATTATGTAAAATTTGAATTTGAAATTTAACTTTTGCACACGTATCATGAATTCAGCAGTTATAGTATATACACTGTCAGTGTATATAATATTTACTCAATGAGAGAGAGTAGTAAGCACACATTTTACTTTTCATTCATATTTACGTCTTTATTAGTGGATGTTACAAAATATATATATGTTAATAAATACATAAATATCAACATATGAACAGCAAATTTCTCCGTTCATACACCAAAGTTGGGTTAGTTTTGGACAGTTTTCTTTAACTTAGCTTTAGCCTGTTTTGTCTTGGTCTGTACATGTATTATAGTGCATGGCTGAAATTGCATGCATGAGACAATCAAGACAGATTTTGGTGGCCTACAAGACGTACACCAATTCTTTTTCTTATTTATTTCATTAATTTTAGTTCCTACACCAAGACGTATGCAAAACTTCTTTCTCTAGTAAATTTCCAAATTAAGACACTCACTAGTCTTCTTAATTTTTTTCTCTCATTCTTCTCAACTGCAAATTATAACAAAGAACCCTATATGTAGCCCATGGCACTTGGTGAATAAGAAACCATGATGACAAGAAACTACCAAACAAAAACTTAATTATCTAACCAAGTAAATTACCAAAAATTTGAATGGAACAAAAACTTCCAAAGCCAAAAAAAACCACATCAATTTTGAAACAGTTTAGTTTAATCATGTCAATACAAAATCAGATTTATATTTGTCATTGTTTATGTTGCATTGTAACATGCAAATGTTATTTCCATACGTTCTTCAATCTCCCATGCATTCACCATTATGAGAGTGGCGGAATGCTTTGCTCAATTCTAAAGAAAGGGTTATTTCCACTTTGTCCTCCCAAACTTTGGGCGATAACCCACTTCAGTCCCTAAACTTCAAAATGGAATACTTAAATCCTTAAATTTATAAATCCGTCCCACTTAAGGAAAATCATTGACAGAATCATGAACACCATTGGTGGTCGAAGAGCATGGCAAATACCGGCCATTGATCGAGGGCAACAATGGAAATTCATTAAAAATCATATATATAGATTGAAAAAGATGGTGAACTATGGAGGGAAAGTTTCTCTCCATGCAACCGGTGCACATGGGTCACATACTTGACCTGATCCAAATCATAAAAGGGCTTCGATGCTCCCTATGCTGCAAATAGAGACCCAAGTAGTCATTCTGCAAGTTAGAACGTAGGAAGAAGAAAAGGGGAACCTAAAACTAGTGTCAACAAACAAGGAGAGATAGTGAGGGAATTTTGGGATTGTGGAAAACAAACGTTGATGATTGCATCATGGACAGCCATGAACCCAAGAAGAAGGTTTTGTCGCTGTCCCAAGTACAGAGTAATGGAAATTAGGGTTTTGTGTTTGTACTTCTTTTAATTTTTGGTTTGTACGAATTGAGTTGGAGAGGTTGAAAGAAAACTCAAGATTCCAGCAATCGAAAGCAAGGAAGCTTAAGATATACTTGATTATCCACTGGGTTGCCATTGTCCTGTGGTTCTTTTTGTTCAAATTTGGGGCAGAAGGTTAAAATTGAGTTATAGAAAAAGCAATAGTTGATGTTGCCTGTCTGTTTTTTTTGCTCAAACGTGGGACCAACTTTCGTTGTTATTGCTAAGTAGTGGATCTTCTAAATAGTGCTACTATGCTAATTCTTGCTTTTGCTGGCTATGCAATTTGCACCAGCACTTTCCTTAGAACTGTCAAGTTTCAATGTATTGTATGAAATTTAGGGGTTTAGTGGCCCAAGTTGCACGTATTTTGAAATTTAGGGGCCTAGGTGTCCCATAATTGTGAATATTGGGTCTTAGATGTCATTCTCTTTGTTGTTTAGGGACTTAAGTGTCCCAATTTGTGAAGTTTATTGTGGCTAATCTATGTCCCATTGTGAACAGCGATTAATAGTTGTACCAGAACATAAAATTTTCAGCATTGCCTTTGATCATTCAACAAAAGATCCAATGCACAATACTAGGAATGACAAACATTCTTAGTTCCTATGTACTTTATGAGTTGAACAAAAGTTACCCACATATGGACTAGCAAAATAGAGGCTTTTACTGCCCAATTCAATCTGATTATATCTGCAAAACAAAAGCTATATGCCTGTACAACTCTTTAGTAATTTGTCCACCATGCACAAAAACCTTTGTGCTTGAAGGTTATTTGGCCTATTGCTGCAATTTTCCAGCTTAATAGATTGGTTTCCATCTCCATGGAGCTGCACATTTCCAATCACAGGTGACTCCTTTACGTGTCCCGCACTTGTCTGTAATGTAGACAGGTTTAATTTACACACAAATTGCCCTGCCAAGTGAATTGTGCTGGCTTAAGTCCACTGCTCATATGAGAGGCTATCCGCAAGTCCTTCACGTATGAGTGTGGAGCTCTCATTGTTACTCCTTGACTATAGGAATAAAGTTTGTGATCATCAGCTTTGGAGTTCAACTACAAACAAGCACATAATATGAATAAATAAGACAGTACACATAAATAAGCTATTGATGTATGGAGACCACTTACATGAGTTGTTGTAGGACTCTTTTCCACATGCTTAGAACTATTTTGAGCATGCTTATATGGGTTAACTAGATCATCAGAATGTATTTTTATAGTTTTAAATCCTAAGTCTCTAGTCATGTCTAGTGAGTTGCTAAAGGTCTATTGCCGAGCATGCTTATATGGGTTAACTAGATCATCAGAATGTATTTTTACAGTTTTCAATCCTAAGTCTCTAGGCATGTCCAGTGAGTTGCTAAAGGTCCATTGCCCCAACTTACAATTATTTTTTGGGTGACCATGCTTACGGCAGAATGATCATTTTCTTCCTTTCTTTGTCACTGGTTCTTCTGCCCTACCTTTTGGCTGATTGCCATCCAAATTTTGAGATGGACCCAACTATCTTGCATACTTATCCCAACCATATCAGCAGTCACATCACTTGTAGTAGTTTCTTTTGCATTTGCCTGCATAGATGGACCTGTATCTTGTGCAGTTTTCTCCTTTGCTGAACTTGTATTGTCCCCTCAATAGTTCGCTTATTTTTATCTGGATATCCTCTCTTGTTATGTCTGTATTTTTTGTAGTGGCTCCAATTCATCATGTGCCAACCTTGCTAACCTTATGAGGTTTACTTGCATTGGCATAGTTGTTCCGTCTTTCTTCTTTTGGAGCCTTTTTCCTCATCTTCTTTGGCCTTCCAGCAGATCTTCCATAACTTGGAGGATTCATTGGTGGTAGGTCTATGTGCTCCCACAAATTAGGACCATTTATTGGATTAAGTACAAGTTCATAGCTCCGTAGAGAGGTAGTCTTCAAGTAGTGCTAGAAACATGCTTCTTTGGTGCATCGTGCCTCTTGTTGATGGCAACTACAACATGGCCACATGGTATTCCCCTTAATTACCACTTTATACATGAACAGGTTTTGCTAGCCATGTTAACAGTATACTATTCCCCAAATGGACAACTTATCTGATACTTCATTGTCCCAACATATGACGCTATGCATAGACACTGCTCTTGCTTAACTTTTTCTAGTATGTCAAATATTGCTAAACAAAGGAGACATGAACACAGCCAAAGTGAAAACAATAAATTGGTCGTAAATTTGCCACTGAAGTTATAAACTTAATACTATTACTTGATAAATAAAATGTTTCTTAACCTTCGTGCTTGGACATTGCTTCTCTATTCCTCTCCATCCTCTTCAACAGGGACAAATAAATGGTCTGCAGCATGGCTGGCTATGATAGGTAGCGACCTAGCCTCTAAAATGACTGCATTAAAGGAATCACATATGTTGTTTGCCAAAATATCACCGTCCAATCCACATCTGAACTGGCGAGCTGAGACACTATAATTGAATGGCCTAGATGTCTTCTTATTATTATTGTTTAAAATTACACACCATAACATTCAAGTCAGTCAAGGGGTTAATTGACCAAAAATATCACTTTAGAACTTAAAGTGATAGAGGCACTAAAACTTAAGGACTAAAGTGTTAGCCACTTTCTTCTTTTACCTAGAGGACTTGCTGCAACTTGAACCAATATTCGTCACCAAATTTCTTAACCCTCTTGAACGGCAAAATTATGATTCGCCATAAAATCGAACTCCATCAATTGCAAAAACATGTTTTCAGAATTTGGCTCCCTTAATAAGCCTGAAATATTTCATTTAAGCCAATCCAACAAAAAAAACTAATAGGTTTTTTTCCCAAGGCAAAAAAGGTCAATTGACAAAGACACTAACTAAAGAGTGAAGAGCCAGAAGGGAAAAAATTGGAAATCTAAATCATGTATCCCCATAATAAGTTAGACTAATTTGTATGCCCTGAGATAAAAAAAAAATTTTTGAAAAAGGAATTTACAGCCTATTGTTTGTTTTTAAACGCAAACTTGATTGAAGTGATTTTTTTTTTCTTTCCTGCTATTTTTTGCTTGTTTATTAACAAACACATTTGAACATGGGTAGCGCATTTGTTGTAACGAGTCGTCCCCTGCTATTTTTCCAACTCACACAGACACATATGCACACTTCAATAATAGAAGATAGGAAAAAATATTCGCAATAATAATCATTCGACTCATTTTCACAACATTCTTGATCCAACCCAAAAAATTTGCACAAGACAAAAGAATATGAATCCTAAACAAAACGAAAAAATGTAATAACAAATCATTCTCCGGCTCAAATTATAGTATAAACTATAGAAGAAAGAGCTTTAGAAGCTGGATTTCTTGATCTTGTATCGATAGAATGCCTTCTTTTTCTTGCTTGAAGAATTCTGGATATTTAAGAGGATTTTCCCTGGTTCATGGTTCTTGAAAGTCTTGCGAATTGGTTCTTCATTCGAGGCCAGTTTCCTCTCCTTCTGTACGATAATGGTATACGAGTTCTCATCAGTTGGCACAAATTCTTCTTTGTAGTTCACCTCCCATCCTACAACTGTCAGATCCCAGACGAATGTGGTTCCAATCTGCCATTATTCAACCAGAACCAATTAGACACAATCGCTTTCTTGAGAAATCCTAATCTAGTTATATAAAATCAAGATTGTTATATCTGTTTTTTCAGTACCTCTGGTGCTGGAATTTCAACAATTTCAGTTGATCCACCCTTGATGACAATTTCTGATGCTTCACCATCAGCAGTTGAGAACTCAAAATCAACATCCCTCTTCAGGCCACCATACTGAATAGGAATTTCCTGAATTGGAATATACCTGTTTTCAAGTACAAAAATTTAGTCCCACTTTGTTTTCAATCATTTGATCAGGTCAGACTTATTATTCTGAAACATAATGGTGATACTTACTTCAGTAAGGTCTCAGTGACCTTAGCCGGGCGAGCGATGATGAATTTGCTCTTAGTTCTTTGAGTTAAAAATGGTGATAGCAGTGCATGGAAGGCATAGTACCAAAAGGGAACATTGATAAATATCTGCAGATTCGGAAGAAAATAAAAAGGTAAGAAATTCAAGAACCTAAGACAAACCAGATACAATCATACAAATGAACTAAATGAAGGCCGAAATTTGGAAAGAATGTGGAACAAGTTCTTACATTTTTGGCTGCAAATTCAGGATAGTTGTCTTGGAGAAGAGCAACAGCTTGTTTTGTAGCAACACGAACTTCCTTCCTGGATGGCCCGGGTGAGTTCTTGAGATCATTGATCTGAAGCAAGGAATTGACACCGCCAGGCTTGAAATCAAGCTTTTGAATTCCCTTCTCCATAAGCTGGACTCTCCATCTCAAGAACTGAGTGCGCTTCTCCTCAGTCCCAAAAGTCTTCTTGTAGAGCTCCGCATCATCCAAAACTCCAAAAATGTTGTAGCAGATGGGGCGGCCTTCACGATCAACCCCATTCATGTATGCAACAGATGCAAGATCAGCCCCTAAATCTTCATCCAAAACCAAATCAATGTTCAACTCTTTCCTCCATTGAAGAGTTTTCTTCAGCATCTCAAATGCCTCATTGACTTTGAAGTCCCTAGCCCTTAAAAATTTCAAGAGAACCACATCAGTTCCCTCATGCCCTTTACTGGCCAAAAGGGGCACTCCCCAAATGGAGATACCCTTGTCAACCTCAACATCTACATCAGCCTTCTCACCCTCCTCACCATTCTTCTCATCACTCTTTTCTTGGGTATTTTCCTCAGTTTTCTTCTCTTCATCACCTTCCTTTTCCTCCTTTCCATCTTTCTTCTCTTCAACTTTTTCTTCACCTTCTTTTGCAGCCTCCTCTGTTTCTTCTTTCTCCCCTTCACCTTCATTTTTCGGTGACACCTTTGGAGCCTCTTTAGCCACTTCTTTCTTAAAGAGCTTGTTCCCCAGAATGGCTTCTTCCAGCTTCGACTTCAAATCATTCAAAGCCTTCTTCTCAAACTCTTTCAGATCAGAAGGAAAATTACTTTCTTCCCTATAAGAAGAACTCTTCTCAACCATCTTCCCTTCTTTGCATTCATCACCATCAATCACATCCTTCACTTGCTGCACTTTCTCCGTCTCCTTTTCTTCCTGCAAAACCTCTTCCTTTGTAACAGCCACTTCAACCACCACCTGAGTTGCCTCTGATTTCTCCTCAACAGTCATGGTAACAATGCCTAAAATGAACGCAAAAACACCAACAAATGAAAAACAAATCCATTCAATAAATTAACCAATTACAAACCAAATACGTAAATTAATGAAAGCCCAACTCACTTTTACTTCTGATATTGCTGTATTTCTATCACAAATCCTCCTCTTGCTTCTCCACTGCTGGTTCTTCTTTGGCCCTCTGAAGAGTTGAGAGAAGGAAATCAAGAATGGTTTGAGAGGAAGGGGAAGGGATAGGGGGGAATGTAACGGTTATATATTTTTTTGAAAAACTGGGTTGTAGGGCCCACAACGGTCAATTAAATTGCTGCCACCGCATGTTAAGAGCCGTTAGGATTCTTTTCCGGGGCTTGTGCTAGTCTGGACTCCAGCAAAATTTGGTTTGTCACAATCATTTTGGGCCCACACCTAATATTTTTTGAAAAACCAAAAAATGATTCAATCTGTTCCAATCAAATTTTAAAAAATCCATTAATTTCATTGAAAGATGTAGTACTAAATGCTAATTAACCTTAATGTTGTCTTTTATTCCTATCAATTAGAACAATTATTCTTTGATTGACTGACCTCAATGATTTTCCTGCATGTGCTGCAGCTCATATTTAACTTTGGTGTATCTTAATATTTATTTATTATTGATTACTACTATTTATTTATATTTCTTTCCATAATAATGTATTGAAAATGTTTGGTAGATTGACGAATACATGAGAGAGATAAAGATTAATAGGACGGCCAAATATTCATGGTATAAAAAATTGGATTTTTCTAACGGACACCCATTGATATATCTAAAATTTTCCTAACATATCAAGTATATACATATACTAACAATTATTATCGTCCATTGCATTTATATACTTTTTTTATTTCATTTTACCTATCCTCTTTTTGCATTTATTTACTTTCTCTAATTAATCTCACATTTTAAAAAATATGACGACTGAAATATATCTTAACAACATCCTAAGAAAAATTAACATGGATCCCACTTTATAAAGTCTTGAGGCCTTGTTTCGATTACAATCATTCTCCAAAAAATTTCTAGTTTTTTCGTGAACATATTTTTCAATCTTTTTTTACCTCATATGCATCAAATCGTTATAATACATTTTTCTACAAAAAAAAAAACTTCAAAAATTTGCTACGATATCTTTTTACTTTTCTTGCTTTATATATTTTTGTTTTTCTTTTCTTGGGCTTATACATTTTCTCAACTAAAGACAAATTATAATTTGTAGTACACAATTTGTGAAACCCTTAAGGGTCCACCTCCATGAAAGAGAGAGAAGACTTTGTCAAATTAACAACTGCATCTTTTTGGCAATGCCCAACAAATAGTGCTATATAACTCACCAAATTTTGGAGTTTGTGAACTTGACAGAAAGATATATTCTAGCATTTCTACTCCCAACAGCCATAATTTCCTGTCAGTTGTGCTTGCAAAAGAGACCAAATCACTTTCTTTAGTTTCTTTCCAGAGGACCAGTTCATTGATTGTTCACCTGAGGATATATTATTCATATTCTTATGTGGGTTCCAAATATATTATTCTGAGGTTATCATCTGAATACGACTCTTGAATCCAATTGGTAGTTCTTATAAAGAGGTTTAAGAATTCTTGCCAAAATGTATATAAAGATGTAAAGCGACTTTGATTATTGGAATTAGCTAATCTAGTATCCACAAATCCAAATTAAAGCTCTCTTATTATTATTATTATTATTTTTTAACTAAAACGAGGATTTATTTTATTTTTTTCAGCATTTAGATTAAACTCACACATTCAATTAGATTAGAAACACTCGAAAGTTACAGTTAAACGCCCCATTAAGAGAAATCTAAAGGGGACCGAGGATTTATTTTATAATGACACACAATCCAAAATCAGAAATCAATTTGTGACTAATAATACCATCTTGTTGAATTTTGAAACTCTTGTGTTAGTTATAGGCCAACGCTAGTTTAAAATTTGGTTTGGACTGCACATTTAATTTCGCTTGTTATTATTAGTAAAAAAATATTATATAGGTTTCATATTTCAAACTTATCTAGCCCAATTCAAACAAATTAAAAACTTATATTGGGGATCACTACCCTATTATAATTTAACATTCAATCTTCAACTATGATGCTAGTAAATAGCAGAAGAATCATGTATTCCCTCTGATCCATTACATTATTAATATCATCTTATCACTCTACTAATGTCCCAAAATAAGAGTCACCATTTCAAATTTAACACGTACTTTCACCATTTCAAGAGTCACCAAAATAAGAGTCACCATTCCAAATGTAACACGTACTTTTCAATTTTAACATTTTTAAAAAGCAAATTTTTAAAATCCCAATGCACAACGAACAAGAAAATGTTTTAGATTCAAAAGATATATATATATATCTATATATGTAAATTCACTAATGCCATCTCATCTAAGCATATAATGATTATTATGATTTCATGAAAAGTTGAATTCCCAAGGAACGAGTACTTAGTTGCAACTACTGTGGCACCATGAGTGTACATCTTAATCCAACAGGATGAGCATTTCTTCTTTCCAGACAAATATTAGAGAAAGTTTTGAGCATAATTTCCCTCATTTGTTGGGTCAAATTCATTGCATTCACTGCTCAAATCTCTTTTATCTTTGTTACTTAAAGAATTTTCTTTAAATTTAGAGCCAAACTTTGATATTTTAAGAGCAAAAAAATCAGAAACAACAGAGAGATGCAATAGAATATGAGCTGCCCATCTGCAAATTCTTTCAGCCGAATCAAACTTGCCAGCAAGACTTATCAACATCCCTCAATGGTCCATCATCCACGAATATTCAAGATGCCCATATATTCAACAAGCAGCAACAGGAGACATGAAATCCTGATTCTGGGCGGCGGCCAATATACAAGCCAAAGCCAGACATGGTATAACTAAGCAAAATGGTCAGAATACGACAGTCAAGAATCTGCCTGCAACCAGCAGGGATTTTTGATGCTCAAGCATATTGTTTTTCTAGCATCTTTTTGTCATAGTATTTCTGCCCATTTGATTTCTGGTCTCTTCTTCCCATATTTAGTTTCTATATATGTGATGAATCCTTGACATTGGTCACACGAAAGCATCACAAGTCCCAAGTATCAAACAAAGACAAACACCGTAATGTACAGACTATTTCTGGGAATAGCAGGCCATGCAGAATTTTCTATTTTGGAAAGTGAAAGGTAAATGATGAAATCCCTTTTACAAGTTGTTTTGGTGGGTGGGGTTGGGGGGGGGGGGGGATGATCAGTCAATTAGTCCATGCATCAGTTTTTGTACTCAAATACTAAAACCCAATAAACAGATCTAGTTATACTTGTCAAAGATGGACTTGGGCAATGGAAAACTTCTGCAAAGCATCACAGCCAAGTCCTCTGTTACAGCAATGCTGAATAAAAACTAAAGCAATTGCAGAGCTGAAAAGCAAACTTCAAAGAAAGCAGTTCAACGAGTATAAAATTAACTGGATAACAAACCCCAATTAAAAGATTAATGTATGCACCACCTCCTTCAAAAGTATTTTTTGCAGCATTGACTGTACAGAAGTTGACTGCCCAAGAATAAGTCGAAAAATGTACAAGGACGATAACCCACATGCGACACCAAAAGCAAAATATTAATTACAGAAGAAAAACTAAAATACGCGAATAATATCAGGTGTCAAGAAAGTGGTATGTTAACCTATATTTTTTGGTGAATGAGTACCTGACCACTTTTAAATAGCTTAGCAATGATTTCTCCTATTTTACGAGCACGGAAACCACACAGAGCATTTCAGCAGCTTGGATTCCACATTAAGGAAGAGGCTTCTGTTACAACAATGAAATTAGTAGATTGACCTGTGAGGCGCAAAAACATTATCTCCTGCCTATTATCTCTTTCAAGCATCAATGTCCATGTATTCACCAGTAACCCTGTGCAAAAGGAAATTTCAGCATCTAGACCAGAACCAAAAATGATTTTATGGAGGAAAGGGGTAGGTAATACATGTAATTCAATGGCAACCAGCGAGAAGATGAGAAGAGAGTAAAGTTTTCAACTACCCAAATGTGTCATACTACATGTAAATTGATGCAACTAAAGCAACATGAAACAAACAGTTGGTTTCGATAAAAAATTACATGGACCATGACTATGAAGGGCAGAAACCACTTTGATCACGAATTAGCATTAGGATTAAATTCTAGAAGATTCCCACAATTCAAAGAGGTTGAACAGAATTCTTCATGGTATAATGTTATTAAACCCAGCCCAAAAATCAAACCAGTTAAAGGGGCCAGGTAAATTGTTTAATCAAACAGTCCAGGCAGAAGCATTGTAAATGTACTTTCCAATTAACTAATTAATGCCATTTCAATATCACAACTATGGTAATTCTATGAATGTATCAGCCAAATACATGTTCATTTGTTTATGGGAAATACTAATCAATCAATAAAGACAATTCGGTTTCTGGCGTCAGTTCACATTTCCCAACTCAGAATACTGAGAAATTTCTACAGGAAATATCCACAAACATTTTAGGCTACTATGCTTTTTATACTTGAACTAGCAAATATTGAATTTAGAACTATTGGCATATTGTTTATTTAATCCCACAATTGTGCTAAAAGTCATTATACTTCAGAGTATTGCAATAATGGTACATACATGTTTTAAAATCTTTAGTCTCTTTTGGAGAAATATGTTATTCTATTTGGACAATTAGAGTTAAAATAAATTAAGTTCCAATACGTGTTATACCATAACTTTGGCCATTGACAGAAAAAGGAAGGGAAAAAAATAATTTAAAATTAACTGAAATTGGTGAGTCAATAGCGAAAAAGACAGATGCCTATGTGAATCGAGGACCGGTTTAGCATGTTAAGTCTTTCAGCAGTTTACTTAAGGTCCAAGCTACAAGTCCTGAAAACCCTTACATAAGCCGTTAAAACATTCGCTTGCCAGTTTCACCAAAAGCCATCAACTGACCCCAATTACCCGGAAGGCTGTCTCCTTGGTTCTACCAGTTACTTGAACAAGTCCCAATTAGGCAACTGCCTCGACCAATAGCCAGTGGCTTGGTCAGGTTTGATGGCTATCCACTAGAGAAACTTACAGCATAAGCTACCAAAAAATTCAGATTTAGATATCAGAGAAGGCTGTAAACCTTTTACTATAATACTCTGATGGTTTTTCTGTTGTTTTGCAGAGGTTTGTTACTTCTACTTTCAAAATTAAATGTTCTCCGACAATGGGATTCCAGTTAATAACTCCCCTGTCCTTTATGCAATATCATATCGATGAGATCTTTTCTATACTTATAATTCTGTCAAGGTAGTGGGTAGTTTCTCTAACTAATATCAATCTCCAGTATCCATAAAGAATTTTCAAACAGAAACGACACACATTAACAGCTAACATTGCATATGTCCCAGCAATTCTTTCATCTTTTTTCTTTTCACCCACCAAACTATAACAGTATCTAGAGAAGACAACTATCAAAATGGAACACTTGGAAAACAAAAGTAAACTGCAGTAAAACGTCTAACCCCAAAAACTGCAGGTCAATATTTGGTAACTCAAGGACATGTTACGGCACAAGGTAGATAGAAGATAGTACTACTACAAAGCTATCAAACCATCCATCCAATGAACTGCATCATCACCACTTTGAGAACAAATTAATAAACATACCTATTATAAGATAGCCAAGCTTCACCTATGGTTCCTATGACTTTATTTCGTACTTTCCGCACGCAAACCTGTATTAGTAAGCTCAGAGTTTAGAAATCCATCTCCAGAGAGAGAGAGAGAGAGGGAGAGAGAGAGAGAGAGAGAGTCACCTGTACTTGATCAATGGGGCCAACCTCAGGATCCCTGTTACGGTGAACGACAATCCCATTGTCACATTTGTTTATAAAGTGAGCACTTCCGCTGATGTCATATAAGTTTGGCGGACCGCCAACCCAATGATGCAACTATTTACAACGTTAAATAGTTAGCACTTTGACATGTACTGTAACAGAACAAATAATTGCTAACCAGATACTCTAGCAATATTTTGCCAACCTGTCTTGGATGTGCAACAAACCACACATGACATGAATGATGTTGAGCAAACCTTTTGATCTTTGTTAGCATCTGACTAACATACTCCGTCTCAGTCCTGTCAAGAAATAAGTTAAAAGCAGGAGACAAGACTATACTAGCGATAGAAATAAACACCAAAGAAAGACTTCAAATTTGCAAGAGTAGAACCATTGGGTTTATGTAACATATATAGTTTCTCAGAGAAATAGTCTTTCTGTATGTACTCAATGAAAATGGTAACAGGAATTTTGACTTAACCATGAGTAGCTCACTATATAGAATGGGATAAAATTATATCCACCGCTAGAGCACAGACAGATATACCACCACCAAAGGAAGGAGGGGGAGGAAGGGGAGTGGAAGAGTCAGCGTCAAATTTATCAAGAGAAAAGGATCTGCCAGCTTCCCCATAGAATACCTCAATTTATCAAATCCATGACAAAGCAAGAGACACTACATTGACGTGGAAGTGAATTTAAAAGAAAGCTTCCCTGATGCTTTCT
Organism: Coffea arabica; assembly: GCF_036785885.1. NCBI lineage: Eukaryota > Viridiplantae > Streptophyta > Magnoliopsida > Gentianales > Rubiaceae > Coffea > Coffea arabica. The sequence continues at coordinate 32,071,672 of NC_092327.1, forward strand.
ACAATGCCTCAATTCATCAATCCTATGACATAGCAGAGACACTACAACATTGACGCGGAAGTGAATTGAAATGCTAGAGAAACTTGATATACTTTCTAAGAAGTTTCACAAAAAACTAAAGAGAACCCTTGAGCTCACTCAAGAAATGTTTTAAGTCTTGATGATAAGCTATTGCAATACCTTAGCTAAAGAGCATGTAAAATATTTAAGGAAAGATAACATAAAAAACACAGACAATAAAAGCCGCGCATTCCCCTGAGGAAGATCTGGCCCACGATGCGGTTTTGGGACCCATAAGGATCCAGTGCCATATTAGACTTGACTCCAATTGTCCAGCACCATGCTCAGAACTTTCCAAGCAAATGGTGCAACGGACATAACTAGAAAACAAGAAAAATAAATAAAAAGATGTAAAAACTACAACAGTTTATGTCGGCTACCCTAATTAAGAAACCTAAAGAGGTCAAGTTAGACCCAAAAAACTAAGGCTCAATGTTCAACATCAAAATTTTACATACTAGTTTTAGGTGCCTTATTAGTTTCCCTTTCATGAATTTATGCATTTAGGAATATGTCCTACTCAAATGAAATAAAATGCTTGAACACCAACGGGGATATCAAAAACGCGTTCATTGCATAGTAATCAAAAAAAATTTCTTTAAAAAAAAATTGAAATCCAACACTGTTCCCAGTATCAATCATCCACAACTTAATATGATTAGTGCAGTACTTGCTTTAATCCAAGCTCACAATCTAAAGAAGCCAATCGATTTCTTCCCTTGCCTCTTTGCACTAAAACCACCCTTTAATGTTCATCCACCTCTTCCTCAAATTTTCTTCTGTAAGAGAAGGATTGAGAACACTGGTCCCTTTCAGCTATAACTTTAAGTTGTAACGCTTGTCAATCAAATCCAGAAATGCTGCAAAGTGCATGTAGATCATCTATGCAATGCGTTATAACCATAAGAAGATATCGAGCATATAACCATAAGAAGGGAGATCTGATTTTCAAAGATTAGCTTGGCAAGAGTGGAGATTTAGCTGGGGAGGATATTGAACTCAGGTCATTTTCTGTCTTAAGCAAGCTTTTCTGCCAAGGATACAGTTCAGAACTACTTTCACAGCAACAGGCTATAGAATGGGCTATTTAATAAGTACTATAGTTGTAGGCTTATAGCTACACAGAATTGCTAGCAAAAAGTTGGCCACCACGGTTTGCTTCAGCGCCAAATTTGACTTGAGAGCAAGTATTACAGATCTCCCAACCTATTGGTTCCATGAAAATGCTATGTCTTAGCTTTCTATGGACAACTTAGGTTGTCTTGAGCAAGCTAATGATAGACCTCAGCTTTCAGATTCAGAAGAAGATATTTTCCCACTCTTAAGCTCCAAGTTCACAAATCAATATCCTATTTCTGGCAAAAATCAGCAGCATGGCAGCTGTCCAATCCCTCCATCAGCCAATCTTACACCAAATAACAGGCTTATAAGGCATACAAAACATTGCCTATTAACACAGATTTTCCCCAGATTTTGAAGCCCCATGACATATAAGATGATCAAGATTCACATTGTATTGTGCTGAAATCAGACTGCAATAACCATATTTCTAAAGTGGTTAGTGTAACAGCACAAATGTTTGTAGTGTGTAAAAAAAATGTCAAAGAGGAGATTTCATGCTGGTAATTCACATCCGTAAGTTTCTTACGTTACTACAAGCAAAGCAAGTGTCAAGTTGTGCAGTGCAAGAGACTATAGGTTGAGACAGATTTATCAGACTATTTTCACAATTTTGGAGACAAATCACATGTAGTTCACTCACTGGCTAACAGGGCGCTGATGATCAAGCTCATTGTATGGATCAATAACCAGACCATTGATACCATGTCTGAGAACAGCTGCTCTTGCAAGATCAAGAACCCAGTTTATATTTGGAAGGCAATCATTCTCGCACCTGTGGCATAGAAGAACATAGGTTTTAAGGGCAGTCGAGGGAATGTACTTTAGAATTAACTGTACATCAAGATCATACACCATCTGTAACAATTAAGCTAAAGTTACCTAATCAGATAAAATGTTTCGTTGAGCCACACCTTTCCTTCTTCCAATTCCTCCACGCCCATTCTTTCAATAGAATCCCCATACCTATTTACCAAATAAATGAGTAACTAAATCAAATACAAAATCTGAAACCAATGTACAAAAAGGAGAAAAAGACAATAACATCCTTGAGGTAATTAGCAAAAAGAGGCAAAAGAAAAACACTAGCAGGAAATTTAAGCCAGCAATTCAAAAGAATAACAGCCCAAGTGCAGAATTTAATGCACTCTATAATCCCCGGCTTATGATAACATAAGATATAATTAAAAAAATTGGTGTGAATTTGTGCAAAGCAAATTGCCATGATTCAAAGGCACTATTTTGGAACAACTGGGAGAGCTTGATATAAATTTGCTATTGGCATCAAGGTATTAATTTTTGACAGGTTTGAGCATATTATCCTGAGTCATCCCACTAGAAAGCCTTCTTTTTTCTTTTCACTCCTCTCAATCCAACAAATTGGATTAGTTTGACAATGCACTAACATTAAAGAAGCACCAAAGAGCAAGGATGCTGCACAACTTGTGCATTTAGAAACAAGTGAAGTTAGCACCCAAAACTGAACATACAAACTGCTGGAGGGAAGTTCAAACTTACCGCACATCAAAGAATGGCTTCCTAACATGCTTCTCCAAAAGTTTTCTTGCATGGTCCCGTACCTTTATATAAATAAACCATTCTATGGTCAGATAATTGCAAAAACATGTGTAAAGAAATGCAAATCAGAAAACAATTCTCAAATATTCAGGCAGTTCTGAGAACACCACTTTGAAAGCAATCCATAACCACATTCTACATTAAAAGTGTCACTAGTTTAACCCCCAAACCTAAGTTTATCCACAAATATCAGATCGAAAGCATGCGTAGATGCCGAAGAAGAAGAAGAAGAAGAAGAAATGCATTTTCATAAGATAGACATCTGTAGGAATCTTGAATGAGTAATCTTAGGAGATAAATTAGTGGAGGAAATCAGGGTGAATGTAGGAATCTTGAATGAGTAATCTTAGGAGATATTTTAGGTAAATTAGTGGAGGAAATCAGGGTGAATAAGCTGTCTCCAAAATTAAGGGAATTAGATGTAGACTTTCCTTGTTTAGTGTACCAGAAAGTTGTATATATAGATTAGAATGTATTGTAGAAAGGAACAGAATTAAATAAAATCTCTTTGATTCTTTTCCAACATGGTATCAGAGCCCGTCTAGGGTTCTGGGAAAAATACCACCTTTGCTTCTTGTCAATTCCAGCCTTAATTGCTGGTTCCTTTCTTATTCTCTCCAGCCTTCATTGCTGTTCCTTTTACTATACATTTTTTTTTCCTCCTATTCAATCATGGCGGATGCTACATCCTCAACGCGGCAATTGTCTTCAACTGTGGAAGAAGAACAAAGTACACGGAACACAACAGAGCTTCAAAACATCCAGGCAGCATATAGACTAAATGGAAAAAATTATTTGAAGTGGTCTCAATTGGTTCGAACATTCCTGAAAGGAAAAGGAAAGTTGAGTCATCTATTGGAAATAGCACCGGATAGTGAAACGGCGGGGTTTGAAGCATGGAAACAAGAGGATTCAATGATCATGTCTTGGTTATGGAATTCCATGATTCCTGAAATCAGCGATACATGCATGTTTCTTCCTACAGCAAAGGCAATTTGGGATGCCCTTCATCAGACATATTCCAAGGTTAATGATGCAGCTCTTATCTATGACATCAAGACAAAGACAACTGGAGCAAAACAAGGGACAAAAACAGTGACGGAGTATGCCAATTTTCTGCAAAACCAGTGGCAGGAACTGGATTATTACAGGACACTTGATTTGAAGTGTAGCAAATGTGCAGTGTTTATCAAGAAGTTCATAGAAAGGGATCGAGTTTATGATTTTTTGGCTGGCCTAAACTCTGAATTCGATCTTGTACGAATTCAAATTCTGGGCAGGCCAGAATTTCCCTCTTTAACAGAAGCAATATCGCAGGTACGTGGAGAAGAAAGTCGTAGGGGTATTATGTTAGAGCTACCTTCAATAGAAAATTCAGCCCTTTTAAGTTCCAAACCTCAGCGGTTGGTACTGAACAAGGTTGCTGCAGACAAGACCAATCAAACAACTGGGCAAAAGAATCGTGAGGAGTTGTGGTGCACATACTGCAAGAAACCACGACACACCATAGATCAATGCTGGAAACTACATGGGAAACCACCCACTCGTGAATGGGGACAGAAAGGTGGCCAGCAAAGGCAGGCTCATATGTCGGTTCAAGATCCAACTCAAGTGATTGGAGGGTTTAGTATGGAGGAAATTGGGAAGCTTAAAAGTATGTTAGAGACAGTGGATAAACCAGCAACTAACAATTTTCAATCAAGGAATCCGGGTATGTGTTCATTGACACTTTCAGGTAAGGCTCTAGTCTCTTTTGCGTTTAGTGTTTTAGGCAATGAGCTTAGGAATGTCTGGATTCTTGACTCTGGTGCTACGGACCATATGACTCATTTTTCAAATAAATTCAAAACCTATAACCCCTGTCCTAGCAATAGAAAGATTGTTGTTGCAGATGGTACTACAACCACTGTGGCAGGTATCGGAGATGTCCAAGTTACTCCAAATTTGATTCTTAAAAATGTTCTTCATGTTCCTCAATTATCTACAAATTTGGTTTCTGTAAAAAAACTTGCCAAAGATCTAGCTGGCTCTGTTATATTTGATGAATCTTGTTGTGACTTCCAGGACCGGGGCTCGGGGAAGAGGATTGGACTAGCTAAGGAGCATGATGGACTCTATTACTTGGATACATCAAGTCAACCAGAATTTAGTAAATCTGCTCTGTCCACATTGTTTTCAACCTCCAATAAGGATGTCATTTGGTTACATCATAGACGTCTAGGTCATGTGTCTTTTTCTACACTAAAAATAATGTTTCCCTCCTTGTTCAAGGGATTTGATGTTCAGTCTTTTCATTGTGATATTTGTGAGTATGCTAAACACACTCGTGTACCATTTCCTATCAGTAATAAACGATCGTCTTTCTCCTTTCTTTTTAATCCATAGTGATATTTGGGGGCCATCGACTATTCCAAACATCTCAGGATCTAAGTGGTTTGTCACATTTATCGATGACTGCACAAGAGTCTCTTGGGTCTATTTACTCAAACATAAGTCTGATTTGAGTCATATTTTCCCTGTTTTTCATGCAATGATTCAAAATCAATTTGGCACCAAGATAAAACACTTTCGTTCAGATAATGCTCGTGATTATTTCAATCAAACCTTGAGTCTGTTTTTCCAAAAAGAAGGAATCATACATGAATCATCCTGTATTACAACTCCACAACAAAATGGAGTGGCAGAACGGAAAAACCGACATCTTCTTGAGTGCACTAGAGCCTTACTGTTTGAACAAAGTGTGCCAAAAGCATATTGGGGAGAAGCTGTACTCACATCAACTTATGTCATAAATAGAATTCCTTCCAGGGTCTTGGGGTTTCAAAGTCCACTAGAGAACCTATCCAAATTCTACCCCGATATTCGATCTTCCTTTAATCTCACTCCTCGAGTTTTTGGATGTACTTCCTTTGTTCATGTCCATAGTCATAACCGTGGGAAGTTAGATCCTCGTGCTCTTAAGTGTGTCTTCGTGGGGTACTCATCTACTCAAAAGGGTTACAAATGTTATCATCCACCTACTAGAAAACTCTATGTCTCGGCAGATGTTACATTTGTTGAAAATAAGCCCTTTTTCATCACTCCTTATCTTCAGGGGGAGTTAGATACACTTGAAGATAAGGAGTTAAAATTTCCCTCCTTAGAGTTGTCCACATCTGAGTCATCCAAATCTGAATTCCAAGAGTCAATTCTTCAATCTGATGTAGTAGAAGAAAAAAAGGAAGATCGTAAAATCTATGACTGGTTCCGGTTTGACCAAGTGTATACAAGGAAAGGAGATCCCATCGTGGTTACAAGGCAAGAACAATCCTCTAAACCAAGCTCCAGGAATGAGGTAACAATGAGTGAATCAATTCTGAATTCTACACCACCGACCGACCATTCTTCCAGCTCTGAATCACCTTGTCCTGAGCCTCTTAGCCTTGATCAGGACCTACATCTACCTATTGCTGTAAGGAAAAAACCCCGAGAATGCACCAAAAGACCCCTATACCCATTGTCTCACTTTGTGTCTTTTGAGAAGTTTTCCCCAAGCCATCAAAGCTTCCTTTCCACCTTAAACACAGTCTCTATTCCTAGCTCATTGTCTGAAGCATTATCAAAGAAAGAATGGAGACTTGCTATGGAAGTAGAAATGGATGCATTAGAGAAGAATGGGACCTGGGAATTAGTTGATTTACCAAAGAACAAGAAAGTAGTGGGCTGTAAGTGGGTGTATGCAGTAAAGTTTAAAGCAGATGGGTCCCTAGAACGCTACAAGGCAAGGTTAGTCGCGAAAGGATACACACAGACATATGGAGTAGATTATCGGGAAACGTTTGCTCCGGTAGCAAAGATGAATACAGTAAGAATTCTGCTATCCTTAGCTGTTAATTTGGATTGGGAATTACAGCAGTACGATGTGAAGAATGCTTTTCTTCATGGAGAGTTAGAGGAGGAGATTTATATGAGCATTCCACCGGGATTCAGTGGGGTTGACAAGAACAAGGTTTGTCGGTTAAAAAAGGCATTATATGGGCTGAAACAATCCCCACGTGCTTGGTTTGGACGATTTGCCAAGGTAATGATAGCTAATGGTTACAAGCAAAGTCAAGGAGATCATACCCTGTTCATCAAGCATTCAGCCTTCGGGAGAGTTACTGTTTTGATTGTTTACGTAGATGACATTATAGTGACAGGAAACGATGAAGTAGAGAAGAACACTTTGAAGTGGTGCCTAGCCAAGGAATTTGAAATAAAGGATTTAGGAAAATTAAAGTATTTTCTAGGAATTGAAGTGGCTCGATCAAGGCAGGGAATTTTTATTTCTCAACAGAAGTATGTTATGGACCTGCTCAAGGAAACAGGCATGACAGCGAGCAAACCAGTTGGAACTCCCATTGAGCAGAATCACAAATTAAGTGAGGCTCATGGAGATACAGCAGTGGACAGAGAGATGTACCAAAGACTTGTTGGGAAACTCATTTATCTTGCACATACTAGGCCAGATATAGCTTACTCAGTCAGTGTTATTAGTCAGTTTATGCATGATCCTAGAGCAGTTCATCTACAAGCAGTTTATCGAGTGCTTCATTACTTAAAGGCACATCCAGGGAAAGGAATTTTATTCAAAAAGGGTCCTGAAATTGATTTGGCAGTTTACACAGATGCAGATTTTGCAGGGTCTCCAGTCGACAGGCGATCAACTTCGGGATATTGTACATTTGTTGGAGGAAACTTAATATCATGGAGAAGCAAGAAACAAAGTGTGGTAGCAAGGTCAAGCGCTGAAGCAGAGTTCAGGGCTATGGCAGCAGGGGTATGTGAATTATTGTGGGTTAAAATTATCCTAGAAGACTTGAGGATTCAATGGAGCAAACCGATGAAGCTATACTGTGATAACAAATCTGCTATAAGTATAGCTCACAACCCAGTGCAACATGATCGGACGAAGCACATAGAGATAGACAGGCACTTTATTAAAGAGAAGCTAGAAAGTGGACTGATTTGTACTCCGTATGTTCCGACAGGACTTCAACTTGCAGATGTGATGACAAAGGGACTGTGTAGCAACATGTTTCATGAGAGTGTTGTCAAGCTGGGAATGGAAGATCTATATTCACCAGCTTGAGGGGGAGTGTAGGAATCTTGAATGAGTAATCTTAGGAGATAAATTAGTGGAGGAAATCAGGGTGAATGTAGGAATCTTGAATGAGTAATCTTAGGAGATATTTTAGGTAAATTAGTGGAGGAAATCAGGGTGAATAAGCTGTCTCCAAAATTAAGGGAATTAGATGTAGACTTTCCTTGTTCAGTGTACCAGAAAGTTGTATATATAGATTAGAATGTATTGTAGAAAGGAACAGAATTAAATAAAATCTCTTTGATTCTTTTCCAACAACATCACATGCAGATTCTATCATATTCCCAGGAAAACTCAGTAACAGTGTATTCAAGCATCTCCATATAACATTGATGCCACCAAAAACACAAGCTTTGCTGGGATTCCGTGGTGCACGAAAGGATAATGGCAGTTCTATTGAACACTAGTTTTGAAGCTTCATGGTCATAGGTACCATTCAGAATCCAGAAATGAAAACCTCGGGAATTGCAGTAATAGCACAAAACAGTACTATAATTTAGTTAAGCTTATTTTCCCATTCAAATTTACTATGAGAATTCAACTTTGTTCTGTCAATTGTTCAGAATCTCTCTTGCTCGGACTCTATTCCTCCCATACCCGTGTTGGACATGACAAGACACAGGTACCAGTAAAGGATCTGGGTCTGACACTTCATTTAAGTTTTCAACACCTCAAAATTAAGAACACGAAAAACAGAGGAGGCAAAAAGAATACAAAGTTTATATCATGATTGAAACCACTATGAGTGCATGAGTTAGATTTTAATTATGATGTCTACCTTCTTTCCTTCTCTCATATGCTTCTTTTTCCCAGTGCAACACTGAGAAATGATTTAACACAACACATGCACACATGTAAATATATACTTTCCTTTTAAACATGAGGCACAAAATAATTTAAGCTGGTTGGTATTGTCATATTTTTTTTAAACATGTTACTTACAAATGAGGATACAGAATGCGCACCTCTATCCATGTCCAAGTGTTTAGAGGTGTCACCATATCTTAGTTTTAGAAAGTTAACAAATCTGACACCTAGACACCTAACCGTGCATACCACCAATACCAAGTTGAGGTAACATTGCTTAGAATCAGTCTTGAGGAACTTGGATCTTACAAGGACAAAAAGTTTTTGAAAGGTCAGTAATTTATACTTAAACAAGAATTAAAGTGACAATAGGAATGTTGAGCTTGAAGCATTTTATACACCCACTTTATCTTTTCAGAATCTGCATCAGATATCCAGCATGAACAGATTCCAACAGGTTTAATTAGTGGTTAAACTTCTTTTCCAGTTTACTACCGATAAAGCTTATATGGTAAAGGATTTCATCACTGTGACAAGAACTAAAAGACAAGAATCAACAGTGGTGGTCCTAGTGCACCACTAACAATCTAACACAGGCACTTCATTCTCAAAATGTCAGCAAATCTATCTGGCAAACCAGAAGAGTGCTTGGGACTTGGAAAGAACCAGCTTACCCTGTTTTCCATAGAACAAAATGCAAATTTCCAGCCAACTCTTCGGTTAAGATTGCACAAAAGAGCATCAATCCACTCACTTTTGCCTGAATTGGGAACTCCAGTAACGACAGTCAATTCCCCTGGCACAACCTGGGGAGGGTAGAAATTCAATTACTGGAATGCAGCAGGACATCCGAAGTTTCTACTCTAGCACGAAGAAACCAATCTCTAAACATCAACATGAAGCTACAAAAGCACTGAACCAAATCAAACCGTGACGCAATCAGACTCTAATTTGATTTAGTTTTATTTGTGCTTCAGTTCCAGCTTGAATTTAATACTTACTTGATATGTATTCATTTCATTGTCATAGCCTCTATGCTCAGGCACACACCAAAGCTCAATAAAACACTTGCACAAATTTTACAAGATCTATTCAAACCCCTAGGTGTTAGTTTACATATTACAAACAGCAGTTAATTATGAATCCAGAACATGGACACATTTGTATTATACAAGAACCATGGTAAGTCCATTCAAAGAATGTCTTTGTAAGACAAAAATGTTCACAAGTCAGGCTAGATATTTTCAAGCTTTAGATTTCATTAGTTAAATCCATGCTGAAAAATTTAGAACTAAAGTTGCATGCAGATTCAACCTTCAAATCTGACCATTAAGGCCAAAGTATTTTTGCAACCCTGTTCAACACAGCCAATGTTTCACAAGCACAACATCATACATTTCAGAGACTAACTAACTATTCTAGTTCTGGAGCTCCAAATTGAAGTTGCCATTATCCATGCATTAAAAAGAAGAAAGACACAGGAAAGACCACTACGTCATATTTTTAAATGTCAAGTCCCAAGATAAGAGTCGTTATGTCAAATCAAGAAAAAATTAGCAACACCCCAAATACAACATCTTAACCTTTTACATATATATACCAATTAATTCTCAATTAGAAGCAGTTTTGTATTTTAAAAAAAAAAGCCCAATCACATATCACCATAAAAGTTTGGCTTCCAGAAAACAGCTATGACGGATAAAATCATAAATGAAAGAAGAAACAAATGCACAATTTTCCTAATAGAGGAAGACCACTCCCCATGACCCATGTTTAATGTTATTTTCCTCCCTTCTGGATGTCCAAAGATGAGGGGTACTATGTAAAAGTCAACACGAAATATTAGCAACTCACCAAACATGCCATATTTGAAAAAAAAAATTGTTAAAAAATACCAATTAATTCTTAGTTATTAAAAAATTTGCAACAAAAAATGCCTAATCACGTATCAATACAAAAAAGAAATTGAATTCTAGAAAAAAGACTAAGAAAGATAAAATTATTAAAAAAATGAAAACAAAGTATATTTTTCTCCAAACACAAATTTATCTCCAAGATCAGAATACATCTCTAACTAGCTTCAGAGGACACAAGAATATAGACCACCTGCAGACAATGTTCACAGAAACTCAATATGACTTTGATTTAATAAAAAAAAAACTAACAACTTCACTGTTTAGATAACCACATGACTTTGCCAAAAGGTTCATCGGATAGTGTGCCACTACTCCAGAACAAGGGTGATCCCAAACATAAACTGTTTTGTTCATATTGCGATTCAAAGTTATAAATATATAAGAGAAGTTATCAGAAGTCTCCAGAATTAGATACATCCTATTAGCAGTCATGTACAATAATTTCAGAACCAAAACAGTTTCAGGGCAAGGCAATTGAAATTTACTGCCATAGAGTTCAAGTTCAATGTCAGACAACAGTAATAACTTATCTAGGGTAGTAACTTCAACAGAAAAAAGGTCTGACAAACTGCCCACAGAGTAAATTTCCATGTTAAACTGCCTGTGGAGTAAATAACTTGTACGTCATGATAAACTGCCCATGGAAGTACTGCTAGTAGTCAATCCTATTAGCAACCATATACAATAATTTCAGAACCAAAACAGGTTCAGAGCAAGGCAATTGATATTTACTGCCATAGAGTTCAAGTTCAATGTCAGACAACAGTAATAACTTATCTAGGGTAGTAACTTCAAAAAAAAAGTCTGATCCTCCCAAATCACTGTGGCAAAAGCACCTATAACCACAATAATAATCATGAGATTAAGCATCAACTACAGCACTTTCTTCTATCAAAATCTAAAAGCCAAAGTTAATATGAGAATTTGAAACATGTGATTGAAGAAATTCAATTTATCCTGATAGCTGTAGCATTTTTTTTATGAAGACATTACTAAAACAAGTTTCTTCAAGAAAAGCCAACTCAAAACGTCTGGAAGAATGATCGATGGCAATTTAAACTGAGGCTTAGAAAAAACCAGCTTGCACTCACATTGTATAACTGGTCCAAAGCCCTCCATCCAGTTGACACTCCAAGGTCATACCCAAGGGTTTGATGATAATAAGCATCAATGTCAACAAAAAAATTTTTGAAATTGAATAATCCTCTTATCGGATAAAGCTCCGCATTTTCAATAACTTCCCTCAGCACACCAGGTCCCAAAAACATAAGCACCTGTTATGATCAATGCAAGGGACAAAAAGAGTGAAAACCTGAAGCTACAAAATTTTTTATAGCTATCAAGTTATATGCATGCTAAACTACATAAAATACAGTAAGGAATGGTATAAGAGGCTGCTACGGTAGCATAGGCTTAAACAGCAAAACCCCTGCATGCAATCAGGTATTTCTGCATGCAGACATCCAATTATCAGAAAAATCATCAAGTGCTGCATGAGGATTTGTTAAAGTGTCAATCAAGGTAGAGAATGTGTAGTAGGTCATAACTGTCATCCTAGAATAGCATAGCAAGTGAAGAATTTTAATAAAAATATAAGCAAGTTGTACATTTTAAGCTTCAATCTATAATTTAAGTAAACAACCCCAGCTTCCCGCTCCCCCAATGAAAGGACCAGGGGAGAAAAATGAGGCACAATAGTTGGGCAAATAGTACTAAGTGGCACAGATCAAGGAAAACGTTTTTGTCATTCACAACCAGATCAAACAAATGATAATACAGAAACCAGAGCTGCATTAGAAATTCCATACACCAGGAACTGAACAACACTACCAAATTTTTAGCTCAAACATCAAATGCCGACTGGTTCTTGAAATCCTCAATATGCCATCATGCCCTTTTCCCACCTCCCCAGGATCTCACCACCACCCCAACTGTTCCACTTAAGAAAAAGTCAGGAAGGAATATGATCACTTGCCAAAAAGAACCACGTTTACAACCAAGAAAGGACATCACCTTCAGTAAATAGTCATATTCTTAAAGCTTACCTACCACAACCACAACTTATTACAAGATCTGAGATTGAAAGCAAAAACGCAGGTGAAGTACCTCATTTGCATCTTTGAAATGTTCAACATCATTCTTCTTAGGCCATCTCACTCGCCAGCACCTATTTAGCCAGCAGAAATTTAGGAGAATTGGTTAAAGAAGGCACATGACAATAGCTTCTCTATACTGTTTCCAAGAAAAATCTGACTAGTTAATAAAACAAAAACCTTTCTCTTCCTAATCGGCGTGCAAGTTCTTCTGCTAAGGCTTGGCCAGGTGGATCACCATCTGTCGCAAGTATTATACGAGAGGCCTATATAAACATAGAACAAAAAAGCAACCTAATTCAGCAACTTCTTACTTGATATAAACAAATTGGAAAAGCAAATAAAAATTGGCAAACCTTTTTTAGGTACTCCTTGCAGTTCCATAGATACTGGTACTTTGTATCCTAGCTTTACCAAATCCATCAAAAAACCATTAGACACGAGAAATAGGAAGCCAATAGGCATTTCACTAAACCAAGACAACATTCCAGGTCCACTACTAAAATCAGAGACAGGTCTCTTTTCCACTCATTTACAGTGTTAGTAATAGAAAGCCCTGAAACTCACAAGAAAGTAGCAGCAGAAAAGGACAAGCAACCTAAGAGAACTACTAACTGGGAGAGCACAGCTGCCTGTCAAAATCTAAGTTAGAATAGCACAAGAACTCTAATACATTGTGCTTACTAAGAAGCAAAAGAACCATTGGATTTCACAGCTACAAAAGCATATGCTGTTGACAAGAAATGCTAGAATTAGCAGTTCTGTGAAAGCAATCACTGAAAGAGAGCAATAAATAGCAACATCAAATGATAGAGACCTTTTCTTCAGCTGGCAAATCTTTATCTGAAACTTTTGGCGGTGCACCATCAGGAACGCTTACACAGTTCTTGAAGCCAGCCTCTTCCATTGAAAGCTTGTCCATTTCACCCTCAACCTACATATGTTATCATGTATAAAGTTAATCAACTTGATACAAAATTTGTCAATGTACAGACAAAAGGGAAAGAAATCAAATTTACAATAATGATATCACTTGCTCCCTTTATATCATCTAGCCCATAGAATATCTTCTCAGTGTTGATCTCCTGAAAATTAAAAGCATTAAAATAATGAGCTTTCAAGTAGTACATAAAGAATTACATATTCTGCAGTCAAAAGCTAAACATATTTTCCCTCTTATCCTGTCTAAAACTAAACTATCATCAATTAATTGAAGATTATTACTTAAAAGCACACAGAAAGCATATTCTAAGATTCTGAGTTCACTTTGAACATCCCCACAAACATAAACTTTTAAGTTGTGATAGTTTCAGGTACAAGGCCCAAATTCAAAAGTTCTGCAAATCTCATTATCTGAAGGCGACACTAATCATTCCAAAGGATAATGGACAAATTATATCATCAATCAAAACAAGAAAATATTTATACTACAACTGGAGCATCAAGCCTATTTTCAACCAATGGTTTAGGAGAAAGATTATTTGATCTTACCAGCCATCAGCTAGCAGGACAATCTTTACCCCAACAAAAAAAAAGGAAAATTGTAAACATGTACAATTGAAAACCTGCCAAAAGTTTTTGGTGCTATCCCGGTACTTGCAGCTTACGAGTACTCCCTCCCTCCAGTAGGTAAATGCAATAACACTCTGAATACAAATATCTACAAATTAGTACATGAACTACAAATAATGCTATATTTAAAGCAAAATCTTATTAGCATAATTTTCAAAATGTATATTTTTCTAGAAAGGGAAAAGAGTGAGGGATACGATAGAGAGACATCCCTACAATTTGCTTGGCCATACTTCAAAACTCATAATAGACATTAAAAGATAAGCTATATATTTCCCAAACCAGAATGGAACAGTATGGCATACCTGATTTTCTCCATATCTTCTTTGCATCACAGAGTTCCTCCTTAAAGTTTCCCCAGATATCATTCTCTCAGAAAAGTATTTGTGCAGCTAAAATCGAGTGAAGATAAATAAATATCAATGTCATTCCACAAGTTGTTATGAATTATCTAAGCACAGAATTTGAAAATTTCACATTAAAGTTAATAAGCTGACATATAACAATTAATTCAGTAAATGATAAATTTTTTTTCTCAACCTCGAAAAGTTAAATTTGTTCTTCAGAATGAACACCATATGGCATCATAGTCACTACAGCTGATTGGTTGCCATTATGTTCCCTCATGACGCTATCTTCAACAACAGATTTGCTAATCTACATGTAAACAGAAATATGACCTATAGGTTCTTTTTTGGGATAGACAGATAGAGAGCTTTGGAGTTTATTGGCTACCATTTTCAGGTGTCCTTGTCTCACATACTTCAAACTCATTTCATAACACCAGCATGTCATTCAAGGAAAAAAAAACTAGAATCGCACATTATGCAGCCATTTACGCGTTACTGAGCACCCAATTTTTTGTTCTAATTAGGATTAATATTTGTCCATATTCAGAAGAGAAATTTCTTAGGAATCATTTCATGTGCCTATTTATCTTGTCCTTGACATACAACTTAAGGTAACTTTTATATCAATTGAGGCTTTTGTCCTATAGTCATAGCAAGCCCTGAAAAAGAAGGGACGAGTTGAGATTTCTTCTCCCTACTATTTAATTTTTCAATAACTATCAATTGAGAGCAACTCTTAACCTATAAGAAAGCTTTACTGCTTCTCCCCCTCTCTCTGAAGGGATAAGTTATTCTTTCTCCAATCTCCAATGAGAGGCCTGAGAAACTAGCAATCAGTAAAGACTTCTTGTCTCTTGATTTCCCCTTTCCCTAAAGAATACAGCAAAAGTTAATCTTCCACTTCCTTAAGTATGAAGCAGACACTCAACACATTAACAAAAAAATAAAAACACAAAAAAAACTCTGATAATATAGTACACATTTTACAAGACGTACACTAACGATAAGCAATTCGAAAGAATGGTCTAGAACAGCAACTGTCAAATATCGTGAGTGGAAAGCCTGGAATGGATTTTAGATAACTTTAACTTTTCCCGACACTACCCCAAATGAAAGGACAAGACTATGTGTTGGACTTTAGATAATTTTGACTTTTTCCCCACTTATTTCGATGAACAACAATGTATATTTACATGAATATTTTGGTAACTTTAGTTTAGGCAAAAGGTTAATTTAAGTTTGATTGATTTAAGATATTTGAACTTGTAGTCCTTATTTATTCTTGGTATTTGCCAAAGTATAACTGACCAATATAAACACAATAGAAATAGTACTGAATTAATACAACAATACTAACACGTCTTCATTAATCTTCCTTATAGGGTTGGTGAACGTTTTACCTCAACCAGCTCAACACCAAAACCATTTTCTACGTGTGGTCTTGTAGCATCCATTAGTTCTGATCTCCATTTCTTCATGAACTATGAACCATCCCAATTAAATGGAGAATCTGTTTGTTTTAAACTTTTCACAATTATCAAATAACAAAAACGAAGGTCAATCTTCTTCCTTTTTTTTAACTCTAAACAACTATGCTTTAAGCAAGTTGCATTCTTACTTGGAATATAAGATCACAATTACAATTTGTCTAACTTAAGGATTGATTAGTTCATTATTGTAACCAGTTTTAAGGGCACACCCAATGTATGTGCAATTTAGAAATAACTAAAATGAATTAATATCATATAAATTTTGTTTTCCATATAAATAAAATTTATATAACTTTATTAAAGACCTTTGATGTATAAGGCTATAGTAATATGGTAGTTACAATACTTAAGGTAGTTATGAGTAGTTATGTTGGTAAAATGTGATTAAGGTAAAATTAGTTTCTATAAGGATAAAATTAGAAGCCCAAAAAATGACAAAAAAAGTTTACACTAACTGCCCCCCCTCTAGCATTATATATTGTATAGATATTCATTAATTAATTATTATTGTAATATTTTCTAAATTGTTTAATCAAAACTGTAGTTTTTAGTGACTTTAAAGGCATTTGCTCTAGAGAGATGTTTGAGAAGGAAGATAGGAATTCAACACTTAGCAACCAAGAAACTAAGGAAGACAACTATGAGAGTTGATTATACCCAAAAAAAAAATCGTATTGTCTATGAAATGAGCAGAGTTAAGAAAAAAAAAAAACTAGTGCAAAAATGAACTTTTGGTATCATCATATCATCATCTCTTCTGTGTTACCTAAGAATACATGCATTACTTCTACGCTACATAAATGTTTATCTTATGTTCCATCTTGTAGAAAACTAAAATGCCTGGTATATGATATTCGTCCCATTGAAAAGAAAATAATTCCAGCCTCCAATCTGACCACCCTCACCAGCAAAGTCACACAAACCATAGGTTATAGCTTCAACAAAATCTTCATCATACAAAGTCATGGTTTATTAATCAAAAAAATTAATCTCCCATTTCCCAATATATTGAAATTATATTGCGAATCCGGGGCTCAGTTATTTACAGGACAGAACATGAACATGCCATTAATAGTTTTTTTATGAACAAACACAGCAGTAAGAAAATTGGAGACCGACACATTCAAAGCAAACCATTGAAGGGGACATTAACACGAAATGTACTGTCATTGTAAAATTAATATGAGAAATTCAAATAAAGTTAAGTATGACTACCTCATTGGATAAAGGTTCCAATCCCAAACTCTCCTCTGAGATCTCTCTATATGGCTGTTTGACTTTGGAGATCATACTCAGATTTCCATATGTTGACTTACCATCAGCAAAGGCCTGCAGATTTTGAACACTGAGAGCTTACCAAACATCTAGTAAATTATATAGCATGTAACCCACAGGAAAAAGTAAATTTTCTTAATACCCGTGTGCTTCCTTTCCACCCACATTTAGCCCGGAAGCAGGTCCACATAGCTGCATCACTGTGCCATATCAACATATATCGCTTAGGTTAATCTTGAACAGGGACAAGATACAGGACCACACGAGTACATTAAGGAAATTATGAACTTACCCTTCCTGAGTGATGAAAAGAGATAAGCTCTTCTCCATTGAATCACCACCTTTGCACTACAGGGACAAAGAAAATGTTCAATATAGGAGCATTAAAACACTAAGTAAACGGAAAACCAAGAACAGTTTACAGAACCAAAGTTCCTAACTTCTGGAATGAAACTAACACTCAAACATTTGAAGCTTATGCACACATTTTGCATGGTCCTATTTTTCCTTTCTGGTACCTTACTTAACTTATAGTTCGGGCTGCATTGAGAAAGACAACTTGAGCAACATTGAAGTCTTTCCTATTGGTTATTTTCTTATTGTATCTCATAGAAATCAGTTGGTATCAATACAAAATTAGCAAAACGAGTTGAATTCAAAATCATATCTAAAGTAACTGTCAAGAGAATATAAGTATTCTTGTAGATAATAAATTAGTAAGGGTATTCTTGTAAATAGTTTGTTAGGTTTGTACTCCTATAAATACTAGTTGGTCACTCATAATACGGTGACTAGATGTTTTCCTCCCAAAATACCAGTTGACATGGTATCAGAGCAAAAGTCCTAGGGTTAGGGTTAAACATCTAGCAAAAGTCTTGACGCGATACTGTTCATCGCGCACTGTCCACGCGATACTGTTCACGTGGTACTGTTCATCGCGATACTGTTCACCCGGTACTATTCACGGCGCACTGTTCACGGCGCACTGTTTATAGCGAATTTTGATTGCTGTTTTGTTTGAAGTGCTATTCGCTATGGTTGAAAGTTTTGCTAATGGGGTTACCACTGATCAAGTTAAATCAAGTTCTTCAGCACATAGGTCCCAGAAAACTGTTACTATATCCGAGGAAGATTATGTTAAATTCTTACAGTACCAAGCTACAAGTCACGCATCTCTTCCCTCTGCTTCTTTAGCACAAAAAGGTAATGACTCATGGATTATTGACTCCGGGGCTACTGATCATATGTCAGGTACCTCTAAAATTTTTTCTAATTTTCAAGAGTCTACTCCCTTTCCTCATGTTACTTTAGCTGATGGATCTACCACTAAAGTTAAAGGACTAGGCACTGTAGAAATTAATCCATCACTTCCGCTGTCTTCTGTTCTTTACGTACCCAATTTACCATTTAATTTAATGTCTGTTAGTAAGCTCACTAAATTTCTACAGTGTACAGTTACTTTTTCTCCTGATTCCGTTGTCATTCAGGATTTGAAGACAAAGAGGACGATTGGTGGAGGGCATGAGCATAATGGTCTTTACTTTCTCAACTTTAATGGTCCGATAGCATGTCCTGCTACTGTTTCTCCTCTTGAAATTCACTGTCGTTTAGGTCATCCGTCTTTACAAAATTTGAAAAAGTTGGTTCCTACTTTGAATCAATTATCTTCGTTAGAATGTGAGTCTTGTCAGTTAGGAAAGCATCATCGTGTTTCTTTTGCTCCTAAAGTCAATAAACGGGTTTCTGAACCCTTTTTGTTAGTTCATTCTGATGTTTGGGGTCCTAGTCGAGTCACTTCAAAGTTAGGTTTTAAATATTTTGTAGTCTTTGTTGATGATTTTTCCAGAGTTACATGGCTTTATTTAATGAAAGATCGTTCAGAATTATATTCCATTTTTTGTGCATTTGTTACAGAAATAAAGAATCAATTTGGTGTGCCTGTGCGTATACTTCGCAGTGATAATGCGAAAGAATATTTTTCCACTCCTTTTAATACCTTTATGACTAAGTCTGGTATTATTCATCAGTCCTCTTGTCCTCACACTCCACAACAGAATGGAGTTGCTGAAAGGAAAATTGGACATTTAATCGAAATTGCTCGAACACTGTTGTTGCACATGAATGTGCCCAAACAATTTTGGAGTGATGCAGTTCTAACTGCATGTTATTTAATTAATCGCATGCCATCTAATATTCTTGAAGGTCAATTACCTCACTCCATTCTTTTTCCTCATGAACCTGTGTTTAAATATCCTCCTCGTATTTTTGGATGTGTCTGCTTTGTTCATCAGCTTGCTCCCGGGGTGGATAAATTAGATTCTCGTGCTATTAAGTGTATTTTCTTAGGATATGCACGAGCGCAAAAAGGGTATAGATGTTACAGTCCAGTTTTAAATCGATTTTTTACTTGTGTTGATGTTACTTTCTTTGAATCCACTCCGTATTTTATCAAACAAAGTATGTCTTGTGAGTTAGACCAGTGTCCATCTTTTTCCTCTCCTGTTTTACCAGTCCCTTCCCCTTTATTACCTGAGTTATCTAGTCCACCAGATTCCATAGCTCGATTATCTCGTCCTCATCTTCAAGTTTACTCTCGTCGTTCCATGGTTGAAAAAGTTCCTGATATGCCACGCACTTCACCAATTAATTCTCAATCTTCCAATCCAGGTATGACGCCCTCCTCTGAGTTAGATCTTCCCATTGCTTTA
The DNA here is from genome assembly GCF_036785885.1 of Coffea arabica. Lineage (NCBI taxonomy): Eukaryota > Viridiplantae > Streptophyta > Magnoliopsida > Gentianales > Rubiaceae > Coffea > Coffea arabica. Next base: position 32,091,762 of record NC_092327.1, read on the forward strand.
CGCAAAGGTAAGAGACATTGTACTTCCCATCCTATTTCTAATTTTGTTTCTTATTCTCGTCTCTCTATGTCATATTCTTCTTTTGTTGCTTCCCTTGATTCTATCTCCATTCCTAAGTCTATTACCTATGCTCTTAATCATCCTGGTTGGAGATTAGCTATGCAAGAAGAGATGTCTGCTTTGGAACAAAATGGTACTTGGGATCTTGTCCCTCGTCCTTCAGGTAAGCCTGTTGTTGGTTGTAAATGGGTGTACACTATAAAAGTGCAGCCTAATGGTTCTATTGATAGATTGAAGGCTCGGCTGGTAGCTAGAGGATTTACTCAGGTGTATGGAGTAGATTACTTAGAAACTTTTTCTCCTGTTGCAAAGATTACCTCTGTTCGTCTTCTTATCTCTTTGGCAGCCACTTATAATTGGCCATTGCATCAGTTGGATGTGAAAAATGCATTTCTGCATGGAGATTTGAAAGAAGAGGTATATATGGAACAACCTCCTGGATTTGTTGTTCAGGGGGAGAATCCGCGGTTGGTTTGTCGTTTGAAAAAATCCTTATATGGATTGAAACAGTCTCCGAGGGCTTGGTTTGGCCGGTTTAGTAGTGTTGTCATGGAGTTCGGTCTGACAAGATGTGGAGTAGATCACTCTGTATTTTATCGGCATTCTAATGCTGGTAAAATTTTATTAGTTGTTTATGTGGATGACATTGTGATTACAGGTGATGATGTTGTGGGGATTCAGAAACTTAAATCCAATCTGCAGGCAAACTTTCAGACAAAGGATTTAGGTCATCTACAGTATTTTCTGGGTATTGAGGTAGCTCGGTCTAAATATGGGATTTATTTATGTCAAAGAAAATATGTACTCGATATGTTGAGTGAAGTTGGGATGTTAGGTTGCCGACCTGTGGATACTCCTATGGATCCCAATGTGAAATTAGTAGGAGATCAAGGTGCATTACTTGATGATCCTAAGCAATATCGAAGACTTGTGGGTAAATTAAATTATCTCACTGTAACGAGACCTGACATTTCGTTTGCAGTGAGTGTTGTGAGTCAATTTCTTGATACCCCTCGTACTAGTCATTGGGATGCTGTTATACGGATTCTCAGATATCTTAAGAGTGCTCCTGGAAAAGGGTTGCTGTATCAAAATCATGGACACACTGATATTGAAGGATATAGTGATGCAGATTGGGCTGGTTCTGCCTCAGATCGAAGATCGACTACAGGATATTGTGTGTTTGTTGGTGGTAATTTAGTGTCGTGGAAGAGTAAGAAGCAAACAGTTGTATCCAGATCAAGTGCAGAATCTGAATACCGCGCTATGGCTCACACTGTGTGTGAGTTGGTTTGGTTGAAGAGCATATTACTGGAACTTGGGTTTGAGCATAAACAGCCTATGAATTTAGTGTGTGATAATCAGGCGGCTGTTCATATTGCGTCTAATCCAGTGTTTCATGAAAGGACAAAACATATTGAAGTTGATTGTCATTTCATTCGAGAGAAATTGCTTGACGGGGTCATCAAGACATCTCATGTACCGTCTGTAGATCAATTGGCTGATGTGTTTACCAAGAGTTTAGGGGGTTCTAGGGTGAAATACATTTGTAACAAGTTGGGTGCTTATGATATATATGCTCCAACTTGAGGGGGAGTGTCAAGAGAATATAAGTATTCTTGTAGATAATAAATTAGTAAGGGTATTCTTGTAAATAGTTTGTTAGGTTTGTACTCCTATAAATACTAGTTGGTCACTCATAATACGGTGACTAGATGTTTTCCTCCCAAAATACCAGTTGACAGTAACCAACTAAAAACCATTCAAGCTTGAATTGTCTGCACCAATAAAATCAAAACAAATGGGGATTAAGACAATTAAGTCAAGAATTTAGTGTCATAACATAAAGACATACATTCTGTAAACAAACAAGCAAAACCACACAATCCTCTTATTGAGAAACAAAACAAAATGGAACGAAATTCAATACAAAAGGCATGACAACTTGCCGGAACTGTGAGAACCGCTACTTCAAGTTCTTTCACCTCTGTGGTAACAAATAAATGAAAGGCATAAAAATTGGTAAGATTCTTTCATAACCTAAGTTTGAACAATTCCATAAATTCTTCTGTCTGGGCAAACTAACATCATTTATTTAATAGAAATTGCTGGTCTTAGTAAACAAACCCTGTCACAATGGCCCTTTCAATATTCAATCTCAATATGTACAGCCACCAACATAAAACATCTCCCTACTTTTACCCTAAGTCGTGATTAAAGGGTTGAAAAAACTATGGAAGAATGAGAAGAACAATGAAGCTATTGCAAATTTTCATTTCTTTACTTCTCATTCGTCTTTCTTGACATCCCAAATGTATGAGCAAACCTTTAGAGTTCACCTATATGGAGTAAGTTTCGTCTCATTCATCCTCAATGAGTAGTCCAAACGTCAAATCAACAACAACCATTAGTCAAAAACCAAGGCCAATGTTGATCTGATTATTTTACGATTGTTAATGCCAGTGGCAGAAGCAGAAGCGGGCCCCCCAAACTTCTGAAAAATTGATTTTTTTAACTAAAACACTTTATAACATTTTGATTTAACTCCTCATTCCCCCCCCCCTGGCCAAAAAATTCTTGAACTTTCTCACCCCACCCCCCTTGGCCTGACTTTTTCCTCCAAAATATTATAGTTCTTTATTCACTTTAAGTTTATCTTTGATTGATTTCAATCTGTCCATAATGGATTAATTTTTTCTTTTCACCGTATGCAGCATTGTACCATAGGTACAATTTTTGTACTTTCGTTTGTGACATTGTACATACGTGTAATCTTTATATTTTTTTTCCATCATGCCTAGAAAAATACTCCATTTGAATCAACGAGTTTATATTTAAAACCATCATTTGTAGAAATAAATATTAAGCTTTTACTTCTTTATTAACATTTTTAAGTAGAGAGAAGTACATACAATTTACATTGTAGAACAACTTATGTACAGCTATTTTATCCCCAAATTCACCCCCAAACACTGGCTCTGCCGCTGATTAATGCAAGATGCTAGTTAAATCTTGGAGACCTTAAATTCAGTATGCAAAGATGGTAGAAAGGCAGGTAAAGGATCAGCAAGAATTAAGATTGGCAATGCAACAAGAGAGAACTTCGTTCTCTGCCCAAGTTAAGGTATTGTAAAACAAAGGGTTTACATGCACCAGGGTTGGCTTGAAGATTCTCAAATAGTAAATGTAAACAAAAGATGACAGATATAGCTATGAAACTGGTCATCTTGAAAGTCAAACAAGGAACGCACCATCAGTTTTAAGATTCATACCATGTAGCCAAATATCTACAAGAAATTACTTGTTCAACAATATAACATTTGACCAATTTAGAAACCGAAATTTCATGACTAAAGGAATTCTTCTTTCAATTGCATAAACATGTCAGATCTGACATCCCTTTGCAGGGCCTAAGATCATAACCTCATGTGATACTACAGAGTAAGGCGATAGTATATGTCTAGAAAACCATACTACCTTATGGTAGTAGCTAAATCCAAGAGATCCAAGAGAAAAGTAACTGGGCTTAGCTTGGATCTAAGGGTTTATGCTTGACCATCATCATTGATGTTTTTAACAACTTCAAAGTTTTCCTCAGTGTGTTTTGGACAGTAACCAGAAATTGCGCACCAGACATGCATTCAGCAACAATTCAAGCCCTAAAATTTAGTACTGCATAAGAAACCAGGATTCCACTTCAAAATGACTAAAAGAAGCAGAAACAAGTACTTCATTGTGTCATAGAAGTGAACGCCCAAACCCAAAAAATAGGTTTTAAAATAATAGATACTATACAAACACAACACCACACCACAGACTTATACATCAAATAAAAGGTTAAAAACCAAAATCATCCAAAACAACATTCCTGGAGACTTACCATCGGACAAATCAGACCATTGTACTGCCCCGGCATACAAGATTCAGAATTAAGACCAAGCTTCTCCAACTTAACCCTCAAGAACCTCAATTCTGCTGAATCAATTACATCTTCCTCTCCAGTCTCCAAAGACACTCCAGAAACAAAGCCAAAACACACAACAACAGTTTAGCAATAACTAAACAACCAATGTCTGACAAACTTAAAAGTAAAGAAGAGACACAAACTCTGCAATCCAAATTTGTTAGGACTTATCAACCACTTAAAAACATGCTTACAAGTATATAAATACACCTCAACGAAATTAACAACAAGAACAGCTTCAACCCCAGTTTAAATTACAGAACATATAACCCAAAATACCAAAAGCTGCTGAGGACATAAAAACGTTTAAGTAAAGGAAAATACAGAAAGCAGGGTACCTGGCATGGGAATAGGAGCATGGGGTGTATACGACAAGCGAGACTTTCTACAAAAAATTGGGGATCTGGGTTTTGCTAGAATGGTGGAAAAGATGAGTTTTTTAGCGGTAAAAGGGTAAGTCTGTGAGTAAAAGTTGGCTGCTTTGGGTGGTGTAAGAGTGTGGAAGAAGAGGGACGACTTGAGAAAAACCAAGTGTTTGGAGCCAGCCATGATGAAGTTGTTGGAGTTGTTGAAAAGGTGCTTATAACGAGGAACAAGATGCATGTTTTGCAGCAGTTGTTAAGGTCTATGTTGTTGTTGTCTGAGAGAAGCAGAAGAGGAAGCCAGAAGCTGCAGCTGCCATGGAGTTTGGGCAAAAGCCTCTGGTAAGGGGTTTTGGGAATCGCTGCAGGGGTTAAGGGAGGGATGTATTTGGGCCCAACTGTTCCTCTACCGGGTTGGCCTTTACCCGACCCTGTTGAGACATGATTTGGGATTTGAAATTGCAGCCACGGATTTGTTTGCCCGGTGGAAATGGTATTGGTGCAGGTACCGTAAATTGGACCGCATTTTTTTGAGTGTAAGTGGGAGGAGTATAAAAATTTCGAATCGTCACGCTATAAGGTAAAGTATAAAAATTTCCTTTAGTTTAGTATGTATTAGTTTCTTTGGTTTTAAAATTTACTATTTAACTCTTTACTTATAGTTGCAATAAAAAAAAACTGTTAAATTTAACAGTCAAACTTCAATATTCAAATTATTTTAGATAAAATTATTATGAGATTACAAAATCATCATTTAAACTAAGGTTAACATAATGTTTTAAATGAAATTTGATGGCAAATTATACTTTTAGAAAAAAAATTTAATTAAAAATGAAATTTCAGATTATAGCTTGTATTTATTTTGTCTTCAATGCTATCTATTGGACTGTTGGCACTATGATTTTTTTTAGAAAAAAAAAACTTACATTTTTACCGTGATTTTTTCTTGCCAATTTTTAAGAAACAAAGTAAATGTAAGTTTTTTTTTTGTAATATGGTGATAGCAATCCAACAAATAGCATTAAAGATGAAATAAATATAAGTTTTTCCCTAAAATTTTATTTTTATCTCAAATTTTTCTAGAAGTATAGTTTGCCATCATATAACATTATTTTAACCTTAGTTTGAAAGGTGACTTTGCAATTTTATACTAATTTTATTTGAAAATATTGACTATTTAAATTTGACCGTTAAATGTGATGGAGAATTCAATGGTCTCAATTCAATTGCAACCATAAGAAATTAAACTATAGGTTTCCTGTAGACACCAAATTTTTGGTGTAATTTCATTTACTGTTTATTTTAGTTTTTTTTATTTGTCGTGTTCATTTTATTCGATTTTAGTTTTTAGTTTTTAGTTTTATTTTTAAGTTTTTAGCATAGAATTTCTTGAAAGTGGAAAAAGGGAAATTTGTTCACAAAAATATGTTTATTTCTTTAAATTCAATCTTTGGGCACTTTAGTTATTGTTATTAAGTTATTTTGAGAAAAAAGAAAATGAATGAAAATGAAAAGAAAATGTGAAAAAGATGGAAAAATGGCCATTTTTGTTGTTTTTAGTTGTTTAGTTTTTAAATTATTTTCATTATTATTACTATTATTAGTACCTGGTTTTTGTCAATTTGTTATCATTATTATTTATATTGTATCATTTCTGTATTTATTAAGTTGAAAGTTTTTTTAAAAAAAAAAAAAAAAAAAAAACCCGCAGCATGAAGGCTGCGTTTTTGCCGCAGCTTGCAAGTGAACTTTGGGGAGCTCCTTAGCTGCAAATTTCAGAGGAAGTGGCTGAGGTTTTTAGGGTTGAGTGCTTGATATAAATAGAGGGGATTGGCAGCCGCAAACAGGAGAGTGAAGGGCGATGGAAAAAAAACAGCGAGAGAAAGAGGGAGAGCTTCATCGGGGGAAGGAGGATCGGAAGGAAAAAACAGCAAGAAAAGGTGGCGGCTGGGTTTGGGGGTGAAAAATTGAGAGGTTGACAACGGCAGAAAGAAGAGAGGTGACGGGCTGAGAGTTGGAGCTAAGGAAAGACGGCTGGGTTTAGAGGGCAATAAAAATGGAATAGAGTGCGGCGGCGGAGGGAGCTAAAGTCCGAGAGAAAGAGAGGGCAAGAAGGGAGAATTACGGCTAGAAAGGTTTCTGGGAGAGAGCCTAAGCGAGTGGGAGAGAGGTTTTCGGAAAACAAAAAAGAGGGGGGAGCAAAGGTTGAGCAAAAGAAACGGAGAGGTGAACGGCAAAGAAAAGAACGAGAAGGAACGGAGAAAAGCAAGAAATGGTTCGGCTGTGTAAGGCAAGGAAAGTTACGGGCTTTGGGGCAAGCATTTCAGCCGTGAGGGTTTAGAAGGAAGAGACAAAGAGTAATCGAAAGCTGGAAAGGAGGAGCTACTCCATCAGAGCAAAAACAAAAACCTTTCGTGGATCTTCGTCCCCAGAAACAGCGTGTTTGTCCTGAGGTAAATTCAGTTTTGTTCCATGAAGGCTTGAGTTCATCACACCCGTCTTGTTATCCTTGCGCATGCGCCTGTATCTTTCTGTAGTTTCTGATGCTTTTTGAGAAGTTCATGTGTTTTTCAAAGCTTTAGGACAAGTAGATGTTCAATGATTAAATGGTTTAGCTAAAAGACAGCAACTTTAATTGAATCTGGTTTTTGTTTGCCGCAAGTTCCTTTCTTTTCTGCATTTTCTGTGATTAGCGACCTGGCTAGATCCTCTGGAAATGGAATGTTATGAGGGTCATGTGATGTCAAATTACTGTTGCCATGAGAATGAGTGGTGTTTACATGGGTTTTTGTTTCAAGCGAAACTTTGGTCCTTTTCGGTTCCATGGTGTGGTGATTGCCATTCATACAGAAATTCTGTTTTCCCACCTACTGTTTCCATGTCTACTCGATGGTATCCTCTTGCTGGTTTGGGCAGTTTATCTTGAGTTCATAAAGTCAAGAATTTGGCCTGGGTTTGGAGGACAGAAGCCTGGGGTTTGTGCCAATTTGGTCGCTGGGTCTCTTTGAATTTTTGTGTCAAAATATTTGTTTGTGTTTGAGCTGCAAAATTTGCGGCAGAAACCTGCCAGGCTGTAGACAAAAACCAAAAACAAAAAATAGCTTGCTTGTTAGGACATTAGAAGTTAGAGTCGGCAGCGTCTTTCTTCCTGTTTGGTGTGTTTTTTCGCTGGAATTTTCGAGCCAAAACTGTAGTAGACATTCATGTCGAAAGTTAGCCGCAGCCATGTTCGAAACTTTTGGTTTGTTGCAGCTATACTCGAAACTCTTGGCTTGTTCGAATCTACTGCTGCAGTTTCTGTTGCAGCTATGTTCATTGCTCCAAGATCATTTTTCATTTGTTGATTTCATATCCAGCTCACTGTGTCATGCTTGGGGTAAACCATGATGTTTAGCTATGTTTTAATTGAAGTAATTGCAAAGCTAATTGTACGAAGTTGTTTGGCTGGAATTGTGGAGCCTTGTGCATGAAAAATGTTGCTGCAAAACCTTGCCGAGAGTTTCACATGTTGCTGAAGCTTTGTTGCAGAATGTATTTCATGTCACTTTGCATGAATGTTTGCTGGATTTTACATTATCTCTTTCTAAGTTGTTGGCTTATTGAATTCGGTGGTGATCTTGAATGAGGTGCTAGTTGCTTTAGGATTGCATTCAAGAAACCCATTGCATTGCAGCAAAAAAAATGGTAGAAGCAAAAATGCAGCAGGCTTGCACTTTCCGTTGCAGAAGTTTTCTTCAAATCTGATTTGCATGACTTTGGTGTTTAAAAAGAAGGATTTCTTAATGGGAAATAAGATGAATGCTTAGTGATTGTGTTGCACTAGTTGTTTAAAGTATTGAAATGGTGATTGTTTGAACTAATTAAGTGGAAAGAAAGAAGCCACGGCTGGAAATGAAATTTGTTGTAGAGAAAAGTTTCTTCTACGTGATTGCATGGCTTTTGCATGAAAATGATTTTCAAAATCGCACTCCAACCCCTTGGTTTCCATCTAATTCTTCCATGGCCCAATCAATTAGAGAATTTCATCATTTTGGTCCTTGTTAATTTTTAGTTTGTGCAACTTCATTGCTTGTTTGCTTCAATTAACTACCATGCTTAGATTAAATTGCATTTAAGTTATGGCCTTAGGGACTTTGTGGCTAAGTGAGCTTTGTTTTGCCCATTTCTTTTAATTATTCTTAAATAAAGTGGTGCCTTGACCTTTTTATTATTTTGGAGGGTAATTGAATAATTTCACTTCATTGGGGCGTCAATTCAAGGGAGGTACACTCTATCCCTAATTCGCACTACATTTGACCTTACGTGCTCCTACGTGTTATGTGAATATGCATGCCTACTTCGCTTTCCTTGCCTTTCTTTGATTCCTTTCATTTATTTCATTTACTTTGGCTTTTTATTTAAGTTATTCATAATGGGGTATGTGTACACCTCTTGGCTTGTAATAGATAGGGTTCGGAGAGCATCTGGTCCAATTCCCTTTCCCCTTTATGCTTTTATGGGGTATGTGTACACCTCTTGGCTTGTAATAGATAGGGCTCGGAGAGCATCTGGTCCATTTCCCCTTCCCCCTGGTTGCTTGCTTTTGTTGCTACATGTTTAATTGCTTTATTAGGCTCTTGCATCTAGTCGAGCATGCTAAATGCTATGTGCTATGTGTTTACAAGTGTTTGGCATGTCTACTCGCTTTCCATAACCATGAATGAATGGAATGGATGAATGTACGTTTCCGCTAGTCCAACGCTAGTCGGAATTCATAGAATGGGCTAGTCCAACGCTAGACCCTTAGGGATTTCCCCTCATTAGCATATCATTTGCTTGTTCACCACATATCATGCATTTTTCTTAGTTTTATCACTTGGCATGCTCCTCGAACCCCCTTTCCCTTCATTTTAGGATTTTTGCATATCATGATAGTTGTAGGGTCCATTTGCTTGAGGGTCCCCTTCTGATGAGGAAAACGAGCGAGTGTGGCTATTCTATAGCCTTAGCACGCTAGTTTTGCCTTCTAATCAAAGGGAAAATCAAAGTCGGAAAGTTAGGAGTCAACCCCCGTACCCGTCTTGCTTGCATTCCCTAGGCTCATGCATTCTACATTCACTCTATCATTCTATACCCTCATTACACTTTTATTTTCTCCTCCTACTTTCACACATGCACCTTCATATCCCTTCCCCTGCGCACAAACACTTGGATTTTTCACACAATTTCACACGAGCACCTTTTCATACATCTGCACACAAACACTTGAATTTGTTTTACAATTTCACACAAGCACCTTTATACAATTTCGCACACTTGCACTTGCATTTCTTGCATCTTTCATACACTTTCACACTTGCACGCTTGAATCTCATTTGCATTAATCGACCTCTATGAGGTTTTCCTTCGTTGGCCGCCACAATTCATGTGGTTTGGGACCAAAAGCCTCACGAGAGACATCGTAGAATTTAGGATGGCATTTTCCTTTTCGTTTTGCATTCATATAGTCATATCCAACGTGCGAACATATATTGGGTAGAAAATTAGGAAAGGTAAGGTTAAGTCGCGCAACTAGCCTTGGCTAGGTCAAAGGGGTGCCTTGGATTCTATCCTTGCCTTCCCCTTTGTCAAACGTGACCCCCGAACCTTTTTCTTTGACTTACGTGGACTAGGAGTCGTTTTAAAAAGGGTTTTACTACTTTGTCTTTAAAAAACACTCTTTTGGGTGACTTGGTACACCCCAAATCTATACCAAGTGGCGACTCCGTTTTCATATTTAAAAAACCCTTTTTTAAAATTTCATTTGGCCAAATCGTCGCTTTCCAAAGTCCCATGGCCTTTTTACTTTTCATTTTGCACACGTTCACACCACACTTCACACACACAATCTCACACATTCATTTCACATCAATCAAAAAGTGGGGCGCGACAGTTGGCGACTCCACTGGGGACTTCCTAAGTGGGTCCAAGCATTTGACTTGGCCATTCTTTTCCCTTTTCTACCCTTTTTATGCATTGCATTTGGATATTAGGGTTGCATTTTCTATTTTAGGACTTTTTCGCCTCGCGCGCGTATCAAACTATTCCCTCACTCACGTATGTGTGATTGGTTGATTGGATGTATGTTTATTTAGTTATCTCGCGCTTGCATTGCATTTGGGAGGGGGCGTGTCACCTTTAGAGCCTCGCGTGGTTCTCACCCCTTTCCCTCAAAATAGGGAGCACTTCATACGTGCACGTTTTTTTATTGTTATTCCATTTTATTTTATTTTTCGTGGGCGTTTCCCACACCGCCTTGTAGGATTAGGATCGATTGCCTTGGGTAGGCGGCTGGTGTGCTCTGCGCCCATAGCGCTACCTAAGGGATCACTCGAGCCACCGATCAAAGGCCCTGGGAGTGATGACCCTTCGCCTTTAGGTCTGAAGGCTTGGGAGCCGAGACTTATCGAGTCTAGTTGCATTAATGAGCCCCAACCTCATGCATCCATGTTAGAGTTTGCCTAGGTTAGAGTCAACCTCACCTTTTTAAGCACAATTAGGCACGAGGGAAGGGGGTTCCACCCCTTTTATTGGCTTTTATCGTATTTCTTTTCTTAATTGCTCCCAATGTGTTATGTGTACTATCAACTGCACTAACCATTTCTTTTGTTTTCTTGGCTTGCATTCATGTGCCATAGCAATAAGAGGCCTCTTTGGCACTCTTTTAGTGACTCACCCACTAGATAACTCACATGTTTAAATTTCAGTCATTATACTTAATAAATACATTTCATTTTAGACCTTTTCCCCCTCGATGCATTATTTATGTCCTTTAGGTCATATTTGTCACATATTCACATAGCTTTAATAAACTGGCATCATACATAAACCATAGAAAGGGAATGCCACATAGGGAATCCCGTGTTAAGGAATAAGCCACCTTGTGTCTCGGATACTTAATCCAGTGAGACTTGCACGTTTACATTTTGTACCATCCAAAGGGGTAGTGCACAAGGTAAGGTAGGATCCGATCATTTTCATAGAGTGATCTTTGGAATATGAGCATCTAATAATCACTTTTTGGCCATTTTATCAAAAATTGGTAAAAATCCCTTGCGTGAAGGACATTAATTTGAAGAAATTCACAAGTGATTCCTCCTATTGAGATGATAAATAAATTGAGGCCAAAATTTGATTTTTAGAAGGTCATAGACCAATGCACCTCAATAATTTTGGAATAACCAATGGCCGGACAATTCAACCAATCCATTTTGCCAATTCATTCAATAAATCATCAATTCATTTGACCAAATTACCCTTTTTAGGGTCTTTTGACCAATTTACCCTTTTTAGGGTCATTCGGCCGATTTTTGAATAAATCCCTAATTCAATTTCATTCATTTGACCAATTTACCCATTTTTAGGGCAACCGAGCCGATTTTGAATAACTCAAGTTTCGTTCAATCTGTTTGATCAATTTACCCTTTTTAGGGTGATCTGATTAATTTTGGATAAATTTCATTCAATTCATTTGACCTGTTTCCCTTTTTAGGGTAATTTGGTCAATTGTAAATAAATTGTCAATTTCATTCAACCCATTTGCCCTATTAGGGTTTCATTGTCAAATTCCAAATTGGGAAATCTAGTCAATTTTGAAGAAAACCGTCCATTGCATCCAATCACTTGATCAATTAGGGTTTTGACCCGTAATTCACTGAGAAATTTTGTCAACAAATTCCAATCTCTTCGATAGGAGTTCGTCAAGGTCAAACCCGTGCATTTTTGCAAGCTCTTGTATCGATCAAAACTGATCAATCCCTTCGGACGAAGTCCTCATTTTGACAGACGTCTCTTCTCATTCCAATGGGCCAATTTTTTTCAAATTATTTTTCACTCCATAAGCTGATCGGATCCATCAGGTATTGTATAGTGCCTATTCTAGCGGATTACATTTTCATGCTAGGCCTACCCTTGGCATAAAAAGGGTTCCCCCCATAGGACATGCATACCGATTTTGCAGTTTTGCCTACTAACTCGGGGTATTTTTCTTTTGTTTCCCCCTCCCCTGCATTCATAAAAATGTTTCAATAAGATGAAAATATTCTTCTATATCTGATGATAATTTTAATCCAATAAAGTTTGAAGAGTACAAGTGTTATTTGATTCTTGGGCAGATCCTACGATGAAAACATAAATGATCTATCTGGAAGCTCTACGCTAAAGCCTCTGAGAGATGTTGTGATTGTTTTCCAAAGGAAAATTTTCTATATTTGATTTGTTAATACATTTTGTTCCAAAAAGAAAAGGAGACAAAAAGTGTATATGTGGAGCTCTTTACAAGTTTCTCTCTTCTCATTTGTATTGTAATTGAATGAGAAATTTTGTTTCAAACTTTTTCAGTAATAAACTTTTTGGACAATCATTGTTTTGTACATATTTATGTACATTTCATTCTTTATTCTTATTCATTGGAGATTTCGTGACGAATTTTAAGAAGTAAGACCAAATTGAAAAGCTTCATGATCACAAGGGTCTGCTTTCAAAAATCCTTATGTACACCAGATTGTTGATCCGAGTCATCCAATAAGAGTGCTCAGAAAGAAAGAGAGTGAACGGTCACTCAAAAGGCCCTATGAGATACCTTTCTCCTTCCCTTAATTCCAAAATAAAATCAGTCACATTGATTGATAAATTGCAAATTGGGACAATCTTTGCTTGGAAAAATCTCCATTGGTTTAACCGGATTCAATTCACATCTAAGTGAAAGCAAAAATGTGCATTATTCTTGTTCGTTTTGAAAATTTGGAATGATACTTTGAGCATTTGTTTCACTACCTATACAGATTTTTATCACTTGCTCTCCCATTTGAGCCTATGAAAGAATAATTTCGTTTCAAATAAGAGCCCTAATGATTACCACCCTATATTGGAAAATTTTCAAATATCAAATAGGGGAATGGATTTTCAATAACCGTTTCGTTACTTTGGTTGTCATGAAGTGTAAGAATGATGCTTTGGCCGTCGTTTCTACAACCTAAACACTGATCACCCCTTGCATCCTCATTTGAGCCAAAATTACTGGTTCTTTTCAAAGCACTTATGATCGCCCCCACACTGGGGAAGAAGATTGGAGAATTTTCCAAAAGAGAGAGAAAAGCCAAAATGCTAAGGCTAAAAGGGAGAGAACCGCAAATTGGAAATTTGATTCCACTTGGGTTCCAATGTTGAAAAAAGAAAAGGAAGGGTTTTGTCCATGTGAATCGCTTATGTTTCACAAATATGGATGAGGAAGGGTCTTCCTCAGTCAATTAATTCAGATACATGCAAGAAATTTCGCATTAATGAAAGTTTCTTTTCAGAGTTAATGTAGGGAACGGAATTAAAGTCAGGCCCTCTTCTTTTCCAATCAAGCATTCTATCCCTAGTTATCCTTTTTGAGCCTTCAGAATAAAATATTTCGTTTGGCAACCCCTGAGAATCGCAAACCCCACACTGGGGCAAGTTTGAGTTGAAAAAAGGAAAAGTTTCAAAAAGTGAAAAAGTGAAAAGCCACAAAATCAAAAGGCAAAAGAAGAAAAGAGAACCTCAGTCCACAAATAAATTGGGGCAAATTTCAAAAATGGCCGAAGGCCAAAAAAAATCAAAAAGAAAGAAAATGAAAGAGAAAAAGCCTCAATTGAGCAAAAACTGAGGCAAATTCTGATTTTACCCTAAAATAGGGTTGGCGCAACAATGCGATCTCAGATTCTTCAAACCAGTTCTGAAATCCGTTTTCAAGCCTTAACTTTTCTAAGCACCCCACCTGACCCCATTACAAAGCCGAAAGTCCTGACTTCTGTTCTTTGCACTGGCTTTGTCAAGGAAATCTCTGATGTCGAAAATTTTAGCTGTATTTCTGAATTGATTAGGTGTGAGGTTGACACTGCTCTTCATGTGAAACCCCTCGAGGGTATTTTTGAAAAGGGGGAAAAAGAAGAGAAAAACGAGCGAAATGAATGCAAAAGAAAGGTGCAAAAAAAAAAAAAAAAAAAAAAAGAGATTTGATGCCGAAAGACCCTGTTGAGTGATGACAAAAAGTCAAACAAAGTCCAAGATCTTGGAGTCCAAATTGAGGGTAATTTTGAGAAAAACGCGATCTTCGGTGCAATGTCCTTGAAAATTATTTCTTTCTTTAGCTATCGTTTTCAAGCCAAATTACAAGCTGATAAAGTCCATCGTTGACTTATTCCTTCATGACAATCCAAAGTGGCGATTATGCTCGTAAGCCATCAATCATTTGTGATCATGGGAGTATAACCAGTTTTCACAGGTTTAGCTATCGTTTCTACCCATTTTATTGCAAGCCTATCAAGCTTGTATGTTGACTAAGTTTTCTTGGAAAATAAGGGTGACAAACTATTTTGCTTTCATGAAGACGTGATATCGAATGAGCACAAAATAAGACAAATCTTGGCCTCCCATTTCCAAGTCAGAAATAACGCCCATTACCCAAAGCTTCGATGCTAAGGTAAGGAAGAAATATCTTGTAATTTGGCATTATTTTGAGGAATTCATCATGAAATTTCTGCATGAGTTCAAACTTGACGATTAAAGTTTCTTCACATTGTTGTATGTGCACTCTTTTCTAAATTTTAGAAAGTGCGGTTTTTCTTTGTTCAAGTAAATGGGAAATTATCTAAACCAATTTTTGCAATCAAATGGGCCCAAACTGGGGCAAAATTTTTATTTGCAAAATTTTACAAAATAAGCCCACACAGGGGCAAATATTTTTGTAGTCCAATTGAGGATTTCGTCCAAGAATCAAAATAATGCATTTTTCAAATCAGTCACGCTCATTTGAGTGCACGTAAGCCCTGTGCAGGTATTCACAGTTGAAGTCGACAAAAAGCATCTGGCGATGTAGAAGGCCGATGCCGAAGAAAGAGAAGAAAGAAGGGAAAAAGGCCCTACACTGGGGCAAATTATTTTTGGAAAAAGATTCTCTCGAAAAATCAGAAAAATTCAAAAGTCAAAAATCGAAAATCAAGTTCAAATTTTTGTTTCTTGGAAAATCAAAATTTAATTTCTTATATCTTGACAGATCAAATCCAATTTAAATTTCTGTCCGGGTCTATCCCGTGGGTCTATCCCAATTTTACATTTCTGTCCGGATCTATCCCGTGGGTCTATCCCAATTTTACATTTCTGTCCGGGTCTATCCCAATTTTAAATTTCTGTCCGGGTCTATCCCGTGGGTCTATCCCAGTTTTAAATTTCTGTCCGGGTCTATCCCGTGGGTCTATCCCAAATTTAAATTTCTGTCCGGGTCTATCCCGTGGGTCTATCCCATTTACATTTCTGTCCGGGTCTATCCCGTGGGTCTATCCCAATTTTAAATTTCTGTTCGGGTCTATCCCGTGGGTCTATCCCAGTTTTAAATTTCAGTCCGGCTCTATCCCGTGGGTCTATCCCAATTTTAAATTTCAGTCCGGGTCTATCCCGTGGGTCTATCCCAATTTTACATTTCTGTCCGGGTCTATCCCGTGGGTCTATCCCATTTACATTTCTGTCCGGGTCTATCCCGTGGGTCTATCCCAATTTTAAATTTCTGTCCGGGTCTATCCCGTGGGTCTATCCCAGTTTTAAATTTCAGTCCGGGTCTATCCCGTGGGTCTATCCCAGTTTTAAATTTCAGTCCGGGTCTATCCCAATTTTAAATTTCAGTCCGGGTCTATCCCGTGGGTCTATCCCAATTTTTAATTTCTGTCCGGGTCTATCTCGTGGGTCTATCCCAATTTTAAATTTCGGTCCGGGTCTATCCCGTGGGTCTATCCCATTTAAATTTATGTCTGGGTTTATCCCATTTAAATTTCTGTTCGGGTCTATCACATTTTTACATTCATGTTCGGGCCAGTCCCATTTTTAGAATTCTTGTTCGTTGGAATCATTTTGCAGCCGAATAATGCAGGTAAGTATTTGGTGTCTACTTCTTTGTCTCAAGTTTTTTCAAAACTCAGACAAAGAGGGGCAAACTGTAGACACCAAATTTTTGGTGTAATTTCATTTACTGTTTATTTTAGTTTTTTTTATTTGTCGTGTTCATTTTATTCGATTTTAGTTTTTAGTTTTTAGTTTTATTTTTAAGTTTTTAGCATAGAATTTCTTGAAAGTGGAAAAAGGGAAATTTGTTCACAAAAATATGTTTATTTCTTTAAATTCAATCTTTGGGCACTTTAGTTATTGTTATTAAGTTATTTTGAGAAAAAAGAAAATGAATGAAAATGAAAAGAAAATGTGAAAAAGATGGAAAAATGGCCATTTTTGTTGTTTTTAGTTGTTTAGTTTTTAAATTATTTTCATTATTATTACTATTATTAGTACCTGGTTTTTGTCAATTTGTTATCATTATTATTTATATTGTATCATTTCTGTATTTATTAAGTTGAAAGTTTTTTTTAAAAAAAAAAAAAAAAAAAACCCGCAGCATGAAGGCTGCGTTTTTGCCGCAGCTTGCAAGTGAACTTTGGGGAGCTCCTTAGCTGCAAATTTCAGAGGAAGTGGCTGAGGTTTTTAGGGTTGAGTGCTTGATATAAATAGAGGGGATTGGCAGCCGCAAACAGGAGAGTGAAGGGCGATGGAAAAAAAACAGCGAGAGAAAGAGGGAGAGCTTCATCGGGGGAAGGAGGATCGGAAGGAAAAAACAGCAAGAAAAGGTGGCGGCTGGGTTTGGGGGTGAAAAATTGAGAGGTTGACAACGGCAGAAAGAAGAGAGGTGACGGGCTGAGAGTTGGAGCTAAGGAAAGACGGCTGGGTTTAGAGGGCAATAAAAATGGAATAGAGTGCGGCGGCGGAGGGAGCTAAAGTCCGAGAGAAAGAGAGGGCAAGAAGGGAGAATTACGGCTAGAAAGGTTTCTGGGAGAGAGCCTAAGCGAGTGGGAGAGAGGTTTTCGGAAAACAAAAAAGAGGGGGGAGCAAAGGTTGAGCAAAAGAAACGGAGAGGTGAACGGCAAAGAAAAGAACGAGAAGGAACGGAGAAAAGCAAGAAATGGTTCGGCTGTGTAAGGCAAGGAAAGTTACGGGCTTTGGGGCAAGCATTTCAGCCGTGAGGGTTTAGAAGGAAGAGACAAAGAGTAATCGAAAGCTGGAAAGGAGGAGCTACTCCATCAGAGCAAAAACAAAAACCTTTCGTGGATCTTCGTCCCCAGAAACAGCGTGTTTGTCCTGAGGTAAATTCAGTTTTGTTCCATGAAGGCTTGAGTTCATCACACCCGTCTTGTTATCCTTGCGCATGCGCCTGTATCTTTCTGTAGTTTCTGATGCTTTTTGAGAAGTTCATGTGTTTTTCAAAGCTTTAGGACAAGTAGATGTTCAATGATTAAATGGTTTAGCTAAAAGACAGCAACTTTAATTGAATCTGGTTTTTGTTTGCCGCAAGTTCCTTTCTTTTCTGCATTTTCTGTGATTAGCGACCTGGCTAGATCCTCTGGAAATGGAATGTTATGAGGGTCATGTGATGTCAAATTACTGTTGCCATGAGAATGAGTGGTGTTTACATGGGTTTTTGTTTCAAGCGAAACTTTGGTCCTTTTCGGTTCCATGGTGTGGTGATTGCCATTCATACAGAAATTCTGTTTTCCCACCTACTGTTTCCATGTCTACTCGATGGTATCCTCTTGCTGGTTTGGGCAGTTTATCTTGAGTTCATAAAGTCAAGAATTTGGCCTGGGTTTGGAGGACAGAAGCCTGGGGTTTGTGCCAATTTGGTCGCTGGGTCTCTTTGAATTTTTGTGTCAAAATATTTGTTTGTGTTTGAGCTGCAAAATTTGCGGCAGAAACCTGCCAGGCTGTAGACAAAAACCAAAAACAAAAAATAGCTTGCTTGTTAGGACATTAGAAGTTAGAGTCGGCAGCGTCTTTCTTCCTGTTTGGTGTGTTTTTTCGCTGGAATTTTCGAGCCAAAACTGTAGTAGACATTCATGTCGAAAGTTAGCCGCAGCCATGTTCGAAACTTTTGGTTTGTTGCAGCTATACTCGAAACTCTTGGCTTGTTCGAATCTACTGCTGCAGTTTCTGTTGCAGCTATGTTCATTGCTCCAAGATCATTTTTCATTTGTTGATTTCATATCCAGCTCACTGTGTCATGCTTGGGGTAAACCATGATGTTTAGCTATGTTTTAATTGAAGTAATTGCAAAGCTAATTGTACGAAGTTGTTTGGCTGGAATTGTGGAGCCTTGTGCATGAAAAATGTTGCTGCAAAACCTTGCCGAGAGTTTCACATGTTGCTGAAGCTTTGTTGCAGAATGTATTTCATGTCACTTTGCATGAATGTTTGCTGGATTTTACATTATCTCTTTCTAAGTTGTTGGCTTATTGAATTCGGTGGTGATCTTGAATGAGGTGCTAGTTGCTTTAGGATTGCATTCAAGAAACCCATTGCATTGCAGCAAAAAAAATGGTAGAAGCAAAAATGCAGCAGGCTTGCACTTTCCGTTGCAGAAGTTTTCTTCAAATCTGATTTGCATGACTTTGGTGTTTAAAAAGAAGGATTTCTTAATGGGAAATAAGATGAATGCTTAGTGATTGTGTTGCACTAGTTGTTTAAAGTATTGAAATGGTGATTGTTTGAACTAATTAAGTGGAAAGAAAGAAGCCACGGCTGGAAATGAAATTTGTTGTAGAGAAAAGTTTCTTCTACGTGATTGCATGGCTTTTGCATGAAAATGATTTTCAAAATCGCACTCCAACCCCTTGGTTTCCATCTAATTCTTCCATGGCCCAATCAATTAGAGAATTTCATCATTTTGGTCCTTGTTAATTTTTAGTTTGTGCAACTTCATTGCTTGTTTGCTTCAATTAACTACCATGCTTAGATTAAATTGCATTTAAGTTATGGCCTTAGGGACTTTGTGGCTAAGTGAGCTTTGTTTTGCCCATTTCTTTTAATTATTCTTAAATAAAGTGGTGCCTTGACCTTTTTATTATTTTGGAGGGTAATTGAATAATTTCACTTCATTGGGGCGTCAATTCAAGGGAGGTACACTCTATCCCTAATTCGCACTACATTTGACCTTACGTGCTCCTACGTGTTATGTGAATATGCATGCCTACTTCGCTTTCCTTGCCTTTCTTTGATTCCTTTCATTTATTTCATTTACTTTGGCTTTTTATTTAAGTTATTCATAATGGGGTATGTGTACACCTCTTGGCTTGTAATAGATAGGGTTCGGAGAGCATCTGGTCCAATTCCCTTTCCCCTTTATGCTTTTATGGGGTATGTGTACACCTCTTGGCTTGTAATAGATAGGGCTCGGAGAGCATCTGGTCCATTTCCCCTTCCCCCTGGTTGCTTGCTTTTGTTGCTACATGTTTAATTGCTTTATTAGACTCTTGCATCTAGTCGAGCATGCTAAATGCTATGTGCTATGTGTTTACAAGTGTTTGGCATGTCTACTCGCTTTCCATAACCATGAATGAATGGAATGGATGAATGTACGTTTCCGCTAGTCCAACGCTAGTCGGAATTCATAGAATGGGCTAGTCCAACGCTAGACCCTTAGGGATTTCCCCTCATTAGCATATCATTTGCTTGTTCACCACATATCATGCATTTTTCTTAGTTTTATCACTTGGCATGCTCCTCGAACCCCCTTTCCCTTCATTTTAGGATTTTTGCATATCATGATAGTTGTAGGGTCCATTTGCTTGAGGGTCCCCTTCTGATGAGGAAAACGAGCGAGTGTGGCTATTCGATAGCCTTAGCACGCTAGTTTTGCCTTCTAATCAAAGGGAAAATCAAAGTCGGAAAGTTAGGAGTCAACCCCCGTACCCGTCTTGCTTGCATTCCCTAGGCTCATGCATTCTACATTCACTCTATCATTCTATACCCTCATTACACTTTTATTTTCTCCTCCTACTTTCACACATGCACCTTCATATCCCTTCCCCTGCGCACAAACACTTGGATTTTTCACACAATTTCACACGAGCACCTTTTCATACATCTGCACACAAACACTTGAATTTGTTTTACAATTTCACACAAGCACCTTTATACAATTTCGCACACTTGCACTTGCATTTCTTGCATCTTTCATACACTTTCACACTTGCACGCTTGAATCTCATTTGCATTAATCGACCTCTATGAGGTTTTCCTTCGTTGGCCGCCACAATTCATGTGGTTTGGGACCAAAAGCCTCACGAGAGACATCGTAGAATTTAGGATTGCATTTTCCTTTTCGTTTTGCATTCATATAGTCATATCCAACGTGCGAACATATATTGGGTAGAAAATTAGGAAAGGTAAGGTTAAGTCGCGCAACTAGCCTTGGCTAGGTCAAAGGGGTGCCTTGGATTCTATCCTTGCCTTCCCCTTTGTCAAACGTGACCCCCGAACCTTTTTCTTTGGCTTACGTGGATTAGGAGTCGTTTTAAAAAGGGTTTTACTACTTTGTCTTTAAAAAACACTCTTTTGGGTGACTTGGTACACCCCAAATCTATACCAAGTGGCGACTCCGTTTTCATATTTAAAAAACCCTTTTTTAAAATTTCATTTGGCCAAATCGTCGCTTTCCAAAGTCCCATGGCCTTTTTACTTTTCATTTTGCACACGTTCACACCACACTTCACACACACAATCTCACACATTCATTTCACATCAATCAAAAAGTGGGGCGCGACATTTCCAAACCACAAAGAGTTAAAATTTTACTTATGTCAAACTATAGGGCATTTTTTTGTCGTATTTTATTCTTGTATTTTAATAGGATTAATCGTTCTTACATTGTATGGGTAGTAATTTCTGGTACGACTCAAGCACAATATGAATTAATAAATTAAACACAACTGGAACATAAGTGAGTCTGTTAACGACATGAATGTAAGCACGTTAGGTTGGATCAACATGTAGGTTAACATGCCATCTCGATAATAATTCAACATAAGCTGCACCTCATCTTGTTATTTTTTCTATTATTTGTTATTATAACTTTCATACCTGATTGCATGTGAATGTATTAGACTTTATTTCTATTGAAAACTCTAAATCTTGAAATTTGTTTTATGTTTTGAATTACATATTATGTTTCAAAAAACTTTGAAGACATTTAAATTATGTGTTTTATTATGTTGTATCTCAGTGATTGATTGTCTTGGAATTTCCTTTTTTGCTTTAAATTTTGAAAACTGTTTCGTGCATCTTGTCATTAAAAACTTTTCAATAACAAGATTAAATGAGTTAAATTGTGTGTTAAATGGACTTATTTGATAATAATTAATTTTTAAAAAAAACATGAATTCTAGGACGAAAACATGAAAGTCATCAAAAAAAATTAAGGTAAGAAAACATATTTTGTCTAAATGAACTTAATGAAACCGAAATGAAAGAAAAGCTTTCTCGTTGTATTTTTCTTAATAAACTAAGATGCAAAGAGAAGAAGAGTTTTATGACATTATATTATAGTAGAAAGAAACCAAATAAAATTTTCGACCAATTTGGCTGGAAATTCTGTGCTTTAAGATCGCCATTCGTTGTTGAAGAATTGTATCTTATAATTTTCAATGTACAGGATTGCATTAGAATATGTCACTCCCTTTTTTTTTATTTTTGGTAACACGGGTTTTCTTTCTTATTTTATTTTAAATGTGCACGTTTATTTTTAGTCAATTGTTTTTATTAGGTACCTAAATGTTGCCAGGGCATGTTTGGATCTACGTAGAATTATGTAACCAAAAATAACGAACTGGACAAAATCGAAATAGAAGGCATGAAACAATTTTTGGAATAAAAATAATTTTAAAAATCTAGGAAAAAAGAGTGGAGAGTTAGAGATTCAATGAGAGGTTTGAATTGAAAATACCTCCTCAAACAGATAATATATAGATATTTACTCTTGCCTTGACTTATGAGATTTTTTTTTTTGTAAGTAAGAGGTGTTGAATTCAGAATCTACTATCTTACCAGACAACCCAACCCTCCATCTTCTTTTACTTATATCCTTGTTAAAGTACTCTTAAATAACCTAAAAAAATTTTTTGTTTAAAAAACTTTGGACTAACCTGATCTTGCCCCCGAAGCCCGAGTAATAAATAGGTCAAGATTGGCATAACTCCGGCTGAGCTAGTCTCCAGCCAATACCAACCTTCCATCTTTTTTTTTTATGCATAGCGTAAAGCCCTCTATTTTTTTTTTCTCGAAAATGTTAGAGGATTTTATTGAATTAGCTAAACTTTATAGTATTTGAGCAACAGCTCAATCATCTTTACAAAAGTGTACCCCGACGCTTAAGAAGTAGCAAAAATTCTCTCCTCATCTCTAAATGTGTTTGACGCGTAAAGCCCTCTCAGTAGGCCAAATTTTGCTTGTATATATAGATTAATCTATTAAGGATAACTCCTGAGCCTTGACCTCACCAAAAGGACTTATAGTGCAGGAAGGATACAAAGGCCACTCATATAGGATTTGGGGCAGGGACGGTCATCAGTATGACCGTCCCTGCACGGTTAAAAATTTGTGCGGCTGAAAATTGGCCCTCAAAATTTCGTGCGGCTGAAATAACACCATGTAACTCGAAATCCGCGCCAAGTGTGGGGCCCACCACTATCTGTTGTGAAAATACATCCTGTGAAAAAAAAGTTACGCGCAGTTGAACCAATGTTACGCGCAGTTGAAATGAGCTAAAATTGGCAGGGACGATTGCACCTGCAACCGTCCCTGCCCCGAGTCCCACTCATATATGGGACAATAGAATACAATTACAAAAGAACCTTCTTATGATGCATAATTTAATTATCTTACCACCTAAAATAAGCAAACAAGAGTAACATGCTAATTAAATACCTAGGTCAATAGATTTTCCACCCTATTCTTGAAGATTTATTAGCATCAGCATGCAGTTTGGAAGCTTTGAACAAGAATAAAATGACACCTCTCTCTCCTCTCTCCCTCAACACAAGAGACCTATTTCTGCAATTCTGCTTCTTTGCATTTTGCAAGACTAGCATTTTTTTTTCTTATCCTTTTAATTGTCTTGAAGGGTAAATTAGGGAAGTGATGTTAGTGCTTCCAAAGCAGCCTCTCATACCCTAATTCACTCACGGACTAAAATGTCATCACAGAATGCTAGAGGCCATATATGGGGGTGCAAATATCAATTTTGAACACATTAAACTTCAGCACTAGGGTTGCTAATGAATCGAATCGCTTGCGAGCTGCTCGAGTCGATCGAATCGCTTGCGAGCTACTCGAGTTAAAACTCGACTCGAACTCAGTCAACATCAAACTCGAGTTGACCAAGTCGAACTCGAGTTCAAAGATACTCAATTCGTTAGCTCGCGAGTCGGCTCGATTATATATTTTTATTTTTTATCTTAATGGTAAAATTACATATATATATATATATCCCTAATATTTTATTAATCGTTAAGAAAAATTATTATTTTATTTTTAAAAATAAAATAAAATAATTATTTTTTATTTTTTAAACTCGAGCTCGATAAAACTAAGTCAAGAAAAAATTTGATTAAGTCAAAACTCGACTTGACTGAGCTCGTTTGCAACCCTACTCAGCACATGATATTCAATAGGTCAACAGCCAAAGAAGGTGCATTACCATGCATTTGTAAAGCTAATTAAAGTGGACAAAGAAAAGAACCCTCCCATATACTTTAAGTACTTAACCTATAATGCTATAATCCTCCCTTATTTGCTCATCTAATATCAAAACCAACTATACAATAGTAGAATTTTCACCCTCTTATCCAAAACCTATTAGCATTTACATAACGTTAATAGCTTTACTGGTCTAGCTAATTGAAAATAACCGTTGGTATTTACTTGTTCTGATTTAGACTAGACAATATTCACGAATGGGGCTACATGATTTCATCAATCCCAATGGCCAAAACCTGAAAATGTTATCCAATTAATCGTCCTAGGGAAACTCAAAGCCACAATCTCCAACGTTCAAGACTATCACAAGCCTTCTCTATATAAAGGTCACTTACCCCTTCACCAATTCCATCAATCTTCAGCAACCAAGTTACTCTACACATACATCTTCAATTTTGTTCAAACAGTAAAGAAAATCAACCATGAAGAGCCTTTGCTTCTCAATGATCTTGATCCTCTCTCTTCTCTTTGCTGTTGCTCATTTGAGCAATGCAGCAGCCCCAGATTGTGGCACAGTTGCCGCGAAGGCTGCAGCTTGTGTGTCATTTGCTCGAGGTAAGGACACAAAGCCAGCTGCTGCATGCTGCACTGGGCTGCAACAGCTTGCTCAGACTGTCAAGAACGTTAATGATAAGAAGGCTATCTGCAGATGCCTCAAGACAGGTGTCAAGAGCTTCCCTGGTGTTCAGGACAAGTACTTGAGCAAAATCCCTGCTGCTTGCCGCATCAATGTTGGCTTCCCTGTCTCCATGAACACCAACTGTGAGGCGTATGTGTGACACTCTTTTCTACTTTTTAGTTTAGTACTAGTTACTTTTACAGGGTTAATCGTAAAGTAATATGGACTATCTCAGATAAATTGTGGACTCCAGAAGGGAAAGTTTATGTGGGCTAACTTTTTTTTTTTTTTTGGTGAGATAATCTGTATAAATTTTTGATATAGCTTTTTTTTTTTTTTTTTTGCATTACTTGAGTTCCAAATTGTAGATATTGTTATTTGTTTGTTTTTCACTATACAGCAATGCTCTAAAACTTAATTTTCTATTTGCAGGATCCACTGAGATGCTTTGGAAATTTGAAGCATGGATTGGCAATTTGTCAATCATAGGGAGTAAGATTTGAATAAAACACTTGTACTGAGGACCCTTGGATTGGGGCCTTTCTGATGTACCATTTGGTTGTTTTAGTAACTCAATTTTCTTGAGCATCATAATTCCACATTTTCTTTACTTCTGGATCAACCTTCCATTCAGTGTGTTTAAATTTGAGATGCTTTGGAAATTTGAAGCATGGATTGGCAATTTGTCAATCATAGGGAGTAAGATTTGAATAAAACACTTGTACTGAGGACCCTTGGATTGGGGCCTTTCTGATGTACCATTTGGTTGTTTTAGTAACTCAATTTTCTTGAGCATCATAATTCCACATTTTCTTTACTTCTGGATCAACCTTCCATTCAGTGTGTTTAAATTTCTACTAATTTTCTTGCTGTTTTTTGGAATCTTGATTAGTTTCCACCAAGTTGTCCATCTATAGAGTCTTACTCTCACTTCAGGTAAAACTATAGTGTCATTTGGATGAAGAATACCATTGGGAATAGAAAAACGAAATGTTTCAAACTGAAAATCAGGAAGGGGTAGATTTAACTATCAATCAAACGGAGACAACATAAACAAAACCCAAAAAAAAAAAAAAATCGAAGACTGCAAAATTTGATTAGAATTTCAGGGGTTCTAATGCCATTAATTTTGGCTAGATAATCTACCATGTGGCCTCATCACTGGCTGGTATTTGGAATATATTCAGAAAATAGAACTACTTGTACAAGAAAATATGTTCTTGCATTTGATTCGCAATGAAAAGAGAAGGAATGGTAGCATAGTTGAGGTATAACATAGGAACTAATATCCTTTCCAATCCAATTATCCCATTTTTATTTTCCTTTATACCTTTTGCATTTAGCCCTTTTTCTCTATCCAATATAAGAGTTAAAAGGCAGTAATCTACAATTTAAATTTACAGAAAAAGAGAGGAAAACAAGCCAAGCTTAAGCCTATGATTCTGATGATGCAAATCTTGACAAGGACATGTGAGTTCTTGGACATGAAATTCTCATATGCTCATCATTGAGCATTCTTTTACATTATGCATTTAGTGCTAAAGAACAATTGTGGAGACTTTGATGGACTATAAGATTCTATTATCTTTAAGAGTCAACAGCAGAAATCTACTGAGCTGAATAACCACATCCAAATTACCTTAAAGATTAAACATGATCAAATGCACAGAAAGAAAGTCGACTTAGAACATTGGTGGACCAAACATGAGAAAATACTAGAGAAATCAAATATTTTTCTATTATTTTCTCATGTTTGATTGAATTTTTTGAAAATATTTTCCTCACAAGTAACAACAATTACTGCAAAATTTATGTCCTTTTGGAGATACATGATACATCCACCAATATGTGAAGTGCTGCACCTATTTAAAAATATCCGTCGATGTATATTAGAGAAAGAGATGAAGAGGAATCGTAAATTTTGTGTGTGAGAGTGAAAAAGAAGATCCAACCAAGAATCATAGATCTGTGTGTGAGAGCGAGAGTAAAAAGTAGATCCAACAAGGAATGGTAGATTCGTTGCTAGGGAGAATAAGTAGGAGAAAAAATGGTTATAGAGGCAAAGGCTTTGTTTTGGAAGAGCAAACAGTGTTAGAGTTGGAAAAAACCTTCAGTAGAAGCTTTGCAGAAGCTGTTTTCCATTCGATCGGGTAATACCTTCTCCCTAGGAAAAAGTTTTCTGGACGCTTTTTGCAG
Source organism: Coffea arabica (assembly GCF_036785885.1). NCBI lineage: Eukaryota > Viridiplantae > Streptophyta > Magnoliopsida > Gentianales > Rubiaceae > Coffea > Coffea arabica. The sequence continues at coordinate 32,118,571 of NC_092327.1, forward strand.
CCAAACATCAGAAAAAAGGAAAAACATTTTCTGGAAAAAATTTTCCATTGAAACAAACAGGCCCATAATTCCTTGGTATTTAGTTCTCCAAGAGACAAAAATAGGAATGAATATATTGATTAAAATTTGCAACAGTAACATCATTCGTGTAAAAAGTAAAAACTCTCGAGCACTAGTAACTTGGTAAACAATACAACCAAACACGAGCTACTTCAACATGGCGCATGTTTGCACCCCGTCTCCCCTCCCCCCTCTCAATTCATTCCGCTCATAGGAACCAAAAGGTAATTGTAATTTTTGTATCTGTTAGCTGAATTACCAGGGGATTTCTGAACCATCCCAGGCAAAAAATTTGCCATTATCAGGGTTCTTTGCATTATTAATGATGCTCAACAGTTTCTGCACTGAGAACTCTATGGAGAAAAGCTTGTCTTCAGGAACATTTCTCTGAAATGGTCTCGAGAGATCTGTATCGACTGTCCCAGGATGCAAGAGCAGGCATATAAGTGGATCTTTTCTACGAGCAAATTCCACACACATTGTCTTCGTCACTGCAAGTTTCAATTAGAAATTGAGAAATTTAGAGCACATGCATGAGGTGGACCATGCAAATACAATTGTAACAGTCATACTTCCCAAGGCATATTACTCAGTGCAAAGTATGGGTGACATATTGGTGTAGAATTGAATGTCTGTATGAGGTAGAATCTTGCTGATCTTTCAGATCAAAAGCATATCATCTACCCAAACCATTTGTTTGTGAGGCCAAATGTAGTCATTTCACTCAGGCCAAAGCAACAATGAATGCATATCAAGCTTTTAAGCCCATAGTAGCTGTGAGAAATGAAAACAAAACAAAAGTAGATATGACTTCATTACCTCATGAAATCGACATAATTATCTCACTTGGTACCTAATTGGCTTTAAGGTATAACTACATTTGGAAAAAACCATTAGGGTTGAGCTTCCCTTAACACACAGTACTAAACCCCTCAGCTTTTTACAGCTGTTTTTGAGGGTGTTTTTAAAAAATTTTACTGTAGCAGAGTTTTTAGAGTATATTTTGGAATATTTAAGAGTAGTAGAGTTTTTAAAATATATTTTGGGATATTTTTTAAATATTAAAAAAAATTAAGACTACTTTTTAGAGTACCTTTTAGAATACTTTTTAAAAATTTTTATAGTATTTGAAAAACTAATTTTTGAAAAACTTCAATGATCCAAACAGAGACAATACTAGTATTTGGACAGGATGATAGGAAAATGACATTGAAATGCTACTTGTTACATAGGAATATCAGCAGATGGAAGGAAAATATGGACGAAAATGATATTCTTTCCCCTCATATGAGTTCTAGATTAGAGAAATTCTGTCTGCTATACAATATTTTACTTCGTGGGATTTCACTGTATGCAATAAGTCCCCAAACCAGATCCCAAGATCTAGATTAACAGATGGTTGGATTTGAACATGATGCATTAAAGCTTAGATAATCATACTTTTCAAACATAGTAAAGCAAATAAGATTCCTTCTCTAATAAAAAGCAAAGCACGGTTTGATGGTTAAAAAGTATTAATGTTGTGCAGAACTGGTTGAGGAAAGCAAAGCTTTTCCAATGAAGTCTCAAGAAGCAAATGAAGTAAGAAACCCATGAAAACAAAGTCAGATCATACACTGATTAAGTGCTGCCTTTGATGCACGATATGAGTGCCAACCTCCAAGTCGATTATCTCCAATTGATCCTACTCTGGCACTTAAGTTTGCCACAACAGCAACCTCTCTTTCAGTCCCAGAGCCACCTCCAACCTTCAGCAAAGGCCACATGTGCTGTTCATGCCAATCATAAGGATCAATTCAGACAAGATAGTGAAGACCCACATCAATAACAGTAGAATGGAAATTTATCTGCCTTGCTTACAAGTAATATGAAAATATGGTCTTTAACCAGCAGAAAACTAAAGCCTTTCCTCATGTGCTCAGAAAAGTAATCACCATAAGCGCCATAAGCTCATCCACTTTTGTTCTTTCAATTTCAATATTCAGGTAGCTTTGAGTTATTTTCCAAATTTCGCAAATAATTTCTCCCCACTCCTACCCTTTCTCTCTCCATCGTTACAAATAAAAACTTGATATGCATGAGCACAAGAATTTCTAAATTCATGGGTTGAGAATTCAGTTATCAAGCAGGCAATGGGACTATACCTCTGTAAGAGCAAGCAAAACTCCATTACCAAAATAGCACAAAAGAATTGATCTAGAGAATCCTCCTAATTAAACCATTTTTGCTAATCAATAACTTCATTAATCTTACCTTTCAAGCATTAAGGATTCTTTCACTTATCAGAGAGAAAATATGTTTATCATCTAAACCTGCTGCTAATTGCTCAAACTGAACACAGGGTGTATTCTGCACCATGATAATTAAAATTATGCAAACCTCTTATAAACAATACGTTGAATACCTAGGAAACTTAAACAGTGATGTTTTACTAAGTTTTATACTTCTTCCAGATATTGGGTCCGAAATTTTCCCAATGAGCAAGAAATAAATGTTCTAGCCTTCCATATTTATTCCTTTTATTGCTACTGATTTTATTTCCAAATGTCAGCATTCCAGGGGGAATTTTAATTGTTAAACAACAGGAATTCTGTAGAGAAGAAACTAATTACTTTCAAAATTTTACTTGAAAGATTATCCAACTGTATATGTCACTGGACATAAGAATTCCACACGTTTCTAGATATACAACTGACTTTACCTGCCTGATATGACTTGTTCTTACTTCTAAAAATTATTACAGATATGAATATAAGGTAAGCACTACCAAATCCATCATGATGAAATTTGTTAGCCATCCATTCTCTTTCTTCTTTGGAGTCTATCCAGGAGATGGATTCTAATTGTGTGCATTTGTAAACAAGTGTGTGTGTGTGGTGTTGGTTTTCTTTTTTTCTTTTTTTTTTTGGGGGGGGGGGGGGGGGGGGTGGGGAGGGTTAGAGAGAGAGGATTTGGCCCAGAAGGATCAAGTCACTTCGAAGAAAAAGTTAATGTCCTCTACATGACGTACAGTCACTCAAGGTTTTCTCATTTTTCCTTTTGGCTTAGTATAATTCAAGAAATAGTTCTTTAGGAAGCTCAAATCCAATGGCAGCCATAGCTTAATAACTAGAGCAATAATATTTCAAAGGGATTGCATCCAAACATGCAAAGGAAAGCATGAAAATTACTCTGAATAAGCTACTAAACTCTACAAACCATTGCCAGACCAGTCATGCATTTTTCCTAAAATATGGTCTTGTATTTTTCATTCCATTTTTGTGATTTGTTCATTTAGCGGTTCTTCTTGAATTTCAATATAAAACATGATAGCAAAAATTGCAGGAATAGGAACTGATTTTCAAGAATTACATGAAGAAAGAGGTTATCAGGAAATAGGTTTAAGGAGTAAAATAACCTAGGATTTACCAGAACCACCTTGAAAAGTTAAGGAATCATGCCTAAGAAGAAACTGTATCACACCACATCTAGAAACATATTCTGTCAATTTCTCAATGAATATGAGTTGCATCTCCTTTGATAGAGAAGGTGTGCATTGCATTGCCTGCTTGTTGATTTTACCTCACTATGCCTGGGTCACATCAACTAAAGGGCTTCATTGTTAATTTTGACTGAAGAGTCCCAGTTTTACAAGGAAATACCAACCAAACAAGCTTGAAGTTGTCAATTAGTACAAGTAACTAAGTCTTGGACATTGTAGCAGGCAAAAGTGTTGACCATAGGTACAACAGAAATTCAAATGGACCTCCACATTCTGCACCATTTGTGAGCAAGAACATTGCAGACATCAGCCTTTATTGATCCTCAGAGAATGGTAAGACTTGAATGCAATGAGCAGATAAAATGGGGCAAGCTACAGGGCAGTTGTATTGAACTTATCTCAAGAAATTGAGATACTGACCATTCAGTAAGGAACTATCATGAAAAGTACAACTAAGATATGCCACAACCAAATACGTCATTTCATAAGCATGTCTCTAGATATTGAATATTGAAATCAGTGAAGAACCACAGAAATGATATTCTAACAAAAACCATAAGCTTCTTTCCATAATTTCTTCCTTCATCTATGCCAATGATACATGAGTTTAGTGTTTTCCATGAGCCTTTTGATCCATCTGTATGAGGCTAAACCTAACGTAAAAGGCTCAGAGCAATAGGAAACATTTCATCTTTTCTATTTGTTTCTTTATGCATCGATGAGGACAAGAATAGGTTTTATTCTTATTCCAAAATCAGTTCTCCAAGATACAAATTGTAAGACAAGTAATTGGTGTGCCTCAAAGGCCAAGGCTAGATTACAAAAAGGGAATGCTGGAGGTAATGGCAATTTAATTTCTGTTATTGACACTCAAGTGATGACTTGAAAGTTTGTTTAATCATGTAACCAGTAGTAAGATACCCTTTTGTCTATTAAGAGCTAATTGTACCCACCTTGGTGACCAGAATAGGACCGACAGCATTAACTTCATATGCAAGAAGCAAGGATGACTGTTGCACTTTGCTCGATGTAGTTTCTGTACTGGTAATTAAAGAAACAGGTCATCAATTTGCTGACTCTACCACATTAAAAATTTTAAGCTGGCAAAAAAAAATCTGACTCAAATGTTTGCTTTTGTTGTGTGTCAGTGAGACCAAATTTTACAGAGCTTTGAAAATTTGATGATAGGCAATGGAGAACAATGAAGAAATATTCACACCTGGATGCAGAACATCAGGTATTGAGAGAATTCCGGATGTATTGATAAGAAGGTTTAGAGAGCCATATTTGTTTCTGACAGCATTAGCTGTTTCCTGGAAAAGAGCAGAAGACAACAAATAGGTCACTGATCACAGATGATAGTAATGAGACATTTCCGAATAATCCTAGATTCAGACCCATTACACACCATTGAAGAAATTAACACTTCCATTTACTTCAAAATGACATCTTCCCTGAGATTTTCAAATTAGCCTTTTGTCAAAATTATTCCCCCAGGTCTTACGCTAGGTTTTTGCATTCCCCCCCCCCCCCCCCCCCAAAAAAAAAATAGTCAACCACTGTACTAGAGCATGTGATAAGAGGACTTGAAGTACCTCCATAGTGCTTTCAATTGTTACATCCAACCTCTGTATGTCAAGCCTTTCAATGAACTTATTTTTCAATTCCATTAGCCCTGTTGCAGCACTAGGATTACGGCATGTTGCAACAACATATCCTTCATCCCTTGTCTCTAACAACTGTCTAACCTGACAACGAAGAAGCAATTACTACCTTACTGTATAAATGACTTGTAAGAGAACTGCGTCAAAGCACCAACTTCCCATTTGAATAGTCCAAGAAAGTACAGTAAAACATGGAAAGACTTCTGTGTACAAAGGACTTCAGGGAATTACATCAGCAGGAAATTGCTTCTTTTGGAGCAAGAAAACAAATAATATTTTTTTTTACCAGTACTAGCCAACTACTTGACCCAAAAAAAAAAACAGCAAACTAAAATGAACTTCAAGTTTTAAAATGAAACTTGCAAGTCACGTGAAAATGATACCAAGACACAGTGAAAGGAGAAATCATTTACGATGCCTTCAAAAATAGGAGATGCCTGAAACAGAAACCGATATGTGAAAAATCACTAGAATCAGTGCAATGCAAATTGTCATGCCAAAGAAAAAGCAGCTATAAGGTAAGGACTGTCTTTTTTATCACTTTCAAGATTTAAAACCATCATGCAAATCCTCATACGATTTCAACTATTTTGAGAGGGCTTTCAAATTTTGAACAAAAGCAATGAAAAAGATTTGGGATTCACCTCAAGAAGCATCTACAGGAATAATTGTAAAGCTTGACTTATAGGAAGTCCTACATCTAATGTTTGATATTTAATTGGATATAAATAGTAGAAAGATTTCGGAGTGCTCAAACAGAAAAACGCAAAAAAAAACACACTCACACGCACGCACGCACACTGAAAGTTATCCCATGTGTTACATTTTATCAGCATCAATCCAGGCAGTTGCTGCCTAATCAAAATTTGACAGTGTCATGGAGAAGCAAGAATTTGAGGCACCTTTGTCGGGACATGAATGGGAAAACTTACTCCTCCAATCTGTAAAAGCTATTATGGGAACGTTCCAATCTATCAACAGAAAGAACTTATCACAATTCTGCTCAACAGAAAGAACTTATCACAATTCTCCTCAAACAGTTGGTAATCTATCAACAGAAAGAACTTATCACAATTCTGCTCTAATGATGCTAGGGTAAAATGCAGCATCTAAAAATGGCAGCCAGTGCCAAGAAAATAACTGGGGCACACTTGGTGCATTTTTGGAAGTCCAAAGCAGGAAATGACAGAGGCCCAATTTTTAGTGTGTAATCCCTCCAGAATGCAAGACATTTTTCTGCTTTTGGACTTCCAAGAAACGAGCTTTATGTATGGGTATTAAAAAAAAATCAATATTTGTTGAGCATGCATGTCAGAGTGCTTCTCATTTTAACTATTTTAGTATCTTAGAAGCCTTGTAGATTCTTCCAAGTTTTTGTGTCGCAAAGCCAAATCAGACCTATGATTTTACTATTTCATGTTAATTACTGACTTTATCTCACAAAAAATTAAGTGTTTGACTATATTGCTACAAGCAATAGACAATTACGGAGAAATCATTAACCAGATTACAGTTTCTAAAATTTCAGTTGACCAGAGAGAAGGTTATGTATTGTCGTGAAACAGAGATAAATGCTGTAGATAATTCGCAAGTTTCTTGTTAAAATTCCTCCTCTCCCTCCGACCTGTTTCTAGCACCACCATATTAACATATGTTGCCCCCCCCCCCTCCACCCCAATCCTCAAGATTAAAACTTTCTGAAGTTTAAGAAATAAAACCCAGAAATCTACAATTACTACATAATCCCACCTTTACTATAACTCAGTCCCCACTGGACCCAATTAACAAATGTTGCACAATTATCAGTACATTGTGGTCAACAAAAATATCTTAACACCAGGAGTTTTGTCCAATGAGTTCATTGTGTAAGGATGTTTAACCAGCATTTAACACACTTGATATCTTGCATTCCACTCCGAGCTTATATTATCTCTCTATAGGAGTTGAAAATGGTAACAACAGCAAAACTATGATCATTTGAACTTCAGTTTTGCGAAGGTGTATAAGTTAGATTTCCTATCAGTTTGTAAGTCCCAAAGCAAGTGCAAGAAGTCTCCACATTTCCAAAATAAATCAGCATTAGCGGGCTCAGTCCTATATATTCACTCAATAAATCTACGCCCAATCAACTATCCATTACAGCTACAGGAAAAAATGATAGCAAACGAATTTCTAACAAATGATGCCACAAGAGAGCAAATTAGAGTTTGTGTTTGATATGAACAAATGTTGAACCAGAAGAACAATTGTGAAATGAATTTTCACTACTCAAATCTTCCACATTAACCCACTTAAACCAACATTAAATCAACCACCGGCTCAGTAATATGGCTTTTCCACAAGAAGTCATTATCCAAAAAAACAAACAATTTTGCCTAAAACGCAACAATTTTGCTCATCACACATACTAACAATGCTTAACAAAACTCTTACAGAACTGGCAAACAGATCAAGAAAATCCAATCCTTGAATTGAAAACGGAAAATCAAGAAAATGGGTTCAGAAACGGAAATTAATCTCACAAATTCAAGGCCAATCCCTCTTGAGGCTCCTTGAACCATTGATACACCGCCATCCCATTTGGGAACAGAGGATGCTGAAGTAGAGGAGGAGGAGAATGTTCTTGAGGTCGCCAAGTGTTTGAGTAAAGGCCTCAAAACGCCGTTGCTAAGGCGATTTAGCTTCATGGCGGGTTGATTCAGGTGGGAATGGAATAAATCGGCAGTTTCCAATTGAGGGAGCGTTGTGTGGGAGTGGCAGAGCGAGTGACGTGGTTGAAGTAGCTGCATGGCATGGGGATGTGGGGGAGAGAGTGCCAGATGGGCTCAACAAGATGACTGGCAACACAAAATTCTTTGGAAATACTTTTGGCTTTGGGGTGTTCTTGACCTTGGATACTGCTTTTTGACAGATGTTTTTACTAGGATTTTCTCATTTGCTTTTATGCTTAAATATTAGATGATGAACTCAAAAAAAAAACATGTTAATAGATCATGCTAGAAATTTTCTTTTCCTTTTTCTTTTTCTTTTTGATGATCTGGCTTATTTTCAATTGATTATTTTAACTGATTATAGATTCTAATTTTAAATAATCAAATTTTGTGATGTTGTCGATTGCTTTTTAAATTATTTTGATTATAAAACAAAATTTGTAAAATCTAAAACAGCCAACAACAAGGCCAAAAGATGGAGTATTAGAGTTTCTAGTAAGTGAAAAAAGTTGTAATTTCTGTTAATTCTGATTAAATCATTGTCTGTACCATTATGTTTAAAAAGTCGATGGTCTATCCACTGCTTGTAAGCAGAAAATTTCATCGGAAATTGGGTAGGTTGTGCATTCATAAACAAGTATGTCTGCGTTCAGAAAAGAATATGGAAGCAACGTGGCATAGTGTTTTCAAGGCTATGTGCGGATTGCTTGTACTTGGAAAAATTAGTTTTTCAAATGCAAGTCTATAATAAGACGTGTCAATAATATATGAAAATATGTCAAATATACTTGATCAAAAATACCAAAAAAGTAACGGAAAACCACCACCCCTTACTCATTTCACTACCACGCCACACATATTGCCATCATCTCCCTCCATCACTGTCAGACACTTACTATCACCTCCTCTCTCCAGATCTGGGAAAGACGGGGAGTTGGAGCGAGGTTAGGAGAATGAAGAAAGGTGGAAAGAATAAGGGGGGAAGAAGAGGACGGAGGGAGAATAAGAAGAAAGGGGGAGAGAAAAGGGGAAGGAGAAGTGTGGTCGGCGGGATTTGGGGGAGGGACGAGATGAGGAGGCAGTAACAATGGCAGAGAGGTGGGGAGGGGATGGCCTGAGTTTGAAGTAGAGTAAGGAGAAGAACAAGTTTTGAAATTTTAAAAATACTCTAAAAGAGTTCTAAATTTTGAAAACACAAACAAATACAATTGTATAGTAATTTTTTTTTAAAATGCCAAAAACATCTAATCCATAAAAGGCCCCATGTTAATTGAGGAGTTAAAGTTGATTGTGAATTCCTTACAAACTAGTTGTGAATCAAGGCAAGGGAAGGCAGGATGTAATGGGATTGGGGCTCATGCACCGTGGTATAATTCATCCAATAAAAAGATGGAGTATTGCATACTATTTGGACATATTTAATTATTTATCCAAAATACTGTTCAAGAAAGTTATTGGATATAAAATTCAAGAAAATTAGGATCAATTTGATTTTATGCCTCTTAATTATATCTCGATTTCTACATTGATTTCTAAACTATAAATTGGGATAATTTAATCCTTAAACTATAAAAAAAAAATATATATCCCACTTAGGTAAGATGGCTAACTGATTTTCCAAAAATAAACGGAACATTAGTCAAGCAAGCAAACATGGTTGCATGTAAAAAGGGCATAAAAGGAAAATTGAATTAAACAACAAAAAATCCCAAAATTAAAGGGAAGAAAGGAGTTAGAGACCGACGTAGGAATTGAAGTATAATGTAGGACCAAAGTTTTCTAATTTAGAGTTTAGAGACCAAAACAAAAATCATGCCATAATTTAGAGATGAAGGTATCCTAATTTACAGTAAAGAAACAAAGTGAAGATTCGAGTATAATTGAAGGGTATAAAATGAAATTAATCTACAAAATTATTGTAGTTAAAGTTTTCAAAGTAGGACTTGCACTAAATCAGGTCCGTCCAAACTCGATCTCTTTGGCCCGCTAAAACTTTGCCTATTCTAGTATAAAATTGGGTTGGACTCAGTTTGGGATTAGAACTTAGGCATGACTTACAAAGTCAGGTCACGCCAAGTTCAACCCAATCTGAGTTTGGCATATATGACACATACATACTTAGGTCCGATGACATTTGAAAGATATATATTACTCCCTCCCGTTAAAGTTGTCATACTTCCTATTTTAGTTTGTCCTAAAATGAATGTCAATTACCATAAATTTGTAGGGAATGATATTGAAGGTTGAGCCAGAGCCAATGTAGAAATATGAGATATAGGCTCTTCCAGTTACCATGAACGGTTACGGTTACGATTCTGATTTCTTCCGGTTATAGTTTCAATTCTTTTAATTATTTTTAAACTCTTGTCGTTATAAAATTGATTCTAAGGACAATGAATGTAGAAAAAATAAAAACTTTATTGTATTATCATGTGCAAGAAAAAGATAAAAGATAAAAATTTTATTAAAAAAAACCTCATTATTGATTAAATTGGATTAGTCTTGAACTTAGATTTAATTATGCTGCTTAGGCTTACTAATGAGATGAGATAAGATTAATTATGAGGCTTAGACTTGCTAATGAGATGGGATAATGAGTTGTTTAGTTGGGATGGGGGTTGCAGGTATTGGGTGTTGATTGTTGATATTGAACTCTAAACTTGTCAAATAAATTTAGGTAACAAGTGTTTTTTAGATGATTTAAACGGGTTCTAAATTGCAGATTTCGGTTCTAGTTCAAGTTTCTGTGATTTTGAACTTAAATCTTTAGCCACGATTATGGTTCCAATTTCGATTTCTAAAACTCGATTCCTGTTTTGATTTTTACAAACCATCGATACAATTTTAGTTCAATTTCGATTCTGATTCAAACTTGAACTGTGGCCACCCTAGCCAAAGGTTTGGAGTTTCAATTCTAGAGTGTATTTATCTTGACTTGGTTTAATTTGATAGAACGGACAAATGAAACTTGCATTTGAGTACGCTAGTCTCCATGTAATTTGCTTCATACACAATGCAGGGCCTAATGGTCATTTTGAAGCAAACAGATACTTCATAAAGTTGTGAAGGATACAGTGTCTCTTAAACTGATGACAGGGCTATAGTTAGAAATAGCCAAAAAGCAACGTTAACTAAAACTAATAAAATGTAGGTTGAGTCGTGTTTAAAAACACTGTCCTAAGAAACTATTTCATGAAGTTGAAATGTTTTTCTAAGATTAAACAAGCCTTCTTCTTGTTTATAACAAGAAAGGTCAGAACTTTAGCAAATATCAACTAAATCCAGCAGAGAGGGAAAGAAGGAGAAGAAGAGAAGCAGGGGAGAGGAAGAAAGCTGTCAGGAAGGTATCTACTGTCAACTATTGGCATTATACAAAGTGGAAGCATAGCTGCTATTTATATAGGTAACAGAAAATGTACGTTGGTGAAAAATAATATCTGATAACGTAAAAAATGTAGCTAATTTTCTATATAACTGAACGTAACGGTGGAAAATAATATCTGATAACATAAAACATGTGTAACTGAAAGCAACGATTAATTTATGATAACAAATAGTAATATTAAAAGGGAACGTTACGAAACGTACTAGTCTTTCATAACCGATGAAATAAATAATGTTAAAGGTGAACGTTACGTAACGTACCAGACCTTCGGTTATGATAAAAAATTTATCTTCTTAGGGAAGAGTCAAATTTTGATTTGTAAAATCAGTAAAACTCACTTGGGCCGCATTTAACCATCGCGCAGGGGGGAAAATCCGTCAGTTTGTATTGAAACGACCCAACTCAGCTTCATTCTCATGCGCGCGAGCCCACACTAATTACCAACTTAACATAAGCCCAATAACAGACTACACATTATAAATGATGAGAAGTCATTTTAGTTTTTCGATGTGGGACAAGATCTTTTGAAATATCCCTTTTATTTACAATAATCTCCTTCCTATTTCAAAAGATTTTGGTCAAAAGAAATAGTCTACTGGATTTATTTGGGTGAAATGTAATCAGTTCGGTGTCTTCTGGACTATGAACCAAACGTAAATTGATAAAACATGGCCTACAAAATTATTGGTGAAATATGAATTTTTATGAATCAATAACTCTTGATGTATGACAGAGATTTTATCAATCACACTACAACCCATAACTTGCTGTTATCACGATTTTGCACTTTTAGACCATGGTCTGCCTGGTTATTCATGAGAACTCTAAAGATTTGGCCAATAAATTTTATAGGAGCGGCCTCACTCCACTCTCATATAAGTGAATTCATCAAATGTATATTGTTTCAAATACACCTCCCTAAAGGGATATGAATTCATTAAGAGTTTTAAACTCATCCTCACAATTATTAGCAATCAAAGCACTTATCTCTGGAGGAACTTAGATTTGAAGTATTTTACGGTCAATATTGACTTGTTATTACCCATATGAACCTATTTCATGGGACTACCAATCACATAGGTTGGATTACTGTCTCTATTGATAACTTGTTGGCCTTAGTCCCATTTCCTTTATAGTTTGAAGAATTAATTTGTTTCCTACAGGTTTAGTCAGATGATCGACCAAATTCAACTCTGACTTCACAAAATCAATAGAAATAATTTCATCTTCAAGCAGTTGCTTTACGACATCATGTCTTAGTTTCATGTGTCGACTTTTACAATTATATGATTTATTTTTAACAATAGTTATTGCTACTTGACAATCACAGTGTATGGACACAGGAGGCAACAGATCCTTAGTCGTAGGAATACTGATTAAGAAGTGTCTTAACCAATCAGCCTCAGAACTAGTCAACTCCAAAGCTATAAACTCTAATTCCATGGTTGATCTAGCAATGATTGTCTGTCTAACTGGCTTCCATACTACTGCACCACCACCAAGGGTGAATACATAACCACTAGTAGATTTTGTCTTATTTGAATTCGAGATCCAATTAGCATCACTGTACCCCTCTAATACAATGAGAAATTCACAATATAAGATACCATAATTCATGGTACCTCTCAAATATTTCATTAGTCTGACTAATGCAAACCAATGTCCACTATTAGGATTGTGAGTATACCTGCTCAGTCGACACACGACATAAGCTATGTCAAGTTTTGTAAAATTCATCAAATGCATCAGACTCTCAATAATCTGAGTATATTTAGACTGAACAACTAAGTTACCATTATTTTTCTTTAATTGAGTGTTAGCATCATAAGGAGTACTTACCAGTGTCACATCATAATTTTCAAATTTTCTAAGAAGTCTTTCTGTATAATGTTCTTGTGACAACATTATACCATTATTTCTCCTTATAATTTTAACACCCAATATCATTGTAGTTTTATCCAAATCTTTCATATCAAATTCAGAGGATAAGAAATGTTTAGTACTATTGACAATATCTATACTTGTAACAAATATAAGCATGTCATCCACATATAGGCTAATTATCACATATTGATTATTCACAACTTTAGTATATACATATTTATCTACTTCTACAGATGAAAAACCGTCTTTCATCAATATTTGATCAAATTTCTCATGCCACTATTTAGGAGCTTGTTTTAGACCATAAAGAGATTTGATTAATTTACACACTTTATCTTCTTGTCCAAATTCAACACATCCTTCAGGTTGAAATATATAAATTTTTTCTTCTAAATTACCATTTAAAAAAATTATTTTGATATCTATTTGATGAACAACAAGTTTGTGGATAGAAACTAAGGCAAATAAAATACGAATAGAAGAAATTCTTGTTACTGGTGCAAATGTGTCAAAATAGTTAACATTTTGTTTCTGAGAAAATCCTTTTGCTACTAAACGAGTTTTGTATTTTTTTTTATAGAACTATCAGAATTATATTTTTAAAAAAAATTCATTTGCAACTAATAGATTTTGCACCAGGAGGCAAATTTACCAAAATTTGTGTTTTATTTTTCAAAATAGAATCGATTTCTAATTTAATTGCTTCTTTCCAAAACTTGCAATCAGAAGAAGAAATTGCATCATAATAAGTTAAAAGATCATTGTCGACCAGAAAGGTTTGAAAATCATTCCCATAAGAAAATTCTTTTCTCGGCCTTTTACTCCTTCTCAATTCCTCATTAGGGGTTATTTCTTTATTTCTTTCAACAGGTGCATGAGAAATTTTATTAAACAATGGAAAAATATGTTCAAAAAATTCAGCATTTTTTGTCTTAATAATTGTATTACAATTATGTACATCACTTCTTAAAACAAGAAATCTATATGCAGCACCATGTTCAGTATATCCAATAAACATACAATCAGAAGTTTTAGAATCTAATTTTCTTTTCTTAGGTTCAGGTAATAACACTTTAACAAGACACCTCCATACTTTTAAATATTTTAAATTTGGTTTATAATTTTTTCATAATTCATAAGGTGTTTTGCCAGTCTTTTTATGTGAAATTCTATTTTGTAGATGACATGCAGATAATATAGTTTCTCCCTATAAATTATTTGGAGCATAAGAACTAACTAACATAGGGTTCATCATTTCTTTTAGTGTCCTATTCTTTCTTTCAATTACTCCATTAGATTCTGGTGAGTAAGGAGGTGTTGTTTCAGGTATTTATGCCTTCTTGTTCATAAAATTTATCTAAAACTAAATATTCACCTCCTCTATCTGATCTAATTCTTTTTATCTTCTTATTAAGTTGATTTTCTACCTCAGACTTATAAGATAAAAAGGCATTATGAGTATCATCTTTATTTCTAAGTAAATAAAGTTTAGTATATCTAAAATAATCATCTATAAAAATAACATAATATCTTTTTCCTCCTCTAGTCATAGTTAGTTTTAAATCACCTAAATCTGTGTGAATTAGATTTAATAATTCAGTTTCTCTTTGAACAGTTATACAACTTTTCTTGGTTATTTTAGTTTATGCACATATTTCACATTTTTCCATATCATTATTATTAACACTAGAAAGTAATCCAAGTGATTGCATTTTTTTATGTAGCTAACATTAGCATGTTCTAATCTAGCATGCCATAAAGAAATTGAATCAATAATATAGGTAGAAGAATATGCATTTTTATTGATCACATTTGAAACATTGAGTACAAAGAGTCCCTGATTACAGTAACCCTTACCCACAAATACATTATTTTTAGTCATTACAATCTTATTAGATTCAAATGATACTTTCACCCCAACTTTTCCTATCAATGCTATAGAAACCAGATTTACCAAAATATTCGGCACATGCAGCACATCATTGAGGGTTAAAATTTTTCTTGAAGTGAGTTTTAAGAGAACTTTGTCCTTACTCACAACTTTAGCAGTTCGTGAATCTCCAAGATAGACCACCTCTTGATCATCCCCTATTGGAATATAGGAGAAAACTGCTTCTCGATTTGCATATATGTGCCGAGTAGCCCCAAGGTCTACTACCCACTCTTTCACATTGACTGTAATGTTGGCTTGAGAGATGACTGCAGCAATTATATCATCTCTTTTTGTTAAATTAACCTTAGGAGGATTGCCATTTACTTTGTTACCTTTCTTTTTGTACCTGCATTGAGTAGCATGGTGTCCTGATTTTCTGCAAACATAGCAAATGCCTTTCTTCTTCTTAAAGTTGGGATTATCGAGTTTGTAATTTTGGGATTTATTGGCATACCTTTTATTGTTATTTGAACCAGATTAACTTCGAGAGCCATTTCCCAAGTTTTGACAATCTTTAACTCCTTCCTACCGGAATCTTCAATTAGAATATGTTTCACGAGCTCAATCAAAAAAGGTCTTGCCAAAGGTAGCGTGACAGCAATTGAGTCGGATGCAGCTTGTGAAGTGTTAACATTGCCAGAGGCCATAGTTTCTTAGATTGTAGTCAGAAATAGCCAAAAAGCAACGTTTATAACAAGAACGATCAGAACTTTAGCAAGTATCGACTAAATCCAGCAGCGAGGGAAAGAAAGAAAAGAAAAGAAGCAGAGGAGAGGAAGAAAGCTGTCAGGAAGATATATATTGTCAACTGTGGGTGTTATGCAAAGTGGAAGCATAGCTGCTATTTATAGGTAACAGAAAGTGTACGTTGGTGAAAAATAATATCTGATAACGTAAAAAACATGGCTAATTTTCTGTGTAACTGAAAGTAATGATGAAAAATAATATTTGATAACATAAAACGTGTGTAATTGAAAGCAACGGGTAATTTATGCTAACAAATGGTAATATTAAAAGGGAACGTTACGAAACGTACCACTCTTTCGTAACCCATGAAATAAATAATTTTAAAGGTGAACGTCACGTAACGTACCAGACCTTCGGTTACGATAAAAAATTTATCTTCTTAGGGAAGAGTCAAATTTTGATTTGTAAAATCAGTAAAACTCACTTGGGCCGCATGCAGGGGGAAAAATCCGTTAGTTTGTACTGAAACAGCCCAATTCAACTTCCCTCTCATGCGCCCGAGCCTACACTAGTTACCAATTCAACATAAGCTTCATAACAGACTACACATTATAAATGATGAGAAGTCATTGTAGTTTTCCGATGTGGGACAAGATCTTTTGAAATATCCCTTTTATTTACAACAAAGGCAGCCCTAAAATAAACTACTTGTTACCAACATTGACACTCGTTTGTTTACTAGTAGGGAATGGCAATGACAATCATAATCCAATACCCCTCAATGATAATGGATTTAGTAAGATTCCTTTATTGTAAAACTGATGTTTGATATCTGTAGTAGAATGGCAATCACTATCTCTTTTTTAATTCTTGCTCCTTTTACTTTTTTTTTTTAAAAATCTTTCCATCATCTTCCTTATCGTAGCTAATTTTTTGAGGAAATCCCTAGAAAGTCTGAAGCTTGGGCATGGTATAGCAGCAACCCACAATATCTCCTACTACTGAAGTCTTCTTGACCGCCTTCCATACCTCTAAATCATCCAAACCCACAACAATTACACAAAGATTTTATAAAACTGAATTAGGCCCAAAATTCTCAAAAAATATCAAGATTAGATCTGCAGCTCATCAGAATTATAAATTCAAACTTCTTTCTCTCAGCCATCTTACTCTAACCATGTTTATTTTTCTCAAATTTTGTCATGATTTGATCTTTTCAACTCTTCTTGAACACTGGCAAACAAATCCTTCCCCATGTAAATAAATCTTTCCCCCTATTCGTCTCTCTCTTGTCTCTATTTCTTCGTTGCAAGATATTCTCCAACCTCCATCTCAAGGGTTTAGAAAAGTTTGATAAGGAAGAGGGGACTAAGCAAATAGATATTTTGAAGAAAGAGATGAAAAGAAGGATACTTAGAATTTTTTCTTATGTTGAGTTTTGTTTGTTGTATTGGGTTCAATCTAAGAGTCCAACTACAAATAACAACTGAAAATCATGACATTCTTAAATGATAGTTACGAACATAAAAATCCTAAAATCAAAAAAATAATTCATTTTTAGTTTGTTTTGATCGTTTAACTCGTATGTCGTTTAGCATAAGATTTTTCTTAATTTAATTTTCACTTTAAGGTGGGCTAGATCAGGAATGAAGATGAAAGTGCCCAATTTACTCTATAATAAATCTATGGGATTAGAAGATCTAAAAGCGGATAGAGGCGAACCAAACATTGTGTAAGGGTCTCATTACCCTTTGAATCCCATTGAGAAGGGCAAAACCCCTCAACCAAACGGGTGGTATAAATCTTTGACCACCAAGAAGTGAAATGGACATTGAAAGCCTATGTGTAAAAGAACTCATTAAAAGGATTTTAGCGTCTAACAAATCCCAATTTGTCTTGCAGACGAAGAATTAATTTTTTCGTATTCTATGACATCAAAGCATGTTCTTAAGATTGTAAAAAAGGACATGAATTTAATGGCTTTCAGACTAGCTGCCAAGCAGAGCAAATAGGTAAAGACTGGTGCCGGCTCATGTCTTCAAGCTGATGCCCTAATCTCCTGTCAAGCGTTGAATGGATACAACCCACAAGATAAAAGAAACTAGTAATTAAATTGTATACAAAGACCAAAAGAGCTATACCTTGAAATCTATAAAAATTAGAATCACTTCAGTACAGTCAAAATATGCCTCTTTTCTTTGTCCCCACTATATAAATATAGGTACCTCCACAGTAGTTTAGAAATTATACAGTTCCATCTACAGTAGCTTGCATAGTCTAAAAAGCAATGGTGTACATGAATATGCCAAAGTGACTCAAGAAACATTTACAAGCAAATTGCTTCGATTAGTCAATTAGTCAATTAGTCACCTAATTTTGGTGGAGGCCGCCTTTGGTCTATTGACATGAAAGACAAGAACATGAAATGATAATGGACCATGTATGGAGAGAAAGCTATAAACTATAAAGTGCTTGACAATGATAAACCATAAATAGGTTAGTAGAAAAGTTGATGTGTCCATGACTATGGTTCTTAGAACTTGGAATGCACTTAAAGTTGCATGGGATCTCGAAAACGATCCCCAAAAAAAAAGGCCAAAAGCTTTTTGAGTTCTTTGCTATCAAAGTAAAGCTATCAATATCACATGGCAAACCTGAAAGTGCCGCAGAATCCTAGGGCATATTTATTTTTTGTCATCCTGATAATGGATTTATATATTACGTGACAAAGTTGGTGATATGGGATTTTCCAACCATGGATTAGTTTATCTGCGTATGTTATATACTTTAATCACACTTACGTTCTCGAGGTTGCAATCAAATTTGCCTCCAAATCATGAGTAAACTAGTGATTATCCATGAACTGGTTCGAATGATTTTCCTGTGCAGAAAATCTGCGAAATTAATTTTTAACTTGAGCCCACCAAAGCTTTAACAGCTGCAAAGCCTAAAAGTTCGGAAGTTTGGCTAATGGTGACTGTCACATTAAACCCCACCACCACAACAGATTTTGTGAATGGAGGTGACTATGCTAAAGTTATTTTGCCAGTGCCTATGTAAAAGACACATGTTACAGCCACAGGAAAATAACACCAATTGGTTAGTGTCTTTCTTCCTTTTTTCTTTAAGAGAAAACCGGCTTAGAAATATTCAGTTCCTCGCCTAGCCTAATATTTTGTAAACATGGTCCTAGAAAATATAGCAAGAATTTTTTTTTTTTAATTCTCTTCCCAGCTTTATTCCTTATTGGAAGAGGATTTAAACTTCAAAATATCTATTCGAAAACATGGCAAGCTAGGTCTAATTTGCCTTGGTTTATGAGTGAGTATTTTTAAAGAAAGATATATCCCAAGATTTTCATTTTAAAGACTCATTTTTTTTCTTAAATAGAAAGTTCAGTTTCTAGTGTTGCTTGAAGAGTGGACTATGGAGTAATCAAGGTATTTTGTGATCTTAATTAGAATAGAAATTAACAAGATTCGGGGTTGATTTGAAAGGATTTTCCGGTAATACGTTTAATTTATCATCTGAATGCACATATACACATTTATTACGTTCTTACGGTTAAATATTTTTTCAAATTAATTTCAATCTTGCAAAACATTAACAACTTTCTTAAAAGTGTCAGACCCTACTTTAAAATGCTCAAAAAATCGAATTTTGGAGACAAAAGCAAGCCAAACTAAGAAGATAACCATGGACCCCCACTTTGACTTGCTTGATTTATTTAGGTACTAATGTTGGTGGATTAAGACCAAAAATCAAGAATAAAAAAAGTTAAGAAATGAAAAATCTACAACAGGTGGCTACTGGCTAATCGATCTCAGCCGTCCTTTTAGGTGGACGTAACCGGTGAAGTGGCCGGTAGACGGGCGATGTCATGAGTGTCTGGCGTGCACAATCAAAGTTCAAACACAAATGTCATAGACACGTCTGAGGAGCTATTAAACACAAAGATTAAATAATAACCCCAGATGAATTAATTTAGTCAATATGAACTCGTAAGCATCGATGCAAGGTTGTCAGTATATGGGATGATTTTTTTTTTATTAATTATATCATGGATTAATCAACTGTTTTAATCATGATTAAATTATGGTAGTTGATCACATGGGAGGATGCTTCTGATTCTTGTGGGAAAGACAAGTTCCCCATCAATATTGCTCAGAGAATCCCAGTGTTATTTTGTTTTCTTGTGACTAGCAAGTAGGATAATGAACTAGTTGTAGTCATGCAGGAACGTGGGGTATGTGTTGTCTGAAGCCAATCAGTGATTTCAAGAACTAAAACTAGGGTTTTTTTTTTTCTGGGGTTGGTTGGATTGCCCCAAAAAAATTATACTAGGGGTCATCCTATTTCTGATGAACAGTTTAAAATCTTGGAAATTAATTCATTCATTGGAATCAGTACTTAATTGGCAAGAGTTGTGGGAAAATGGTGTAAGAGGAGAGGACCAACATAGCCTTGACCAAGTTGATAATTAATAAAACGATAGCAGGAGGTTCTAATTAGCTTTCAACTCCATGCATTACTATCCCAGTATCCCAGTTGCTGCAGTTTTTAGATTCCAATTTCATGTGCACACAATCTGCTTGGTGGTGATTGGAATGGAAACTCTTATATTTTATCATTCAATTTTGAAATTTTGGATCTAAATTGACACTGAAGACAAAGTTGCGGTGTAGGGATGGTTGATTTGAACAATGTAACATTTTTTAAATGTTTTCTAATTCTATATAAATTTCTTGTACTTTTTTACAATAGGAGTGTGATATTTTGTTACTATTTATATAGGTTCCATATGCAATCATTGTATCTCTATTGTTAAGTATTTTTAAGTTTTATAAGTAAATTTATATAGAATTATATCTTATTTAAAAAATATTACATTATTCAGAACGATTGTTATTTGACAACCGTTGGTATCCTTAGTCCGACGCAAGAGTATACCTCCCTGACTAACAACAAGGGACTACACTACATAGTACATGAGTTAAAACACTATCAAAACATTCATGGGATATCCCCCAATCCATCACTAAGTCCCAATTAGTCTTGGTTCTAGCCACACTTCTCCAAGTCCCAACCACACCTTGAACCTCAATAATGATATTAGACACAATTTGTACAGCAGACAAAGAGGGATGCCCAAAGATAGCAGAATTTCTTGCTCTCCATAAATGATATGGATCTATTTTTGGAAGCTATATGTCAGACAAACCAATATAAAATTACTAGTCATTGGATTGGTAGATAGTGTACAAATTTATCATAATGTTAAAAGTACATGCTACTAAAATACAAAGTAGTCATCAATATTCACTTGGTATATATAGACATTATGAAATCCACAAGTATTTGTTGAATTTATGCATCCAGCATTTGGTCATGCAAGTAATTTTGCTGTCCTAGATTGATGACCAGCCATTTGTGTCTGTGGTGAGAGAGATGGATGGTGGGTCTAGGGGTGGGGAAAGGGGACAAATTGGACATGGAGAAGTAGTGCTAGGGTATGATAATTTTGTTAGGAAAAACTTTGAGGGCCACTAATAAACTTTCATTTGGAGAATAAGGGAAATCAGCAATTAGCCAGATAGCAGATACTTACAATGTCCCATCAATAAACAAAGAGGTCGGTGATATCCCGTGGGATTATTGGCCCATTGAAATCTTCAAACATTTCTAACAGTAAACAACAGCCATCTTTCACATCTCTCGCATCATCCCACATACATTATTGTTATTCAGCAATAGTTGATTTAATAAAAATACACAGTTCAATATCTTTTTACATACAACTTTCACAAAAACAATCATTTTACAAACATATATACATCATTAAAAGGTTTAGGGTAATCTTTTTTTTTTTTAACCGTCTTAGCCTTCTCCACATACTTCTCACCTCCAACTGTTAAGCACAGAATTCAAATTCTGAACTTGACGGCGAAGAAGATTCTAATAGTTCTCTCCTGACTATTGGACCAACCCCAGTGATTAAATATTAAAGAAAAAAGAGTACCCCGAAGTATCGAAGACTGGCAAAATTTATGACATTAGAAACTTCAAAATTGGCTGCAAAAAAATTGACATAGAATTAGAGACCAAGACCAAAATCCACGTATCAAATGACCTTAATTTTTTGCTTCTGAGCTGAAAATTTGATCCTTTCCGTGTTGTAATATACATGCTGATGCAATCTTAGAAAATAATTTTTTGATCATCATCTCGTCATTTCTACCATACTCAAAAGGTCATTGTACTCAAAATTCGAGTGCTTGTAAAATTATATTTCCCATCCCATCGACTTTTGAAATCTACTCGCGAAAACCATTTGGTCACGTCTAAATAAAGAAAGAGTCATAATAAAGAAATAAATAATGAGTGTATGGCATCGATATTTAATACTCCTAACTAACAGAAATATTCTCCGTTTGCACCAAATGGAGAGGATTGTAGTTTACTAAATACCCAGCAAACTTGGCCTGGAAGAAACTCAATAAATTCCAAATGGCTTAGGCTTATTAATATCTATATTTGGTTTTCTTCATTCCAACCTAAGGATGATGTTTTGCCTTGACGGGAATCGCCATTATGCAAATTATTCTCTTTTCTTTCTTTTGCATTTCTTTAAAAAAATTGCTAATACTTTGCGTGATTCAAATTTCCACCACTTGTTAAATCCAAACAAATTAATAACTATTCATTTGTTTCCCTATCATTGTACGTGATCATGTTTGAAATGGTCTCCAAACGCATTATAGAAAGGTGGTTGGAATTGCAGTGAAATTTAGTGGGATTTCTTTAAAGGTGTTCTCAACTCTCTAACATGGAGAAAGGCCAAGATATCCTCCTAGCACGATGACAAAAAATGCCATTGCGTGAGAAGTCAATCAATGTTGACTAGGAATTATTTCTTGGAAAATTGAAACACCCCTCATTCTCATGCTGATCAAATACATTCTCATATTTGATGTATCCAATGAGGTAGCGGTTAATGTCTAGGAACAACAAAATTGGTTCAAGAATTTAGGTCTAATGTAATGGGTTTTTGTTTAGAGCTCAATGAGGTACAGTTTTGATTCCAATCCAATTCTAGTTTTGATTTAGGAAAAAAAATGCAGAAAAGAATATGAAAGGAAATTTGCCCATTTAAGTAGAAAAAATTGGAGAAAATGCTGTAGCCAGTGGGTGAATATTTCAATCATGCTATTAAGAATGAAATTTTGAAGGACACCTAAGCAGGTGGATTTGAAACCTAACTATTTTAGAAAACCAAACATTCAAATAATTAGTTTAGCAATAGTAAAAGATTTTTAGAGTTTGAAATGCCAGACACATCCTGTGATTATTTTTTGCTCCACAATGGACATGTGGCAGGAATTATTGGATGATGCAGCAAAGTTTGAACTAGTTTGTTGTCCACATATATAATACTCAAGCAAGCATTTCAGATGATTTCCACATTCTTTCTGATATTGCAAAGCTTTTCAATAAGATTCTTCCCGTTGATTGGCAAAAATCTATATTTTGGAATATTTGTTTTTGTAAGGCAAAATATGTAAGAATCTAAAAAAAAAATCCAATACCAGGGGTATTGAGAGTTCTATTCTCAGTAAGGTATTTTCTTTTTCTCTTTTTTTTTTCTTTTCAAGACATAATTTAGAATAAAAGGAAAAAACAGTGAATCCGATACGAAAATTCCAAATTTACCAGCCAACCCGTATATTAAAGCATTTTTTTAAAACAAATTTTATGCTTTTGCCAGAAAAAATGACATGGAGATTATCTTTTATCTCGTACCCTGTGGGCATATAATAGAAGAATTGTAACTAAAAATTGTTTTTTTTTTCAAAGAAATGTGCCATCAATTGAACTTTGATAGAGAAACCCAAACTCTCAAATTAGTAACTCTATGGGCACATAATGGAGTTGTTTACCAATAAACTAACATGTGTGCAGCTGAGAATGGGATTTGGCTTTGTATAGTACTTATGCCATAAGGAAAGGATTCTAAAACTACCCTTTTACGAAATAATTAATTTACGTTTTCCCCACTGGATTTAGTGAACATTCTGCAAGCTAGCATGCTTCTGCTTTGTTGAATATAAAAACAATAATTTAACATCAATTATGATGAATGCATAGGATACAAGCATGAGAGATAGACAGGATTCCTCCCACGTTGACAGAACAGATTTTTGTCTTTCCCCACTTATTTTTACAAGGAAAAACAGCCAAAATTCTTTGGGTAGAATAACTGAAGTAAAGCTACTGATTAGAGAGTTATTGGTAGAGTTAAATCCACTGGAGTATTTTACATAAACACGTTTTCAAGTTAAATGATTTTTGACAAAATAAAAAATGAGTTTTCCCTATAGATGTCCTCAGAATATCCTTCAATGAGGAAGATAAAAATAGTTAAAAACATTGGAGTGCTACATAATACAATTCAAGTTCCATTTTAACCATTCCATTTGTCACCTATTACATTACAAGACACTTCAATTATCATTATCTATTGTCTTGCAATTTTTTAAGAGTTCGTCTACTTGTTGCACCAAGGACACACAATAAGAAGTGGATCATTTTTTTTTTCCTTTTGCGGAAGTGTTACACTTCAATGAATTGTCTTAACATAATACAATGGAACGCATATAACCTGAATTGAATGATTAACATTGATCTAGTCATGATTTCCAAAACATTAGATTAATAATTCAGCTTAACACAATCCTAAGGCTACATAACTTGTGCTTAATTTTTCCTGTTTGGAAAGTCATTTTCAGCAAAAAAATTTCTATGTTTTCCGTGAACATATTTTTCAATCACCTTTTAATCTCACATATATCAAATCGTTACAGTATATTTTTCAACAAAAACTCCAGAAAATAGCAATCTGAACAAGACTATAGCGGGAATCACCAATTGTGAATTCGAAATCCTTCCAAGCTTTACCCGAGAATGAGAAATGGAAAGATAAGAAAAGCGAATACACAGCACGCTTCATTGATTCATGGTAGACTAGAGATTTGGTTTAGGGGGGCAAAATAATTGTCCTTTCCCTGCAAAATGGGTAAATATGAGAAAATCAATTGCAAACAAGTGGTTAGATTTTTCTATAAGACCTTTTTTTTTTTTGGAATATGATTTTTCTACAAGAATAACTGATTTCAGAAAACTTGAAAATTTTGCAAAATAATAAAAGGTACAAATTTCCTCCTCATGACTTGAATCATATCCTTTCTATCCTTTTTTTTTTTTAGTGTAATCGGGAGTTCTCGAACGCTTTCTATCTTGTTTATTCTTTCACAAAACTCGCGACCCTAACGTTCCCAAAGAGCAAATACACTTCACAGCGTTTTCCGCCAACTGCGGCAACTTGCCGCCTCCCTTTTTTTTATTACTCAATTTATTGTCTCTCTTATTTAACTATTTCAGCTTGTCACTTGGTTCTGAAAAATGACTTTTTCCCGACTTCTAACAGCGGGCATCAATAATCCGCTATCAGACAAAAGAAAAGAGAGATTGAAGGAAGGAATAGATAAGTAAAAGTAATAGAAACAGTTGGAGAGAATTGACCCTTTTGATGATATTAGTATTTAATTAATGATCAGGGTTCTTCTATTCTCTGGTCTAAATCACAAAATAAAAAATTGAGTCTGGCGTTAATTTGTATGCAAATGTTTAAAATTTTAATGGTAGAGCACACAATTCAAGAGTGAACGGTAAGTGCATAAATAATTGCACGTCATATTGAAACCAAGGCATAATTGAATGGTAATATTAGAGTTTTATAGTAAAATCGGTCTTTTATTTTAATTAATAAAAAGAAATTATACGCTGATAATGTATAAAAAATTTATTTTTATTTTAACTCGAAATCATAATGACATTAAACAAAATTAAAGACCCCATTAAATTAATCACATCATTGTTCATTACAACTCTTGTTCACGTCTTTGTTTGCGTATGGTGATGAAGAGCTGTTTTATGTGAAAAGTCAGCGTCTCTCTCTCCCTCTTCCATCTCTCTCCCTATCTTTCTCTTTGCACCACCACCAGTTCCCTGGTTATTCTTCTCAAGAGCAGACATTACCTTCAAATCTTTCGACCATCAAACTTGCTCTCTAATCATCAAAAAAGCCAAAACAAGAAAAAACCCGCCTCCACACGAGTCTTCCATAGCCAAATCCATCACCAAAGAAGCATAATAACTCAGCAGATTCTCAAGGGTAGGAGGTCAAATGATTTTTAGCATACGATAAACTGTACAGCAGTATCATGTGCAGCCGGTTGTTGCAGAAAATGGAGAATTATCAAGGAGATTTAGCTGATATTCTACGAGCCAGCGGTGGAAGAAGCATAGCTTCTAGCAACATATCATCTGCTGAAGTATCTGTATCCGCCCCAAGAGACTGGCAGTTTCCAAGCAATCAAGTAGGGATATATGAAGAGCCATCATTGGATGAATTTGGCGATCCATTCACCAACATGAGAGATCCACTCCTCCTCCCTGATATGGATCATATGCCAACTTCAGGCTTTTATGATGCTAGTTCAACTGATCATATTATCACGTCTGGAACTACTACTGCTGCTGAAAATACAGGAGGTTTTAGTTGCAGTGACGTAGGAGGTGGCGGCGGCGTTGGTGGTTGTAATAACAGTAGTAGTTTACTTACTCAGAGAATTCTTGATGATCATGAGCTCAGTAGAAGACCTCCCAATAATATTTTTACACGGATGCTTCAGATCTCGCCTAATGCCAAGCCGCCCTCATCTCCACGAGAATCTCAGCTTCTTGTGGCTCCTTCCCCGAGGGGGCTCAAGCCCCCCACGTTGGTTACTAATGACATGATTAATACCTCGAATAATTCCAAGGTTTCAGTGATTGAAAATGCCCCGGTGCAGATCTCGTCCCCGCGAAATACGGGGATCAAACGAAGGTAAGAATTGCTTGAATAATTAGTGGTTGATTGCAGATTCTCTTATATGTTATGTGAATATACCAACTTCTCATTAAAAAAAGCATAGTTTTTGGTGATTAATTAGTTATTATTGAACTTTGGAAGGTACAGGTAGAGCTTCTTCATGTTAAGAGTTTCGAGGCATAAGGTTTTGGATTAGAATAAATTTGAGTGTTTCCAAGAATCCAGAGCTGAAATAGTTATTCTACTTTCAGCATAGATAAAAACCAAAACATGCATAGCATCTTGATGATGGATATTGCATACACCTGAAAAAGTGGGCTAGCTAGTGTCACCATGATATTCCCAACCTCAGCTTTAATGCTACTATCCATTAGTGCTTTTCCCGCATAAACCTGTCTGGAAAGAATTTTTGTTATTAGTTAGCGTGTATAAGATTTTGAGATGTAGTCATGTAGCCATCGTTTTCCGTCCATCAAAAGGAGCAGAAAGCAAAAGAAACGGCCAAATTTCATGATTTTTATCTTCAAAAAGCCGAACCCAAACAGTTATCCACTGTGCAAAAAAGATGACTTATCGGTTTCCACCAATCTCCTTTTACAGTTTGTTCTTTGCAACAGTTTTTTTGAATCAAATTTTCAATCTTCCCAGGAAGAGTCAAGCCAAGAAAGTTGTTTGCATACCAGCACCTGCACCAGCAAACAGCAGGCCTAGTGGAGAAATTGTTCCATCTGATCTCTGGGCTTGGAGAAAGTACGGTCAGAAGCCTATCAAAGGCTCCCCCTACCCAAGGTAAGTGGTAACAATATCCTCGTATTACCAGTCCTCATAAATGAGAAAAGTTCTACTACTATAGCGAGCCATGTTCACATTACATATTTCTTCCTACCTAAATCCTTTTGTTTTTTCAGTTGATAGTAACACTTGCAAAAATTAGTACCTAAGTTAAGCCTGAACTCCTCTGACTTTAAGAAGCATCTTTGAATCAAACAATTCTTTATCATATGTTCTTTTTAAATTGCACTATCTTTCTTTTCTTCTTTAGGGTTAGCATTAGCCAGACGAAATCTCTCTTCTTCTTCAACTTCTTCGTTTTTTTTTTTTGGGTTAGTTTTTTGGTAAGTAATGGGAGGAAGAAGTGGCATAATTAATTGGTTATCTTTTGTTCTTCTATACAACCATCAGCAGCAACATGATTACTTGAGCACTTATCAAGCACTCGTTTTTCTTGATTAGAGGTTTTGTATCTATAAAATAGACCAAAGGAGTCCAAAAATCTTCCTATGTTTATGGTAATGGAAGTGTAAAAAATTTCCAGGGGGTACTACAGATGCAGCAGTTCAAAGGGGTGTTCGGCAAGGAAACAAGTTGAAAGAAGCCGGACTGATCCCAACATGTTGGTCATCACCTACACTTCAGAGCACAATCATCCATGGCCAACTCAAAGAAATGCTCTTGCAGGCTCTACAAGATCCCAGCCGACCAAGAGCGGTTCAACTTCGAAAGCAACAAATTCTTCTCACGCCCAGAAAGCTACCAACTTAAAGGAAGAAGAGAAGCCTGAAACTCAAACTGATAATGCATCATCACCCATTGTAACAGGAAGTTCCAGCACAGGCCAAGTAGTAAAGGAGGAAACAGAAATGGAAATGGAAGTAGAAGGTCTTGATAAGAAAATGGAAATGGATAATCTTGATCAGTTCAATGAAGGTTTCCCACAAAGCTACAAGCCAGGATTGCCTGATTCTAACCATTCTGAAGACTTCTTTGCAGATTTAAGCGAATTGGAAGCAGACCCTCTGAATCTCTTGTTCACACAAGGATATTCTGGCGATGAAGAGCGCGAAAACAAGAACTTGGAATTGTTCAGTTTCTATGACTGGACAACCAATAACAGTTCCATGACCACGACCACGATTATGACCACGACGACCATCACAAGTTCTCTGGAAGAAGCTAAGAAAGGTTCATAGAAAGAAACAAAAATTGATCACTAGCTCAAACACAGAAGAATTTCACATATATAAATTTTTTTTCTTGGTGTAATTTGGCATAAGGCTTTGTTACTCTGAGTTGTCTTGTGGGAAAGTTTTACGTGCTCAAAAAAAAAAATTTCTTTTTCTAGTGGCAATATATTATTTGCCATATATTAGACTACTTTTTATCTAGTTAAATTTGGCAGAGGAAGGGTCAGCAGTTTAGGAAAAAGTGGGTGAAAGAAAGAGTGCTGGTTGATTGGGAGCAAGTCCCGCGAGTCCATTCCTTTTGGGAATATTGGTGGATGGGACAGAAAGCTGAGGAACAGAAGGTTTCAACAGTAAAAACAAGTACATCTATCAGACATGACAGGAAAGCTCAGTAGAGACTGGGATAGATGTTGGATGGGACTCCCTCTCATTTTCCCAGTGGCATAAATAATTGCAAGTCTAGTCCCTTCAAACATAAAAAATTGCTTCCATTGATTCCAGAATTGGCAAAAATAAATAGAATTCTGCCAGTATATCCGTGTTACTGAGCCATATTCAGTGTATCTTAGTATGTGCTATGTTTGTCACACACACACGCAAACACTCCTTTTCCTTTTCTGGCTGCAAGCTTTGGGGTTCCTCAGCTTTCTGTTTCAGTTTTGGGATAATATAATTTACTGTGTGTTTAGTACCTACGTAAAGACAAGGATATATATATATATATATATATAGACAAACACATATATATATACATATATAAAGACAAGGATAAATACATATATATACATGCACACATATATATAATTTGTCACAAAACTTTTACAAGTTTAATTTATTTTTGTTTTTTTCCCCTTGTACAATACTTTTTTTTTGTTATATAATATGTTTTGATTGTCCGTTTTGCCTGTTATCCCCGAGTAATCAGCAAACAGTTGACATTCTCAACATCTTAGACTAAACAAATTAACAAACCCAGCATATTTAACTATTAGTTTTGTGGTTCAGAGTATTTATGTGAATACATGAGTTGAGAAAATTTTGATCTAGTTTGGATTGCGGTTTTCCGTCGGAAAATTACGTCGTTTTCCGTGATCACATTTCCCTATTACCTTTTTCTCTCACATACATCAAATCGCTACAGTAATTTTTCCATGAAAAATCATGAAAAATGCAATCCAAACACAAAAAGTTAAGATTTCAAAAATTAAAGATCCTGAAATCTAATCCTTTTATCACCTTTCTGCCTTTTAAATCCCATCATTCCCTTATTGGAAAAAAATTTTTCTCTAAAAAAGTGATCCGTTTGTCATTGAGTATTAAGTATATTCATGAGATTTTTGTGTTTTACTTCTTAAATCTCATCCTTCTCTTGTTGGGAAAAAAATTTTCTCTGAAAAACTGATCCATTTGTCGATGAGTATTAAGTATACTCATGAGATTTCAGTGGCATATTTCATACAATACTACAAGTATTGTAGTATGTTCAATGGTTCAGAGTATTTAAATGAAAGCATGAGTTAAGAAAATTTTGATCTAGTAGCTAAATTTAAGATTTCAAGAATTAGATGTCTTGAATTATAATCCTTTCATCCCCTTCCTGCATCTTAAATCTCATCCTTCCCTTGTTGGAAAAAAAAATTTCTCTGAAAAGCTGATCCATTTGTCATATTAAGTATATTCATGAGATTTCAGTATTTCGTTTCTTAAATCACATCCTTCTTTATTGGGAAAAAGATTTTTCTCTGAAAATCTGATCCATTTGTCATTAAGTATACTCATGAGATTTCAGTGGTAAATTTCATACAATACTACAAGTATTTCCGTTTGGATTGCTATTTACTAGAGTTTTTGTAGAAAAATGCATTGTAGTGATTTGATATATGTGAGATAAAAATATGATTGGAAAATGTGTTCACCGAAATTATATTTTTTTGGTAGAAAATGACCTTTCAACCAAGGGTGCATTCCAAACAAAAACAAAATTTAAATTTGCAGATGCCAAAAATGGTTCACCAAAAATGGGAGTGAAAATACTCTAGACATAATTGGATTGCATAGTGAAAGGATCAATTTTGACACATACATTAGCAGGAAAAACCTTGTTTACAACGTGGGCTTTGGTTGCAGAAAATAAAAAAATTAATAGGTTCTTTGACATGATTGTAACTTTGAAACGAGTAACTGGGTACCGTGAAGAAATTGCAAAGGTTCCTTATCCTGATAATAGCTTTGAAAATTTCTAAAAACTGTTCGTGGACACATTAATCAAACAAAAGCAAATAGCCACAAACTATTTCGCCTCATAAAACATTTTGAAAGACTTCAAAATGCTTGTATGGCTTGCAAATAATCATTCCGGAAACAATATAATTTTTTTGAAAAAAAAATGTCTCTGTTTTTTATTTACTATTAACATATAATAGTACTCGTATCTATAATCTAGTGTGATGGAATATATTGCAACACGTCTTAGTGTAATCATGTTATGTGTTCCCATTTAGCATGCAAAATGGCTGAAACAGTCTGTCAATTTTATTCTTCAGGCTTTCAATTTAGTAGCACCACACTATTTTAATAAAGTTAGTGAAAATTTATGCTTTAGTACCTACTTCAAAAAATATATTCAAGGTGGACACTTGACAATATATAAGTGTGATAAGCACCACAAATTGGACACAGAATTTTCAATAAACAAGACACGAACTTTTTTTTCCTTAGTAAGAAAGATGTGAGATTTTAAGAAATAGAAAGAAGGGAGGGATGGTTGGAATCCAAACCTCAACTTTAATCACCACTAGATCAGACATAAACTTGAAATGCAATAGTCAAAATTTATTTTATCTCCCAAAAGGAGCCAAAGATTTAGTTTGAAATTTGTCTCATATTTCAAGGTACATAAATATTTGTCCCCAATAGAAAGAAAATTAATCTCTTTGGATCATAGATTATATATGGAAAAACATTTTTTCGTTTGTTGTGAAATGTTCTGAATGTAATATAGATGGGATAAAAAGATGAATGAAAGATAAATTCATGGTAGAAATTCGGATTTAGAGATTCTCCCAAAAAAATTTCCCAATTGACAAAAGCTGTAAAAGGGCGTCAACCATCCATTAAAAAGGTAACACGTGTCACGCAAAATAAAATGAGCAAAAAGAGGTTGTATTGCATCTTAAAAATGGTGGTTTTATAGCGGGTTGCAGCATATACGGTAGGGAATGAGATGAACTTATTTAATAATCAAATCCAAAATCCCATCTTAAGTACTGCAAAAGTGAAAAAAAAAAATGGAGGGGTACCACTTATCCAAATAGTATGCTAGAATTCATTTGATAATACCTTCATCAAATCCGGAAAACACGTATGAAACATGATAATACCTTCTTCGATATTAGAGTAATCTTTTTTGGTAATTCAACTTTTTACGAAGATAATAATCAACAATCAACTATGATTAAATGATGTGGTATTAGTAAATTTACATATGTATCTTTTGAATTCGAGATGTTTTCTTGTTAAATGTGCATTAGAATTTTAAAATTTGTTTTTTCCAAAAAAGATTTAAAATTGAAAAACACGTGTCAAATTTAAAATAATAATTTTTATTTTAAAATATTAATAAATAAAATATGACATTAACAATGCAACGAAAGATTTTTTTTTTTTTTATCACAAGTGCGCTAACGCACTACAGAAGCGTCCCAACTAACATTAGCTGAATTTTATGTCTTCAAGCTATGGACTCTTCATGACTGGGATGGTGGTGGAAGCACTTTCCCTTGAATCATTATTGGTGAAACAGTGACCTCAAGCTTTGTCAAATCTATCCATCACTTCTGATAAGATGAAAGAGCAAAATAAATAAATACATTAATAGATAAATAAAATTCATGCCCACTAAAACTAGAGTCACTTCCTAGCAGGAAAATGGAAAGTTTAAAAGCTTTATTGCGTTTCTCATTCTGATTGATGGAGAATAATCATTAACAGTATGATGGACTCCTTTTGTGCATTTGAGCTTATTGGAGTGACTGTTATTATGGTCATGATTCAAAGGGAACATACACAGTTTCATTGGGCAGGTATTCAACTGCACCAATCAAAATACTAGTACTTATTAAGTCAAATAATTTTTAATATTATTTTATTTACATTACAAATAAATTTTTTTTCTCAATGCACAAACAATATTTTCAATCAATTTTTATTTTAATTAATTTTTTAGCTCGCAGATATCACATTACAAAAAAATATTACAGTAATTATTTTATATAATTATTTCAAATAATTTCTTATCCAAACACAATTATGTCACAGTACCAATTTTTGTTTCACAGCAGATTTCTTTTTAAATGATAACTGTAACTTTCAATATTGAACTATTGTGTTTATTTTGAAAAGGTTAAAATTTTCATTCCATGAATAATATGCAGTGGAACAAATTAAAAATTATTTTGTGACATCGGAATCGTTTTATGCAATGCAAAATGTGCTGGATAGTGGATTATTTAGGATAATTTTTTAAAAAATATCATAATATTTTTTATGTGATATATATAAAATAAAAAAATAATTAAAAAATGTATCGATACTGTAAGTAAATAAAAAAGAGCAAATAATCCACTATCCAAACACTACATCGAATTCACGCGCTCTAAATAGCAATTAGTAAACTCGCACAAGCTAATGACCTTAATTTCAGACACTGTTGACAAATAGTACAGTGTCAAAAAGAATCAAAACCTCAGACAAGACGTTGAATTGAGGTATTCAAGTCACTTGTGAAATCTCAAATTTGACAAAGATGATTAGTCTTTAGAAGCATTATTCACATGCAAGTCCATATGACATTTGGATTTTGTAATCTTTTCATTCTTGAAAAATCGAACACATGAAATATCATGTCGCGCTTTCTTTTCAGATACTCATCATTATTGTAGCGCTAATACATCATTAGCACACAATTCTTTTTCACGATTGGTGGCTAAAACTAATCAACTTGTAACTGTAATTTTCTTTTGTTAGAGGTCTAACAGAGCATTATTGAGGACTATTTTGTACCCTTGCCAAATAGGTGAATGTCATGAATGATTATTTGTAAAACTTGTCGTCATCAAGGTGTGAATGTGACCCCTAATTAACCTACATAATGGACTTTAAACATTATTCTGCTGGTAATTTTGAAAGCAAGTGATTATGTAAACACCAAAAGTTATTTTCACTAATTATTATTAGGGAAAGTCGTTCAAAACGTCCCTCACATTTTGCAAGATGACTTTTTTCATCCCTTACTTTTAAAAGTGTAATTTTACGTACTTTACAAATTCACATTGGTCAAATTTGGTTTCTATTTAGGTTTCCGACTAGTTTTTTGTGGGAATTCACCACGTGCCTTGCACGTGATCATATTTTAAGGGCAAAATTATCAAATCAGATTTTATATAATTCGATTCATAATCCCTCACATTTCATAAAATAAATTTTTTCGTCCCTTATATTTCACAAAATGAATTTTTTCATCCTTCACATTTTTCAATATGAATTTTTTCATCCTTTATTGATCATGTGTGTGAATAAATTTTTTTAAATCTATGTATATATCTATTTGATTTTACCTGAACAGTACGAATAGCATGTGAAATCAAATAGAAATATATTACATACTATTTGTACTGCTCAAGTGAAATCAAATAGATATATATATATATGGGTTTAAAAAATTTGTTAGTTTTTCACTTATATTCATTTTCTTTTACTCGAAATTTGAAAATATAGAAGATATTTAATCCTAAATATTATCGAGTGTTTATATCAAATTAAATTTGGATAGAAAAAGTAAACAAAATAAAAGTATGACAAAAAGAAATAAGTGATTGGCACTTTCAAATTTTAAGACAATCACAAGGTAAGTAATTCAACTGTTGGTCTTAAAAGTGTCGAATAGAAATTTCAAATTTAAACTGAAATTTGTTAGCACAATTATAGAATTCGAGTTAGGACCCATTAATTAGATGACCTTATTATACAATTCAATAAATAAATTATTACCAAAAGAGAAATGTCACAAATATTGAATAGGTTCAAATGGTGAAATCATATAAATATATACATGGGTTTCAAACAAAATCATTAGTTTTAAACCCCTATATATATATATATCTATTGAATAGTATGTGTATAACTACAATTAGCATGTTTAGATGAAATCCAATAGAGATAAATTACATGTTATTCATACTGTTCAGATAAAATCAAATAGATATATACGTGGATTTATAGAAAAAAACTATTCTTACACATGATCAATGAGAGATGAAAAATTTCATTTTGAAAAATGTAAGGGATAGAAACATTCATTTTTTGAAATGTGAGGAACGAAACAATTCATTTTGTAAAATGTTAGGGACGAAAAAATTTATTTTATGAAATGTGAGAGACTATGAATCAGATTATGTAAAAATTTGATTTGACAATTTTACCCTTAAAAAATGATCACATGCAAGTCACGTGGTGGATTCCGGCAAAAAACTAGTCGGAAACCTAGGTAGGGACCAAATTGGTTAATGTGAATTTGTAAAGGACGTAAAATTACACTTTTAAAAGTGAGGAACGAAAAAAGTCATCTTGTAAAATGTGAGGGACATTTTGAACGATTTTCCCTTATTATTAACATCTCATTTTTTTTCTCAAAATTTTCCTTGGTAATAAAAACTTTAGGAGAAAATAGCTATTATTTTTCTTTTTGTATTCAAGCATAGCGTTAAAATTCATATAAGGCTCCGAATTGAATTTAAATCGTAATGACTAAGTTTTTTTTTTTTTTTGGTTGAAGTTCAATGACTAAGGCTTTGAAACCCAATTGACTTTGAAAGATTATTGGGTCAACGGTCACAGATTCGATTATTAGGCTAGATGTAATTGACCATTGATGCCATAATTGTGTCATAAATGTATTATTGAATATACTCGTTAACAACTTAAAAGGACATAAAACATAAGTAAATATACTCTTGAGTCTTGACCAGAAAAAAAAAGGTTAGCTAGGGAGACAAATAAATTTATTTGTATAACTTATCTGAAGGTAAAGAAATATAAAGAAAGAGCACATATACATGATTTGAATTTTAAATTTAAATTCATGTTATGTTGCATGATCAAAACCTATTAGTGTCAAAGAAAATTTATATACTGACAATGTATAAAAAACTTATGGGAAATTTGTCAAATTGGTCCCTAACATTTACACAAAAAACTTTTTTAGTCCCTAACATTTAAAATCAGTCAAAATAGTCCTTAACATATAAATTATAATCCATTTTGGTTCTAATGCTCGTATTTGCTCATTTCTCTGACTAAAAATAGCACGCTTCTCTCACGTGGGTATATTTTCAAGGGTAAAACTGGAAAACACTATTGTCTTCAGTGTAAATGTGGAATTGAAGCTTCTACTGCTGCTGCTTCAGTATATTCTCCTCAAATTGAAAAGCACCCGCGTCAGTTTGAGGCTTGATCCCCCTAGTGGTGTGGCTGCTGTTGTTGATCCCCCAAGGTACTGCCACCATTAAACCCTGCAAGGTTGATTCTGTCACCTTTCCGTTAAAGCTGTGTGATCCTATCGCCGAGGAACCCCCAACACCCTTTTTCCAGCAGATTGTGCAGGAGGCGAAGCCCAGGCATCAAGATTGTGGGTTTTGGTGGGCTATGGAAGAGAAGAAAAAAGAGATGATGTGGAAAATGATTTGGGTTGAGGAAGCGAAGCCAACAAAGATGACGATGGTTTTGGAAGCAATGCCAAAAGTCTCAAACTTTCCCGATTTTTTAGCAATTGCTGCCCATCCCTCTCTTCTTGAAGTTCATTAGATTAATGTGGATTCAGGGTTGAGGAAGACGACGAGATAGGGGGCTTTGAGGGGTGGGATTGGGGTGGGGGAAATGGAAAGGAGATAGATGAGGAAGAAGAAGATGATGAAGATTTTGGGGGTGGCAGTGAGGAGAGGAATCCAGCGGATCTGGGATTTGAGAGCTGTGGTTTATCTTCTTGTTCTTCATCGGAAGAGGCGTAGCTCGCTAGCAAAGAGTCCATGACCAGAAGCAAAAGGGGAAAAAAGCCCTAATTTAATAACAGGGAAAGAAAAATATACGAAAATGTTGTCCTTGAAAAGGGGAGAAAAGCTTGTGTTTTCTAGTTTTGCCCTTGAAAATATACCCACGTGAGAGAGGCGTGCTATTTTTAGTCCGAGAAATGAGCAAATACAAACATTAAAACCAAAATGGATCATAATTTATATGTTAAAGACTATTCTGGCTGATTTTAAATGTTAGGGACTAAAAAAGTTTTTTGCGTAAATGTTAGGGACCAATTTGGCAAATTTTCCAAAATTTATTCATACTTAAATCTATAAAGTAATATGAGTTCGTTGAAGACAAGTTTGTATTGATAGTTAGCTGTATTTAATTGTAGATTGTCTTTAAATGTGCATATTTTACCAAATTTAAAAAATTTTGACATTAATTGCTTTAATAGCAATAAACTAGTTAGTTCACCTAGAACTGTCCCAGTTCAATGGTAGAACCTACCAACTCATCCGAGTTACAACTTCCAATACATAAAGCGGTTAGTTTGAGGGCATGACTGGACCGAACAGTAGATCGGTCTACGGTTTAACCAGTATGCGTTGTCAGTTCGGTTTAGATTTTAAAATCATGGTAATGACTCGATAGAATGATTTGAGGTCCTAAGTTTTTACTCTCAGATCCTCCACATTTGCACTTCCCCTTGTAAAGTTATTAGTCTCCCTTGAATTGATAAAAAGGAAAAAAAAAGAAAGAAGAATATTTGTCTTTATATGCCTTCTAACGCCAACAAAACGGATTAAAAAAAAAGCACTTCAAATTCTTTTAGTTCTATTTAGAAGGTAAATTGACGAATTTATACTGAATATAATTATGTAGTTTGCTCTAAACCTTATATTTTTCATATTCTTGTTCCTTTCTGTTTGGATAGAGTATTATTTGAAATAATTATTGTAACACTTTTTATGATGTAATGTATGTGAGGTAAAAAGGTGATTGGGAATATAAAAAGGTGAGTTGGAAAATATGTTTATGATACAAATGAAATATTATTTGAAAAAATTTGATATCCATGTCCATTAATTTTGTTTCATTGATGGCGTACTATATATCTACTCTTATATTGGATAGAGACTATAGCAATTTATTATGTAAAAAGTGTAGCATGTCTATCAAGACGCCATGATGCATTGCTTTATGAATTACTTGATATTTGAAAAAAAAAAAGATGAAACAAATTGAATTTGAAAAATCAAGATGTAGCACACAAATCTACAAATGTTTGAAAAAAAGGAAATAAATAAAATTTAAGAATTTTTGAAAGGATTTGACTTAGAGAGTTGAATTTGGCAATTAGTCAAGGCAGGACTAATTGCTACCAATTAGAAGTACTGAACTGGCCTTTTAATCCGACAAAATTTTGCAGAATTTATCTACTAACTGGGCTAGGAGTTGACAAGCCCATAATTCGGGACCACCTCACGAACAAAGATTCAAAGTCGTTGTTTGGTTGTCCAAACATCATTTGGAGCTCATGCAGGCAATGGGCATAAAAGAATCCAAAAGATTTAATTCAGTCCAAAACAAAATTCTGGACCTCTAATAATTATGGGCCAGCCCATAGTTAACTTATACAAACCTAAATTTGATGCTACTATTAGAGCCTCCTTTAAATAAGGGAAAAGCAAAATATTTTTTTCTAAAAAAAAGAGTATTAAATATAACTTCCATGCTCCTTGGGTTGGCTCGGATGGTCTTGGAGTAGTCTAATTAGATTCCGAAATCCTGTGTTCGAATCACCTCTCTACCACTTGTGTATTCTTGGGGGGGGGGGGGGGGCGGGGTGCACAGGAATAGGGAGATTAGTCTGGCAAAAATTGAGATACTCTCTATGTTGAAAAAATATATATATATATATATAACTTCCATGCCATGTCTCTGTGTAAAATTATATACAAATTTTCTCTATTTGTTTGTTTGTCTAGTTCTTTTAGGGTTGAAATTACATTTTTGTTACATTTATGTTCTCGTCTTTTTGGTTGCTAACACCTACAAAATGACACTAACATGCGTGTTGCCCATGCTCTTAATACATGGTTAGTTTTTTTGGATTCTGTCAATATTTTGACTTAGATGGAACACTTTTTGAAGTTTAAGAAGTAAAGAAGTCCATTTTAAAGTTTAGAGACCAAAGTGGGATAGCGCACATAATTTGAAGGGACAAAGCGGAATTAACCTTGATTTTGCCAAAGACGTGTGAATTGTACAAGGGTCATAAGGTTATTACCATATTCCATTCCATTCTCTAATGTTAACAAATGTTTTTTTTTTCATTTTTTGAGATTTTTTTAAAAAAATTTAAACCTCATTCTTGAATTCAACAAGCTTTCCCTTATTAAATTAGCCTTCAGACCATTCAAAATTTAGTGGTATAAATTTTGCAAGCACAAAATAATTTGCCTTCACCTAATGCTAAAAAATGCTTAGCTATAAGACAAGAATTGGACAAATGAAACACAATCAATACCGAAAGTCAAATCTTGATGCTTTGGTTTGCCAAAAGCGTGTACAATAAATTATGCATACTTGACGTGGGGAGCAAGTGCACTGCTAAATTAATTGTGCTGAGAACTCAATCATCAGGTCATTACTTTAATCAAATCCTCTTTTATTCATCTATTTATTTTGAGGCATCTTCTAAGCCAAATCAACACGACAATTATACTTAGCATTCCACACTTTCCACCAACATTATCACCAAGCTTTGCTTCTCAGGTAGGGCTGCAAACGAATCGAGCCGCTCGCGAGCTCGAGTCGAGCTCGATATTAATCGAGCTCGAACTCGAGCTCAGAATATTAAGCTCGTTAGCTCGCGAGCTTGAATATATATATATATATATTTTTTATTTAATAATAAAATTACGTCTATGATATATATATTTTTTATTTTTTATTTTCATAGTAAAATTACGTATATATCCTTAATATTTTATTATTTATTAAGAAAAAAATATTATTTTATTTATTTTTTAAAAAATAAAATAATTATTTTTTATTTTTTTCGAGCTCGAGCTCGAGTTCGAGCTCGACTTGATTCGAGTCGAGCTCGAGCTTGAAAATTGCCGGCTCGTCGAGCTCGAGGTTGGTAAAATTTAGTCGAGGCTCGGTTCGATTAGCTCAAAACTCGACTCGACTCGGCTCGTTTGCAGCCCTATCTCAGGTTAATACTAATTAGCTCGAGCTCGAGCTTGGTAAAATTTAGTCGAGGCTCGGCTCGATTAGCTCAAAGCTCGACTCGGCTCGGCTCGTTTGCAGCCCTATCTCAGGTTAATACTAATTTGCATTCCTAACATTTCCCTTCAAAAAATTACATTTCTCTAATTAATCTGTGATCATCACATTTTTTGAGACTTTAACTTAAAATATAGATATACCTAGCCCATGAGTTCACGATATTTATTTATTTTTTTCGTCGTTGGCTGCAGGTTTATATTACGCAGATCCTGCAAGCATGGGGGGTTTGAGAAAAGGGCTTCAAAATTTGCAAGAGTTGATTGACAAGAAGAACGAAGTTATATCAAAGATAGTGAAAAATTTAGGCAAGGGGCAGGTGAAAACAATTGAGATTTTTTCACATACTCTTTTGTTTCACTTTTTTCTTTTACTTTCTTGAGACAAAAAAAAAAAGTGTTACAATAATTTTGTTTTGCTTCCTTGATCTATCTTGAGACCAAGCTAGTTTCGGCACTTTGTCTTGCAGAACATTTGTTATTGCGACGAGCTGAGTGATAATGCCGGCTATTTCACTATCAGTAGAAGATTTGATAGTCTGCCATGGAAGTATGGACTTCATGCTGTAAAGGACAACATAATTGCAATGCAAAATTTGCAAGCAGCACTAGATGAGCATCATCGTGCAGATGAACATGTAATCCAGGTTAGTAATGCCATCAAATAGAAATGGCAAATTTTTATTAAAACAAAAGCAATTTTATGCTGTATTTTATCTTGCACTCTCCCCAAATTGACTTAAAATTAATTTGAGATTCACTGCATTATATGATTTGGTATGTCAAGAATTTGAGGATCGGGCAGCCAGTGTTATTGTTTGTGGTTATTGTATTTCTTACATTATTTATTGCAGACTCTCTTATTTCTTAGACAGAACAAGATTAACTCCTCGAAGGGTGAACTTTAGTATATCTGAGCTATAGCATATAATACAAAATACTTTTAGATTTTTGTGGGAGCAAAAGTTTAACTTGTGTGAAGGATATTTTTGCAAAATTTCAATAATCCAAGGGAGGAAAACACGATTTTATAAGTCCCCTCTAGTTCTGTCCAATGTTGTTAAACTCGGATCGGATAGCAACGACGCGAATAAAC
Organism: Coffea arabica; assembly: GCF_036785885.1. Lineage (NCBI taxonomy): Eukaryota > Viridiplantae > Streptophyta > Magnoliopsida > Gentianales > Rubiaceae > Coffea > Coffea arabica. Next base: position 32,159,729 of record NC_092327.1, read on the forward strand.
TATTGGATGCAAAATGGCTAAGTGAAAGAAATTGTTGAATATATCCGAAAATAAATAGAGAAATTCTATTTGCTAGCAAAAGATTGTTGGTTCACTTTGTCCTTCCAAACTATGCGAAACAGATTAAGCAATTATATCATCGGCTGCATAAAGGAAGAAATTCTTTGTCCATGGAGAAGCAGGTCATTAGAGAAATTAAATCCGCTGAAGAACGCAAAGAAAAGCTTACTCTTGATTTTGAAGAAAAAAAATGGACATCACGAAGTGTACGAGAATTTACAAAATCAAAGAAGATGATCAAAGATCAGAAGGAGGTAAGGTTGATTTAGTTGTTTATTTTCATGCATAATTCGTATTACGAACAGATACTGACTTTGCAGCCCTTTATCTCCAATTTTTGCAGATTCTGTTTGCAGAATTGAAAGGATTAAGAAAACAGCAAAAGGCTTATAGTTTTGAGGCAAAGCATCTTAAGAAGATATTAGAGGCGGCCGATAAGGATAATAGTTACAGAAAATGTTTTATACGGAAGGACCGTATAGAGGCTACATTAAATTGAAAGCACCTCCAGTGGTCCATGTGTAATTGAAGGGACATGGGGCTGTTGTTGTATTTGTACTGTTATTGAATTATCATGTTGTACTTTGGAAATTTTGTTCTTCAATCCTATAACAAATAGAGTAAATACTGATAGTATATATACTATCATGGTTGGATATACGACAATATATAGAAGATTAATCCTGACAAATGTATTTAACTATACATAATCAGATCAAGTTAATTCTAATTATACGTAGTTCCTAATGTAAACATCTACCACTTATTAACGTAATTTAGTGTGGGATTTAGTTTGTGAGTTGTATGATTTCATGATATTTGCATGTATCAAAAGTTTTTTTTTTTTTCAGTTTGGTTAACAGATATCCACAAGAGGAAATTTAGCTGTTAGTTTTTTGAAAAAGTAATAATTTGGAAAAGTGTCTAAATATAGGAGGCACATAATTGTAATTTTATCTATTAATATGGTAAGTTCGGTGTGATTTAAAACTGTTTAAAAGTAATTTTTTTCAGACAAAAGGCTAGTTATCACTTATCACTTTAAATTAGGTGCTAATTGGGCATTGGTCCTGCCAAATGTTCCACCATAAAAAGTAAATTTCCTTTTGCATTGTAATTTGGTGACTCACCTAGAGTAATAACATCTATCAAATTTCTTGCTTGGAAACAAATCCTTCTAAAAGCCATGGAAGGATAATATAAGATGAGAATATTAATTTTTTAACATTTCATGTGAATTATTTATTAATATGGACCAAAATTGTTACATTGATATTGAAAAATAAAAGATGTAAATGTAATATTAAAAGCTGAAAGACGAGTCAAGTGAAATTGCTCGAAATCTTAGGGGAGATTTACGAAATTATTCTAACTTAATATAGCAATATAGATGTAAACTTATTGTGATAAAAAGGTAGAATTCACTAGCCATTGCTAAAAATCTTAGAAATTCCAATGTATTGAAATTTCAGCTTTGACTTTCGACCCTCGTTGAGAACTCGTGGTTTTGATAGCACTTGTGGTCTGGTCGCTATTGCTCAACTAAAATTGGACATAGTTGTGGTCCGGTCTCTGTTACTCCAACTTCCCAGTGAGATTTTGTCGGATTTGCATTCTAATTCATCAGCTGACCTCGAAATGAAGATAAAATGCCAGAAAGAAAAAGCTCAAATTATCTTAAAATACTTTCTTACAGGCACAGTACTTCCATATAATTGTCAAATATAGGGCAAATTGCACTTTACTCCCCTGCTGTGATATAGTATATTTTTATATATAACCCTTCTATGGTTTCAAAAGTTATACACAACCTCCTCATGGATTGGGTTAAGGTGTCAAAGTAACGGAATTTGCAATGCATAATGGAGTCATCTAAAATGTCAAAAATACCTCTATGTAAAGTTGAAAATTGTCACGGGGGGATTATGGGTATATTTTGAAAATTATAAGAGAGTTATATAATAAAGTGTTAAAGTATAAGAGAGTTATATGGTAAAACATAAAATCATACAGGGTTAGTGCATCATGTATACTATGTTTATATATTTTGGTCATTTTAGCCATTTTAATTTTTAAACAAGGGTAATTTCAACATGTTTAAAGATTCCGTTACAAATGATTATTTCCGTCATTTTGGTATTTTAATTTAAACCATGAGAGGGTTATATATAGTTTTTGAAACCATAAGCGAGTTATGTTCAAAAGAGATTGCAACGTGAATAAAAATGATGTATCACGAATCTAAAATTGCTAGTGTGTAAAATTTTTGATATTGTATAGTGCAAGAAACTTTAAGTCGTTTTTTTCATAAAGAGTAACTCTAATTGGGACAGAATTAGAGGGGTGAGGAAAGGCCTTTGGCCCCTCGCCCCTTCAAGTTCTAGATATTTATATTTTTCCTCCTTAATATTTTGAAAATTTTGAAAAGCTCTATATTTTATACTATATACCCCCCTCCCTAATTTTTTTTTAAAAAATTTATGTTAATTCGAAAGTTTATATGTACATATATTTCGCCCCCTCAAATCAAAATTTTTGGTTCCTCCCTGTAAGTCGACATATGCTTCTCTGCCCGCACTTGCAGGTTCTGCTTCAGGAATTGCAAGTACTACGGAAACCAAAGATGCAATACGATTCTGAGGCCAAGCAACTTAGGAAAGCATTGGAGGTTGTTGAGAAGGATATTAAGTCATTGCAAGAGGAAACAGAAAGGTTAAGACAGCAAAACGAGCTATTGAACAAGCACAGTAGTAAACGAAAAGCAATGAGAACATCCATGTTGTGGAATGAATTCAAAGGAAACCATCCACAGAAAGTCTCGTAAAACTAGACTTAGCGATGCTCATTGTGTGATATCTAGGAAGAAAAGAGTGCACTAATTAACTTGAGCTAGAAATTCTTGGTCCAAATTTCACAAGCTGCGAATTTCGGTTCAAATTTCATGAGTTGTGAGTTTAGTCTAACTTTTTACTCCCTCCGTCCCACTTTGATAGTCTTGGTTATTTTTTCATACAGTTTAAGAAAAAATAGTTAACTTTGTTGGAACAATCAATTTAGGTAGCTATGACAGGTTGTCAGCCTGTGCAATAATAAAAACCTGCTCAACTAAAGTTAATTTCTGTAGATAGTGGTCAGCAGGGTCGAATCCACAGGGACTGGGAGTAATTATTTCTTTTCCAGTTCACAGTGACAAGGGGGGTGTTTTTGTCTCAGGGGTGATAATTTAAGCAATCTAACTAAAAGTAAAATAATAAAAATAAAATAGCCAACTAGAAATTAAATAACAATTTACTAAAATCAAAGGATCTAGCCAAGGAATAACTTCAGCAATGGTTCACCTAATTGATCATTGAAACAAAGGCAATTCCAATTATTTATCAATAAATAGGTTATAACTACCAAACAAGCGATGGCAGTCAACCCCTCCTTACTGTGTCGGTGATCAAGGTACGCCCGTTAATCACTGCTCTAATTGAGAAATAATCCTAGGTACGCCCGTAGAATTTAATTCCCCAATTGCCTTAAGTATTAGAGGAGCCCTATTCTAACCAAATAACGCACTACCAGGGTTATTTTAGATTAGCCCGCGTATTCCCCTGACACAAACCTAATCATGCCAGTTGTCACTATTTTAGAGCAATTAAACAATTACGGATTTAATGCCCTAATTGACAATAGATTACCCAATCAACTAATTATCTGGATCCAAGACAATCAATTAATTAAATAACCATAAGAATAGCAATCAAGAAATATGCGGATACCAATAAATAAAAGAAAAAGATTAAATTAAAACGATCTCACAAGTTTAGATGACCCAAAGCATCCGTTGTCCCTTGAGTAGAAAAAGGGGTTTAACTCATTGTTGATGAGAAAAACCCATACAGAACTGATGCAACAGTAGCGGCCATTGTCAAATTCAATTCGGAGAAATCAAGAAGAAAGACAAGCCACAGCAAGGAATTCAATGTTTTTGCTCTCCCTAACATACGGCCGAAAAGAAACTACTAACGAGAAGCAAAAGAAAAGAAAAGTCAAAGTTCCCAACTACACTACAAGACGAAAAACTAAAAACTAAAGCCAGCTCTCCTCTGCAATTCCTATATTTCCTATCTAAGTGCTTGCTCCTCCTGTGCGGCGTCCGCCGCACGAGAGAAAAGAAGAAGACCCTGAGGTTTGCTTTCTTTTCCCTTTTTCTAGTTGCTGTCTTCGGTCAAAATTACCAAAAAGGTCATGCATTTTCTTGTTCCAAGAATGCCCTTGATTGCCTGCTATTTGAACTCTCTCCCGATGACTGTCAAATTGGCCTTGATTGTGACATTTTTATTCTACTCCCTGAAATAAATACAAATTACGAAAAGTGAGTAGAATCTAATAATTAATTCACATTGGGTTAAGTAATAGGGGAAATTAATTATAAAATAAATGATAAAATTACAACCTATCAAGCTATTTTCCTAAAATACCCTCACATTAATTAGAGTATAACTTTATGGGAACTTGAATTGATGGTAAAAAAAGAATTAACTCTCATTAAATGGGATAGGTTTATAGTAACAACAACTTACATTGAATAAGGGTATTTTAGGAAAATTAAAATACAACTACATTCTTCAATTGGAAACTGGACTACAATTTGGGACAGACGAAAAAGGAAGATAGGACTATCAAAGTGGGACGGAGGGAGTATTATTATTTGTACCGAGTGTTGACTAATTGTGATTAATGAGTTGTAAATTGTTGCATTGATTCTACAATTTTAAGTTACATGTAATTATATATATATAAATAAATAAATGGCTCCTTAGTTTAAAAAGGGCACTCAATTTGACCTTAATTATAACCCAAGGCATTTTGTACTTTTTTTTTTAAAGGGTCATGGATGATGTGCCATTCTTAGAGTTTTTCCATGTCACTATACTAATAATGTCTGGATAGTTTTGGAACATCTTAAGTCTTAGCTGTCTTTTTCTTTCTGTCTTGAACATATGTTGACAGTCTTGCAGGTTTTAGATATTTAGTTACATAATTTCTTATACTTAGTGTTAATCAAGATGAATTGTGTCTCCACATTTAATGTTTAATATCAGTGAGCATTCATCATTTACTAGCCATATATCCTATTAGGAGAAAAGTGGCATCCTAATGCAATGTATCATACAGAGTGTAGCAAGAAAATGAAAACAACATTGCTAATTAAAAGAAAAAAAAAACCTTGTTTACTTTATCTCTCATTCTCTAAATATTCTTGAATTGGATTTGAAATAGCTAACATTAGAGTCATCATTAATTTTGCAAATTTGAACTCGTTACATGAGCCCATCTAAATTCTATATGACACATACAAAAAAAATTCAAGTTGCAGTATGAGAAGGAGTAGATATAAGTAAAATTTTTTAAAAATAGCCTCAAAAATATCTAAAACACCCCAATAAATAACTACAGTAAAATTTTTTATATACAATGTTACTATAAAATTTTTGAAAAACAGCCCCAAAGACACCTAATCCATACGAATTAGTCAACTGGGGAACCCGTGGCTGGGACAATTACAACTATGACAGTCCCAAAATAGTTTCGTACAAAATGTAAACATGTTTGTTCAGAAAACAAATCAACTTAAACACAATATAAGCCTAGTATATTTTTTGTTAGCTTCCACACATGTTAAAATCAATGTGTATATTTTATAATTTGAGCGATATATTCTTTTTCTTAGCCAATCACAGCTATGAACCTTTTAGGAACCGTTGCTACTGCAATAGTGCTTGTCCCAAATTCTAGTTTGGGTGGGAAAGGGAGGGGGGGGAGGACAATTTGCTAATGCTTTAAGAACCTTTATAAGGCTGTGGGTTTTTTGTTACAATTTCTAGTGTCACCATATTTCCTGGTTTCCATATATACAAAATAAAAAAGTCAACACAAGTTAACTTAATTGGTAAGGACGGATTACTTTCTCACAAAAAGTCATATACTCGAATCCCACTGCTGATATGAGAGGGTTGTGTTGTTGATGATTGATTTGTATATTTGTTGGGTTTTCACAACAAATTTACACAACAAATACAGAAAAAATTCTTTAAATATAGAAAAAGTTTGTTGGGTTTTCACAAATATACACAAAAATCCTTTTTGGGGGTGTATATTAGAAAAAATTCTTTAAATATAGAAAAAGTTTGTTGGGTTTTCAAAAATTCTTGAAATACAGATAGTTTCTTGAAAAAGAAGTTTCTGTGTCCCTTGCACGGCCAATATATAAAGGGGAAAGTCAAAAGTCCAACAATGATTTGAAGGAATTGAGGGCTTTTCATTGTCAGAACTTGAATTCTGGTTTTGTATAGGACTCACATAATCAAATTTGGGACCTAAAGGATTTCATTGCAATTGTTGAGTTTTACAGGCTGACATTGTTATTTTTATCAAATGTACTCAAATAATATTGCTCTTACCTGCCCCATTGCAGCTATTATTTAATGAAATGCAAGGAATATGGAAGGATCAAAAAGCACATGATCAGATGGTTGAGCATCTTAAGAAAGGATTGAAGGTTCTTGAGCAAGATATCAGTGATCGGATTCAAACTTTTGTATATGACCTATGATCCCGGAGACAGTGATCGGATTCAAACTTACCTAAACATTTTCTTACTAAAAGAAAAAACATACGCGAAATAACCGTTTAGTGAGCTATGCTGCTGTAAATAACTGCAAGAGAAATTCATGGTGCTGCCAAAGTGGAAATCTACTCCAGAGTGCAAAATGTCGTCATGTTTTACTTCTTCAAAGTTGACAATTAGCTTTCCGCCCTTAAATTTCACAAAAAGAATCCATTGACATTTGATTTTATGCAGCATCCTACTTATCCTTTTTTTTTTTTTAGCATCCTATGGATCAAAACTTGTAAAACTGAAGAAGAACAAAGGTAGTATCACAATATTGTTACCTAATGTGGGAATTTAGTATGTGTTTTATATACTTTAGTACACAAATAGTACTTCATTTTTTGAGTTCAAGGGAAACTATATATCTTACGAAGAGGAAGAAGAATAAGGGAAAAGCTCGACACTGGAATAAAATCTGATTAATGTTTATTATCTACTGAACTGGTTCTTGAGGGGAAAAAAGAGTACTCTAACCATAAAATTATTGATTATAAACCAAGATTCAACACTCGAAAAAGATTATGTTAATCTTAGCAACGAGTTTCAAAACCAGAAAGTGTTGAAAGCGAAGCCATGTGGGCTTATTTGTTTATCAAAGAAGTCGCAAAATTAATCAAGATCCTTTCCTTGACGTGGGGAGCAAGTGTTTGTTTTTTTTTTTTTTTTTTGATAATCGCAATGCTATTATAAAAAGAAATCACCAGGTCAACGATATTAATTTATTCTATTCCGATCCAACTATTGTATTAAATATTTCATGACACATCCCGCCATGCCTAACTCAGACTAACTGCTATATGGGTATATAAAGCCAGTTGAACTCGATTTAATCCAAGTCTTCAATTTTTCTCCATTTGCTTTTCCAATATTTTCCTTCTTCTTTTCCCTTCTTTAAAAATTTCTTCTTATTCAATCACTTTCTCTTTTTTCATTCAGTACTAGGTGACAGCATATTTTGTCGAGAAAGCTTGAGGTATGTTTCGGTCATACAACTTCCCCTGTTGTAATTCTATTTTTACAATTTTTTAGAATAAATTAAAAAAAGAAGTTATAATGTTTGCGGTATCTAACAAATCCAGTTAAGATTTCAGTGCATTTTCCACTTTAAGTGCTTGTTTACAATGTTTTTTTTTTCTTCAGAAAATGGAAACTTAAATTATGAATCTTGCTTTACTGGTTGTCGATGACAGGTTTGTTTGAAAGAGGAACTTCATGGACCCTGAAAAGCTGATGGTTTTAAACACTGATGAAAAAATTAAGTACGTGGAAAGTTTGATTAACAAGGAGAGTCGAGCTCGAGTGCAAATGTATCAAGAATTTGTGCAGAAGAAGGTGAAAACAGAAAAAATAAAATAAAAGAACCTCTCATACACAATGATTTTCATTTTTAGGTAAAAAAAAAAAAAAGGTGACGTAATATTCTTCTCTTTCTTTGATTTTTGTTCATCATATTTGCAGAAGGATCGAGCAAGAATTCTTTTGAAACTAAACCCTTCACCATGGATGAGAGGATACTATTCTACATATCGTGAGAAACATCCAATTCACTATTTACGGCAAGCTCTTGATGAGCATAATGGTGGCGGCCATAGTGAACATGTTATCAAGGTACCTAAGGATATTATTCTACACAACACTTACTAAGAATTCTGCCACAACTTTGTGAAAATTATTTGAGCAAATTTCTCAATTTGCATTTGGACATTTAGCAGCAGGGATAGCTATCTGGAAATATGTCATATGCTTCCTTTATCTCCATACTAGCTCCAAAACAAAGCTTTCTAAGTTGGCTTGGAAATGTAATTTGAGATCTGAACCAAAATATCCTCCATTTGGTTCCTTTCTCTCCAACAAACTTCGACATCTTTATGCTCTACTTGTTGGAAGTTTGGCATTTTTATCTGGACTATCAATGCTATGTTACATCTTTAGGGCTTATAATCTCGAGAAATTCCTATTGAGGAAGGGATGCAAGTCTCTTGCATCTTTTGGTTAAATTGTCGGACTTAATTAAGATGTTATGATGAAAGTCTGGGGTGCAAAATCAAAATTGATGAAATAGTAGGAGAAAAATAAAAAAATGAAAGTCTGGTGGGCTAAAGTTTGAGAAAAATCTTCTTGAGAAACTTTATGGGCTCCTCAATTGATTTACCTCCTTTTTCTCCCAATTTGTACACCAGATAAAGTGTTTATTTCACCGATTGCGAAATGGAAGGAACTCTGTGGTTGAAGAAAAGAGAATCCTTCGGGACGTCAAATGTGCTCAAGAAGAATGTGAAAAGTCTTGTGGGGCTGTTCGTACAGAAAAATTTGTACCTTGGGAATTGCATTCAAAAGGCTCGATCAAATATCAAATGGAGGTAAGGTTTCTTTTAAAGAAACTTTTTCTCTTTTTTTTTTTTTTTTGTGGCTTAAAGTTCGTGAGGAAAGCTGCTTTGTTGGCACTTGAAGTATTCATAAAATCTTCTAGTGGCAGTTGTGATTTATTCATAGATCTCGTGTATTCTTTAAATATAGAAAAAGTTTGTTGGTTTTTCACAAATATACACAAAAATCCTTTTTGGGGGTGTATATTTATTGGGTTTTCACAACAAATTTACACAACAAATATAGAAAAAATTCTTTAAATATAGAAAAAGTTTGTTGGGTTTTCACAAATATACACAAAAATCCTTTTTGGGGGTGTATATTAGAAAAAATTCTTTAAATATAGAAAAAGTTTGTTGGGTTTTCAAAAATTCTTGAAATACAGATAGTTTCTTGAAAAAGAAGTTTCTGTGTCCCTTGCACGGCCCATATATAAAGGTGAAAGTCAAAAGTCCAACAATGATTTGAAGGAATTGAGGGCTTTTCATTGTCAGAACTTGAATTCTGGTTTTGTATAGGACTCACATAATCAAATTTGGGACCTAAAGGATTTCATTGCAATTGTTGAGTTTTACAGGCTGACATTGTTATTTTTATCAAATGTACTCAAATAATAATATTGCTCTTACCTGCCCCATTGCAGCTATTATTTAAAGAAATGCCAGGAATATGGAAGGATCAAAAAGCACATGATCAGATGATTGAGCATCTTAAGAAAGGATTGAAGGTTCTTGAGCAAGATATCAGGTCTTTGCAGAGGCAAATGGAAAACATAAACAGGGAAAAGGGAAAACTGTATGCATACATTCTTGAACTCAAAAGATGAGAGTATTGTTTTGTTAAGAGTTGATGGCATTTGCACAAACCAGGTGTAATATCATATCCTTATTTAGTTGGGAAAAAAAAAATCTGCATGTACTCAATTTTGGTAGCCTAGCCAACATTCCTTCATTAGGCTCCAAGTGTTAATTCCTTGAAAGGTGAAAATTATATTGAGCAAGTAATTTAGTACAAGATAGCAAATAAATGCGAATTTGTGTTTATATTGTAAATTTTATGCATCAACTATTAGAAGAGGACAAACAAAACAATTTAGAGACCCCTTTTTATGGATTTATTTAAAATTACCATGGATTGTGCCAAATCCCTAAATTATGAGGTGATGTGTATTGAAGGATGAGATAGAAAAAAAAAACAAAAGATTAATGCAGAAAGGATTCGTATTGTAATGTGGTCAAGTGATTCGCCCATATGCTTTTGAGGTGAAATACAGACTCCAAATGAATTTAGGGACCATAAAATCAAGTTTTTAAAATCTGAAGAATAAAAATATATTCATTTCAAACATGAGGGACTAAAAAGTTACATATGAGCGTATGAGGGAGTAATTGTGCGACTTCCACGAGCACGTGCTATGCTAAAACGGTGTCGTCTAAGTAAAATAGGCCGGCCAACAATCCTGTTTTGTTCCATCGTACCCCCGCTACACCAGATTAGACACCTAAGTATTTCTAATTTCCATCCCAAGATTTTCTTATATCATTAAAATGATCCCACTTTCTTATATCATACTAGAGAAGCTAAGTATTTTTATTCTTACGCAAATTTCTATTATTTTAATTCTTGTTTGTATTGATATTTATGGACTTTAATTGAACGAATTAAGTTCAACTAATGAAACCACTTAGGCCAGCATAGCCAACATTTTGAGTGTATAAATCTTGTTCCCTTTTATTCATCAACCACAAATGCATTAGTATTACATAAAATTTAATGAATATAGAGGTCTTGACTACTCAATATGAAATTAGAGCTACTCAAAACTTTAATAGAAAAAAGAATCAAGCTCAATTTTTGGAGATTGTCGGCAAATAAGACCAGAGGAAAGTGAGAATTTAATTAAATAATATTACTAAAACTTGATTCAAGATCATTAATAAAGAATTGAAGAAGTGGGAAGTGAATATAGAAATGTACATATGCATTCTCCGAATCAAAGCATCCACTAAAATTAGTTTTCCCTTTTGGCAATTTTTTCTAGATGGCAGGAAAATTTTGGGGATTAGAATTTTTTGAGGGGTAGGTTGTGTCAAGAATGGAAAGGGGATGGAGAAGGGAGAGAATTTGAGAACAATGAAGGTAAGATAGTGGAGAGAGTGCGATGGGTTTAAGTCAAAATAATAGAGTAGAGAAACAAGAGTAAATGAGAGATGAGGCAAGAGGAAAAGAACATGTAAAGAAAAAAAAAAAAGAGAAAAAGGGAAGTGGAGAAGAAGAGGAGAGGATACGGTCGACGTAGGAAATGAGGAAGGGGCTGATTTTTTATTTTTCTTTAAGTAAAACCTATTATTTCTCCATGTAAAAAACAGATAAAGTGAAGGCTGTTTTAGATAATTCAATATGTCATGGTGTTAGGGTCGGTATAATTTTTAAAAATTAGAGGGGAGCCTCATGAAATTGTTAGAAACTTTTGGTGAATTTTTGAAATTGTTTGTTTTTGAGATGGCAAAGCATACGCTAATTTTTTGTTTCTTGTGGTTGAGTATCTTAATAAATCCTTCTGGCATTAAACGAAAGTGAAACATCCTCCTCTTTTTTGTTTGAAAGGACTTCGAAATAAATAAAATAGAAGAACCGGGGTCATGGTGAGAAAAGGCTGGCAACTCTTTATTAAACTGTAAGAATCATCCATACTGTAGGAAATAGTTTGGATAGCAAATGCTGTTAAAAAACAGTTTCCATAGTTTGTAAGTGTCATCCACACTCTTTGTAATAATACCAAACTTTTCCCAGTCAAATGAAAAATTCGACCAGATGTTATATAATACTAGAGTAAGCCAACTCATAGATTTATACTATGTTTGAAAACGTAATTTAGCACTTAAACTTAATACATTCAGACGCGTTTGATAACTAAAAATTGAACATCTGAATTAATTAAGTGCCACTGAATTTTCTAAACAAAACTTACGTTCAAAAATAAGTGATAAACTATTCACTTATCACTGAATGTGATATGCACTCAAATATATTTGATTTAATACTTAACAATTCAATAATTTAATGAATTCAGATTCAAATTTTAGATTTCAGTTTTATCAAACACACCGTTAGTCTAATTCAACATATAGGCAGACTTTTCATAAGCCGATCTGAATAATTCATATTGGCAACAAAACATCGCTGACATAGTTTAAAATCTTGAAAGAAGAGAGAATATAACAAATTCAAACTGTTGCTGTTACTAACCAAATTATTCATCTAACTCTATTCAATTTTAGATCTATTGTATCTGTTGATTATGACATACATTCGTATTTGTTGTATGTCTGGTGTAATTTTTATCATTAGTTAATTGTAATGAAAATTTAGTGTTTATAAAAGTAAAAAAAAAAATTAAAGAAACATTTATGCCCTTTGACCGCCCTTTAGATGTAATAGAATAGTCAATACTAAAGTTGTTACTGTAGCACAGTTGACGTGGGGAACAAGTGCATGCTTTACCTGGTCAACAATTCTCTCCTCCTCTGTACTATTCCAAAGGTGACAATAATTCATTGCCTTCATTAGGCACTTCGATCGCCACCATGTTTGAACATTTGACACGACCACCTGCTTTACCACATTTTACTTCTCAGGTTACTACTCATTTCCTTCACAAAATTTTTGCATGTTTGTTTCTAAAGTTTGTTGTGGAAAAAAAATTCTGCACAATTCTTGAAGTACATATTTTTGTTGTTTTGGGATTTCCTAGTTTGTTTTGATTTGAATAGTCTTTTTCTTCTTAACTTATCTTCTGAAAAAAGCCGAACTGATCGTCAAACCCCGTTAGATCAGCTATTCCATCTGTGTATTTTGCTCCTCGTTGATTCACAGAAGATTTATCAGTAGCCAGGCATGGAGCTTTTGACTGTGGATGAAAAAGTTAAAAATAAAGAAGATTTGATTCAGGTGAAGAGTCAAGCTGGAAGAAATATTGCCAAGAAATTACAGAAGAGAGAGGTGAATATTGAATATTATGATTGCAATCATTTTCATGTACAAAAATCCCATTTTTTTTTCCTCTTTTTATATGTACTATCTAATATTTTTTCCTCTTCCGCCATGGAAACCATCCCACACAGTTTGATCGACGTCATATCCGGGAACAATTAAGGATGTTGTTGCTGTCCCACAAAGATTTTATGCCCATCAAAAGAGATGCAATTCGATATTTACAAGGAGCTCTAGATGAATATAATCATGTAGATGAACTTCAAAAGCAGGTAAATCTGGAATAATCATGTGTTACTCCATTTATTTTGTTCTTTCCATAGTAAATTAACTTTACCATTTTGATTTTCCTTTTTTTTTTTTGGATAATATGAACCATATTCACGTACTTTGATTGTACAAATATTGATGGGTCTATCTAATTGGGGGCATCTGTTAAAAGAGGTATTTAGAACATCAAAAGTTAAATATGGAAATGGTTTAAAAGCAGGAAACAATGAATGTGAGTGTGTGGTAACTGTGGTGTAATTTGTTTTTGGGTTTTTCTACCGAACGTTAACACACTTATATTCCACTTAACCTATCGTATATATACACACTAATAATTACTATTGGTTCTTGCATTTATATGTTTTTTCTAATTAATCCCTTTGCATTTATATACTTTTTCTAATTAATCTTATATTTCTAAAAATCTAACATCTTAAATTCATTTTAATGAGATCGTTGGACAAACTGTTCGTTTTTTTGGGTAGAAGAAAAACCCAATTTTATTTAGTTTATTATTTGAGTTTACTGATCATAGTATAGGTGATTGATAATTTCCAATTTCAACTTTGCAAAAAATAGATTAAGAGCCTGTCTCATGGGCTGAGAAGTGGGAGAAACACCTTGCTTGAGGAGAAACAAATCCTTAGACAAATCAAATGTGCCCAAGAACAAAAAGAAAAGTTTTGTGCAGATCTTGAAGCAAAAAATTGGAGTCACTGGCATTTACCAGAAGTTTTAAACTCAAAGGAATTTGTCAAAAGTCATTTCAATGTGAGATTCCTTTTGTTTCTGCATCCTTTTTTTGGTTTTTTTTTTTCTTTTGGGTTGAATATACACTCATGTACAACTATTTTTCAGCGTCTATACAATGAACTCGAAGGAGGGATCAAGCAACAAACGGCATATTATTCGAAGGCTGCCCGGCTTGGGAAAAAACTGTCTGCTGTTGAGAGAGATATAAGTTCTTTGCAAAAAAAGCTGGAAAAACTAGAATGCAAAAGAGAAAAAATGTATGAGCATCTTCAACAACTCAGAAGTTCTGTCCAAAACCCTTCTTGATTTGAATTGAAAGGTTTGCAAGAGTTACTCTAACCATACTAGAGTCAAAATCCCCTGGTCAATGGGATAAGGGGCATAGGAATGGTTAATAACATCCTTGGTTTAGAGCTACTAATAATATGGTTTAAACATTTAGGCTTGCACTTTAGGTCGTCCAAGAGTCATCTTGCAAGTCTAGACCCGGTATCATGTTTATAAAACATTTTTGTATCAATAGTAATTGATCGTTGTGGGATCTATTTATAATACATTTTTTACTCTATCAATAGTATTTTTTTTATTTTGTCTTTTTTGTTTTCAGATTATGCAAGAAGTGAACTTTGAGCCAATTTTAGTTTTTCAAACACCCTTTTGATGTCGGCCAAAAAACAAAGGGTAAAATATATTTTACTCTCTTGTGATTTAGCGATTTTTTACATAACTCTTGTATAGTTTCAAATACTATATATAACCCTTTTATAGTTTGAATTAAAGTACACGACGGATCTTCTGTCCCACTTCATGCTACTCTTTGTCCTATTTTTTATTATATCACTACAGGAAAGTAGGCTTTTTGTGACGTTTTCGCTGCGGCAGAAGGAGAAAATGCAGCAAATAAACTGCACATTTCAAATTTTGTGGCAAAGTTGACAAAGGCGCATAATTTTTGTGGCAAAACGACGTAGTTTTAATGAATCTAGAAAAAGGTATTATAAAAAAGGGGGAAACCGGCTTTCACTTCCAATGTCTCCATTCTCTGCTAATTACAAATCTTCCACACTTCTTTCTTCCAAATTCTAAATTCTGATTCCGAATTCCCAATGAACTTGTCTCGCTCTCTCTCTCTCTCTCTCTCTCTCAAATGGTCAAACCTAATTCCACCTCCTCCATTTTCCTCCCAATACGGCCAACGAATATGGGGCAACCACCTTCATCTTTGAGATACAAAGGAATTCCAGAAGAATAGACAGATTGATTGCTAATTGGTTTCGACGCCTGAAGCTAGGGTTTTAACACGAGGAAGATAGACCTCCTCCATTTTTATTCTCAGCAGTTGAAATCGATTCCCAATTGCAGTGCTTCTCCATGTAATTTTGATCATCGGTGAACTAATTGTAGCTTTGAGAGAACTTACCTAACAATTTTGCTAGCTATTCTGGTTCAAAAGCAAGGTAACTAAGCTCAATTCCTTTGCAATTTTTTTCACTTTATTCATTTATTTTATGGTAAAATCAGAGAATTTATTACATGCCCTTAGTGCTCGGGAGTTTATAGACTTTTGTGGTTATTTTTATGTATTTTTTGTAATTCTTTAGAATATTTAATGTGACTTAAGGGGAGATAATAGGAGTTTACTCTCGTTTTAAAGAGTCCAGCCCATATTGCAGATGGAAATGAAATCGCCTGAGAAACTCAATACAGTCGTTGTCTTGAAACAGCCAGATAGCAGCCGTTGGCAGAAGGTACATTTGAAGCTTAAGTGCACTCCATCCTCTGGTTTATATATTTGTCCGATTATCATGCTACTGATATTAGGTGTTATTTGTAATTCTGTCATAAATGCTTGTAAACAAATCTCCCTGTTCTTGGAGACTGGGATCACACAAATAGTTTAGGAGAAATCCCAACTTTGGAGCATAATCATTTCAAGAATGTGGAAAATGGCAATCAAGTATTGCTGTTTTAGACCAAGTAATTCCTGATTTAATCCTTAAAAATGGTTACAAGGCATTCAAACTACTTAAAAATGCACTTGCTTATGGTAGCAAGAATTTTTGCTTCACACTATGACATGGTATGATAATATTGTAACACAAAATTGTTAAGCATGATTGCCTCTACAGGTATAATAGTAGGCCCACCTTCTCTCATTATTAGCTTGGTGTTTGTGTTATTTACATAACTTCTATCAGGACCGACACTAATGCCTAGTTTGGGAGATGAGATTTGAGCAGAAAAGAAAAGAAGGGAAGAGAAATGTAGCATTTCCCACGTTTGACAGTTTTAACTGAAATAGAAAGGAAGAGAATCTGACAGATTTGGAAGGAAGAAGAGGCTGCTACAGTTTAAAAAAATTTCCGGCCCAAATCGGGCGGAAATCAGAGAAAAGCTAAGGAAAGGCTGCAAAAAATTTTTAGATTACCCATTCTATCCTTAAAAAGCTATTGAATGAAATATTTATTGACCAATGTATCCAAAATCACCTCCTTTCTTTCATAAACTCCCAAACAACACTAAAATCTCTTCCCTTCTTTTCTTATCATTTCTTTTCTCTTATAACTTAACCTTTCTCTTCTTTTCTTTTCTATCCTCAACTCACAAACTAGCTATAAGTATAACCATTCTATCTTGCAGTCACCCAGGAGAGATTGTTGTAGAGTTTAGCCATCTAAAAGGAGCACAAATATATATATATATATATCTGGGTAGGCAAATGCAGAACGGATAAGGTGTAGTAGAAGCAGCAGGCAAGAAATTCAGCTAGGCATCTATTCTCTTTTCGTTTTCCTTTAATTTCAGTGGACATTGTTGCTGGAATTCGATTGCGATTGAGTGGTGAGAATTGAGAGAGTTGAAAGTATTGGATTTAGGCTGGAAATCAGAATTAAGGTGCTTTCTAAAAGAACCGTAGGATCCTCAAATTGGGATTATTGGTTGCATACTTTCTCATTTCTTAAATTTTTGGAATACACTGGATATATAATTGCATTATAAATATTCAGTTATTCAATGATGGGCCAACTAGGTACCATCAGCAATATAGTCATAGAACGGAACATGTATGTATAAGCTATCAAATCTATGCTAATATATGAAACTTAGTTTTGGATGTTAACGTTGTTACTAAACAAATCACTGACTGGAGAATTGAAAAGAATGCTGCCAATGTTAAAGTGAGCTACACAATTTCTACAATAAGCCTTGGAGTTCAATAGCTTTATGGAATTCAGTAATCATGCAGTTTTTAGTCATGTGTAAAATTATGATATATGGATTCAAGTCATGCAAAATAGAGGATGGAAAATGCTTTTAATGGTATTGTTAATTATTCTTTTATCGTTCTTTTTTTTTCTGAATATATGTTTGTGTGAAATGTAAATTCTTTTAGCTTTCTCAGGTCCAATGACAAGTTAAATTGCTAACTTTCTTGGCCACTGAATGGACTTTCATGGCAGGTTAGGTATCAACTCATCCATGTATTGGCTCATCTGTAGTTAAGTGGCCCTCTGAATGGTAGCTAACTATTTGGTTAAGGATGGTTGAATACGAAATAGTAGCTAATTTAATTTTTGCCAATTGAGTGCAATTCTGTGTTCACTGAGTCATTGACAAATTTCGCCATTTCCTCCTTGGCTTCAACATACCATTTAATAATTGGTGTTCTTGGTATTTAGTAAAATTCAGTTTCATTTTAAAAGAAAATTCCTTATTTACCAAATATTACTACCTGTAGCAAATTTGGTTAATTCTTTTTGTAAGAGTTACCAGTTTCTTATATGTGTGTGTTAATTCTGCCCAGATTAATACATGCAATGGCTTCTAGTTGGCTATTTCCCAAATAAGCTTATAAACCCAAGATGCGGACTGAAGACTGGACTGGCTGGTTGGTTACCCCATCTCCAACGATGCAGTTATTACTAGTTAGACCCATATTATTGCTCGTTGGCATTAATTTCATGTCATTCCCCATATTATTGATGCCCATGATACCACCACCAAGCTGATTTGACATCATCATTTCATGTATGATTTTTTGAATAGAACTCTGGGAATCATTTGCATCTGTGTCACTGGAAAATGTTGGCTGTTGCATTGCAATGTTCGGTGAACTAGCAGAATTCATGTGCGTTCCGGTCGGTAAGCCACCAAGTGAAGTCTGTGGAGGATTGTTAGATGATGATGCTTTTGGAGACTGGAAAGGAGAAGGATTGAGTTGCGGTTGTAGTAAGGTACTCAAGGAACACTTGGAGATGGCATCTGAACACCATTTCCTCCATAAGGACAGTTTGCACTACTCTTCGGGTTTTTGCTGTCTCGAGTTCATTGAGTTTTGATGACGCAGCCCACATATATATGGCACTAGTAAAGGAAGTTGCAGGAGCCGAATTCAGTGGATTATTTACATTTGCCATGCCATTTCTGGAAGGAAGTTGCAATTATTATGAAAATTGTTTCAATGTGGCCTAACCATATTGAAACGTGATGACTTTCGCAAAATTGGTTGGAATTAGGAACTACTTGTACCTTTTAGAATTAGGTTATAATGATGAATTTGGAAATTTGCAATGATTGTTTCCATTTAGATAGTGAATTGAATTAACACTTGAAAGGGGAATGTACTACAAGCATGGAAAATAATTCATAAAAATATGCAAAAAGTGTAGATCACTTCAGTGCATCTGTTTATTGAAGGAGACTATTTGTGATGCAATTTTTGTGTCGCATGATTTGCCGTGCAATTTTTGTTCTGCTTGCATATTTTGTGGCACTAATCTGTGTCGCTAATTGTGCGGCAAATACTTGCGACACATTTAAAATAAAGTGTTGTTTTCTTTTGTAACGGCTACTTTTGAGGCACAAAGGACTTGCGTCGCAAAAGCGTCGCAAATACTTTTTTGCGGCAGTTTTTGGACTTTTTGCAGCACATTTTTGGCGTCGCAACAAGCCAAATTTCTTGTAGTGTATATTACTATTTCTCCTTCATAAATATTATGTTTTAGTTCTTTTTTGTTTCCTTAACATCTAATAACTATTAATTGAGTAAAAAATAAATACAATATTCTCAAAAAAGTAATATATAATAGAAAATTAAAAAATACAACAAAAAATTCATAAAAAAATCTCATTTTTTTATGCATTTCCTTCACTAATTTTGCAAGCTTTCCCATCAATTACTCCCAGTCCCAGCAGCCCCAGCCTCTTTGGGTTCCTATCCCATCACACTGATTTGTCTGAGGTTTCACTACCCTTCCTTTTTAAACTAGTGCTGCGCAGGACATCTGCTCAAGATGTCAAAGAAAATGCAGCCATGTTGGGTGAGATCCTTATTAAATATCTCAAAGAACAATCTCGTGGCCCTTCTTGAGGACAGGGGTTCTAAACAAGTTGACTTGAACAAGGAGATCCTAAGGCTCAATGAGTATTTCTTGGAGAAATCAGTTGACAGATCTCTGTGGTGTGGCAGATTGTGATGATATACTTGAGGGGCTGAGTCAGATGGCAAGTCTTTGTCAGGAGGGAAGACTTTATTTTTATGTTCTTTGTAATATGAAGTTCAATCGCTCATATTGTTTCCATCTGTTCCTGTTTGTAGTTTGCAGTTTTTGTTTGTGAATTGATAGGATCAAGGAAACAGCAAAAGGCATACAATTCTAAGGCCAAGCAGCTTATGCAAGTACTAAAAGTTGCTAGAAGGATTGTATACACAACTTATCAAATCGAAAGAATTTCTTGAGATCCATGTCGTGTTATGAATTGAATTGGATTCATGCTGTTCATAATTGTGGTGGTGTATATGCTTTATTTGAAGTTTGTCATAGTGCAAGATTATGTGAAGATAGTGATTTTGTGAGAACCCGTAATTTTCCAATTTCTAGGTTTCTCGTATTTTTCATGGCTTGTTTTCTGCATTTTCGTGATTAGAAAAATTGCTAGATGAATTTAAGGAGCAGATATAATTTTTAGATGATTTTTCTAGTATCGAATGGATTTTGAGAAATTAAGAGCGTATACCGGACGTGGGACCCACTAGTGCGAAAAGTTCGGAAAAATTCGACCAACTAGGTTAAGTTTTGAATACTGGAATTAATTCACCGGGTGTTAAGAGATAAGTAGAGGGTGCTAAGCGGATTGATATAAAAGAGACAAGGTAGGTAGGTATTTATTAAAAGGTGACAAGTGTCACCATTTGAGTGGTTGAACCTTAAGACCACTATTCATGGTCTTACCATTTGACTTAAATAAACAAAAAATGACCCAAAAATCATCAAAAAAATCCTCAAAGGTGGCCGGCCCTCTCTTGCTCTCTTTCTCTCTCTCTTACTCCAAGCACAAGGAAGAAAACACTTCAATCTTGTTCCAAATCACCAAAACCAACCATCCAACCTTGATTTTGCTCCATAAAACCACTTAAGGAAGTGTTGGTGAGTTGTTGTGTGAAGTTTTTTTTTGGAAGGTTAAGGTGACCAATAGCTCTCTCTCTCTTGTTCTAAGGTAAGTGGTGAAGAATCACCCTCCTCCTTTAATTGATGCTTAAATCATGCTTAGTGGTAGTATAAGATGCAAGTTGATGGATTATTTCTTGATTTGTGGTTGAAATGATGAAGTTTTATTATTTTTGGGGATTTTTCTGTTTTAATATAAGCATGATTGTGTGGCTATCTATGATGATTATAAATGGTATATAATGACTCTAGGAGGTGGAAAAAGTGATTAATTGCAACCAATTTTTGGTTTGGAAGAAATTTCAGAAAATTAGGGTTCTTGAGGGAGCATTCTGCCCGAATTTTTAGGTCCTAGTTAGAGGCCGAATTGGCCTTGGCTTAAAACATGAAAGTTGTAGGGAATGACATTTTAGAAGTGCCTACAAAATTTTAGGTCAATCGGAGTAGTGTATAATGAGATAAGTCGAAATTACTATTGCTGTTCTGGTTTTACCCGAATGTAAGAATTGCGCCTGTAATTGGCTGGAATTTCTTCCGAATTGGTTGTTGAGGCCTTCTGATGAAATTTAGCTCTGTTTCTTAGCTTTCAGATGGTTTTATAATTTCTAGATTTGGACTTGGAGAGCCTGAGTTATGATGTTTCCGCTAGCATGCGTTTTGGTGAATCTGTTTTACGTTTTTGATGTAGTATCTTGCATTTTTAACCTGTTTGCACTCAAAACTGGGTTGAGTGACCTTCTGTTATGTTGTAGCCCTGTCTTTTAGCTTCGAAATGGTGGGTCTTGCACCCTCATCCGATAATCGTAGTGAAATTGGTGTCATTACCGCAAAATGAGGACAAAAACTGTTTTTTTCAGGGCCAAAGCTAGTTACATTTCCGAAATTTCTGGTTTCCTTTAATGTTTGTATATGCTTATGGAACCCTATTGGGGTCATGTTTGGCCTTGGTTTATGACTCGTTATCGAGTCTCATTGTATTTGTTTGCATGTTTTAGGACGTGACCGTGGTGCACAACATTCTTTTGACGGAAGTGCATGAAACCACATTTGCTAGCTTGGTGAGTGTACTACTCACTTGTGTGCTCTTATATGGCTTTGATATTTGAACTTGAGATGTTGAATGTTAATTGATTGAAGTGAGAGTGTACTTTATCACTCTCACTTATTGTTTCGCATGTTATTAAAAAGTTATTGGAATGTTCTATGAAATGTTATATGAAATGAAATACATGACTTGGTGTCGTTTGGACGAGTCTCCAACGACTACAAATGTTATCAATGAGCTCAACCCCATTGGTAATTGATTGAATCGAGCCGGCGAGGGCTTGGTCGTGCCAATTAATGTGCCTTGGGGCAATGTTATATGGAATCTTGTAGTATGATAGACTCTCGATTCCGGTTTACTCGAGTAATACCACAATGCACGTGTTTGGATTTCGGGCCTGGTTGGGGAATGTTAGGTGGAAGGAATGGAAGTAAAGTGGAGTCTACGGTTGGTTATTGTTGAACATTGACGGAGAGTCAATGACGTTCGATCAAGAAATGCAAACGAGGAAAAGGGCTCTTGAGAGCCATCTGTATCCTTTTATCACCATATTTGACGTGTGCCTTTGCTTATGTTTATTATATTGATTGAAAGCTTGATGCTTATATGCACTTGGTTGCGTAAGTGATAGTATCTCACTGGGCAATTAGCTCACACCGTTCCTTTTGTTTTCCTTACAGGAATATAAACTCTTTTGGAATGGCTTTTGATAAGGGGTTGCCGAGTGGTCCCCTAAGTGCATTGTGATCCAACCTTTTGTTTGAATTGTAATTTGCAAACCTTATATGGATAATCTTGTAGGATCACTTTTGTGATGCCATTTTGGCTTGTATATGCTAAATGACAAGTTGTAAATGTATTTTTGATGTTTGGTTGGATTACGGACAGGTTCGGCTTCCAAACGGAAAAGAAAAAAAATTTTGGCGAGGACTGCCTGGCCTAAATCCGGCCAGGAATCCGGCCAGAAACTGGCCGGATTTGCGGCCGGATTGCCTGGGGAAAATTTGAATCCGGGCTGTTAGCTACTGGACAGTATCCGGCCAAGAATCCGACTGGTAATCCAGCCAGATTCCGGCCGGATTCTGCTGTGTCAGGCCACTATTCATCGTTTCATTTTTTTATTTTTTTTTATTTTGGTACTTGTGGTTTGTCCGAGTGCGTTTTTACTTTCCCGAAACGTTTTAGATCGCGTGTAACTACTCGTTAGTCCTGGCGAGAGCTGGGCAGGCAGTCCGCTAACCTCTTTGGTTCGCCTTAGGGGAAGGTGGGGCTGTCACAGATTTTGATACATACTTTTCTATATCTTACATAGTTTTGGAATTAGTGTTAAGCGAAATAATAAGCATGTATGGTAAGCAATATACATAGTACGGAAGTGCAAAGAACTTTCTCATCATAAATTTCAATTTTGGACACTTTGCATTTATATTTTTAAACTCGGACCGGGTCGGCCGGTCCGATCGGTCGAATCGAGAACCGGCCAACTGTTCGGTCCAAGTTATCCCTAAAAACCGGAAAAATAAAAACTCGGTCAAACCAGATCAAAATTTGGGTTTGACCGGGAAAATTGAAGAACCGGTTGTCAAAGTTCTTTTTTTTTGAAAGGCCAAAGCATTTTTAATATTATGTTTTGACCCCTAAATTGTTAAAAATTATTAATATACCTCAAATATTTCATACTTTATAAATGTTGTCTTAAAGTTTGGTGTTATTTTTCAATTAAGTCCATAATTTTAATTCTAAACTTGTTAATGTTCATTAAATAATATAAATTACTACTTGATTGTTCTAATTTCTTTGTATTTTCTTGTTAAATATATTTGAAACATCAAATATATATGAATATACTTTTATTAATATTAACAAACTCTTAGGTATTTTACATATACTATTTTAATTTTTAAATAATTTTTATTTATGACATCATCCGGTTCAACCCCGGTCGAACCCTGACCCTTGAGCTCGATCAAGTCGATACCCGGTCCGAGTCTGAAAACATAGCTTTGCATCCTAAACTCTTAATTTTGGACACTTTGTACCGTAAACTCTCAAATTTGTCCTATTTAAGTCTAATCAATAATTACATTTATAAAATTAATGAGATAAAAGATAGCAAACATTAATAATAATGTACTGTTTTGCTCTAATTGCGATCTTTTAACTTTTTTGACACTTTTAGAATACTGTCATTGATTTATATGGTCTCAATCATTAATATTGTTAGAAAAATGAATGAGATAAAAGATTGTGTAAATTAATTATGATATATTGTTTTGTTTTTGCTATGGGACTGTGGCACCTTTGGACCACTTTTGACACATTATTATTCATTTGTTGGATCCTCTATGCCATTAATTTTGCTAAAGTTTATATTCATTGGATTTAAATGGGATGAATTTGAGAATTAGGGTGCAAAACATTTAAAATTAATAGTTTAAGGTGCAAAGTATCCACCATTGAAGTATAGGGTGTAAAGTGAAAAAGTAATACAAATTCAAAAATACAAAGTGGAGTTCGTTCAAATATCGATCCCCTAACTTAAAATGTCAAAAATTGTATATTAACAAGTAGGCTAAAGAAATTATATTAACAAGTCGAGACCTTAGGACTCAAAGGTCCTGGGTTATAATCCTCATCTTCTCGCCTCTTAAATTCCATCCATCCCCTGTTAGGTTATATATATATATATATATATATATATGAAAAACTGGACTAAAGAAGTAAGCTGCTGCTCTGGTCGTCTTTGCTAATCCTCACTCGTAACTAGTGTAAATCATACAATTAAGCAACTATTTTTGTAACCCGCATCTACTAGCCACAAAAACTATAGGCTATTGACAGATTATTTTAGAAGAAATATTATGTGCAAAATTTCTGTTGCATCCTTTTTTTTAACGTAATCTTCGTACCGATTCCAAAAAGCTTGACAAATATTAACTAAGATATTTGACCAGTGTTATATAGGCAAATGGTACGCCAATCGCAGATTTAGTTCAATAAAAAAAAAACTAGCCAAGTTTATATTCCTAACCAATATTAAAAAGATTATTTCATTGAAAAAATCATTGAAATTATCAAATTCGAAAGAACATGGAAACGAAGAAATCACAATTTTCTTCCTTGCTGTATAGAACGTTGAAAATAGCAATCTAAACATAATATTTTCCTTAATCTCTTGCTATCAAATAAATCTGACTTCCAGTATCTAAAAGTGTTGTTTCTGATCTTCAACCATTAGAACAGTTAAAACCAGGATTTAAAAAGCAACTGAGAACACATAAAACTACTCTTTTTTAAAAAAAAAAAAAAAGAAGGAGCTAAAATTCGGTGTTTAAAATCATTTGAGAATAGCAAACCCCAAATAAACAAAACAGAACCTCTTAACTACTCCCCCTTAATTAATGAAAAAAATCAATTAGCAAAAGATTAAAGTGATCTAACTAACTAAATTAACAAGGTTGACTTGGGGAGCAAGTGCCTAGCTAAGCATGCATGGAGTAAACCTGGTCAACAATTCTATTCTGTTCCAACAAGAAAATAATTCATTGCCTTCCTTAGATGGTTCCTCCACCATATTCGATCGCACCAGCTGCTTTCCGTCATTGTGCTTCTCACGTTAGTATTCATTTCCTCCCCAAATTCTTCGCTTATTAATTAGGACTAAAACTCAGAAATGAATTGTATGCCTTTTTTTTTCCCTCTCAATTCACCCGCAGTTTCATTGTGATTTCATAACTAGTATGCTTTAATTTGATTCATCTTGTTTCTTAATGTTATTATTTGATGAATGGACTATTAGGGAATTGACTTAATTTCCTTTAGATAGATTCTTTATTTTGTGTGAAAGTAACTAATTTTCTAATTATTTTAGTTACTTGATTTTTTTTTTTTAAGTGTAAGTGGGAGATCTCGAACTCGAGATCTCTCACTCACACTCCCTCCCCCGAACCACCCAACCCATCCCTCCCTCCTATTTGAAATAGTAGCCTAAGAATTTTCTATTTGTATGAGTTTAGGAATTAGAAATTATTTCTTATTTTATATAAGATTATGTATTAGTAATTATTTTCTATTATTACTTGGATTTTGGCCAGGTAATGTGGCCATGAATCAAGAGAATAAACTATTGTCTCAATTCTTTGGAATGACAAAGTACAACTAAAGTCATAGTTGATAGGGGTAATTGCTAATTGAAGAACACTTCATTTCACCGAATTGTTAGCTTTAACTCTTAGTCCAGGGAGCTAGCAAAGTGCTTAATAAATACAATTTGGGTGCAAAGTGATTTTTGGATCAAACTTTAGGGGGGAATTTAATGCAATTTACTACCCATTTTTCATGTTCCAATAAAAAAAAACTATCAGCCAAAGTATAAAGATAGAGTAAATCTTATATATACTGATAATATATACACTATCATCGTTGGATTCATGACACATGTACAAAATTTAGAGTTCAAATTCAAATTTTGTATAATTGTGATTCATTCAATAGTGTATTGTGTAAGAAAGATTAATTCATAAAGGGGCTCCAATAAAAAAAATCTATTAGGCAAAGTATAAAGATATTGCACTAAAAGTTAATCAGCGAAATTGACGTGGGCAGCAAGTGTGCATGAATTGGTAAAACATGGAGTTGCCTGGTCAACAATTGTATAATATTCCATACGCGAAGATAATCCATTGTCTTCTTTAGACACCTTCACCACCATACTCAGACACCACCACCAGCTTTACGACATCTTACTTCTCAGGTCAATATTCATTTCCTTCCCAAATTTTAGCAATTTTTGTCATTTAAAGTTTGCTATGGAAAAAATTTCCACGAAATTCTTGAAGCACATATATCAGTTCTTATGTGATTTTATATTTTTCTTGTTTATTTGAATAGTCTTTCTGCTTGATGCATGTTATTATCTCATGAAAAAGTTCAAATGATCGAATCGAATGAATCAGTTACTGATCAATTCGTTCTAAGTTTGAATATATGTGAATTTTGCTCGCTCCTTGAATCTTGATTGACAGCAGCTTTATCAGCGTCCAATCATGGAGACGTTGACGATTGAAGAAAAGGTTAAAAATGCAGAAATTTTGATTGATCAGAAGAATGAAGCTCGGTTTGAGATTGTTCAAAGACTAGAGAAGAGAGAGGTGAAAATTCAACAGTATGAGCTCAATATTTTTACAGTAAAAATCCCAATTAATTAATCTTTTTTTTTTCCAGTTTGGAGTGTACTATTGATTTTTTTTTTTTTAAGTATTCTTCTGCCTTACAAAAAATCAAATACAGTTTGATCGGTTTCATATGCTCACCGAATTAGAAGGCCTGTCGCTCGAAATTGAAAATTTTGCTGTAAACATTAAAGAACCAATTCAATATTTACAAGGAGCTGTAGATGAGTATAAAGCTGCAGAAGAATTTACAAACCAGGTAGGTATATTTACCATATTCACTATTTTCATTGGACAAGTTTCAATTAGCTATTATTTGAATTGACTAACTTTATTATAGGTGATTGATATTTTTCCTTTCCAACTTTTCAAGAACAGATTAACAGCTTATTTCATCGGCTCAAAAATGGGAGAAACCCCTTAACTGAGGAGAAACAAATCCTTAGAAAAATCAAATGTGCTCAAGAACAAAGAGATAAGTATTCTGCATATGTTGAAGCCAAAACTTGGAGTCACTGGCGTTTCCCAAAAGTACTTTTAAACTCTAAGGAATCGGTCCAAAGTCATTTGGATGTAAGACTCTTTTTGCTGCTTCTTTATTTTTTTTTTCTCCCCTGTTCTTCTTTTTGGGTGCATATTGAAGTTTCACCAATACAACTATATTTCAGCGACTGTACAATGAACTTGAAGGAGGAAGCAAGCAACAGAAGGCATATTATTCTGGGATTCACCAACTTAAGAAGAGATTACCTGCTGTTGAGAGAGATATTAGTTATTTGCAGAAAAAGCTGGAAAAATAGATTGCGAAAGAGGCCAGTTGTATAAGCATCTTCAAGAACTCAGAACTTGTCTCGAAAACTATTCTTGATTGTGACTTGAAAGCCTTAATTTACAAGAGTTGCTCGAACTATATTAGCTACGGTCAGAAAAGTCCTTAGATGATACCTAATCCCACATCAATGGGATAGGCAACACAGGAATGGCTAATAACATTCTTGCTTAAGGCAACTAAGAGAGAATGCTTGGAAGCAAATTGATGCAGTGGTGGGAAATGGACAAAACATTTACTTATAGCCCATTAATCAGACATTATGGAAGGGAGATTGTAACTCAGTTTGGTAGTTCTATCGATGCAAAATTAGAATCACTAATGGAGAATGGAGAATGGAGCTGGCCTACAGGAAAAAGTAAGGAACCAAAAAGTGGAAGATTTAATCTGAGCAGTCCCTACAGAATGCAGGCCACTACCTCAGGAGCAGGATTCATTTAGATGGGCAGGAGACATAGCAAGAATATATACAACTATATCAGCAGTTCAATTGTTGAGAAGCAGCAATCAAACTGTAGCATGGTTTAAACTGGTATGGTTTAAGGGTTATATACCTCGTTATGCATTCATAATGTGGTTGGTATGTAAAAACAGGTTGGCTACAAGAGATAGATTAATGAGACGGCGGATTAATTATTTCAGAAAATCGGTGTCCATTATGTGCCTGTGCCAGGGAATCAATAGACCATCTGTTTTTTTCTTGTGACTATTCAGCCTATGTACGGGGTAGAATCCAGCAACCGTGTCTTCTTTATAGAGGAAAGCATGGATGAAATCAGGAAGTAGAATGGTGGATACGAAATATTACAAATGATTCATTCTTGAACAGGGTAAGGAAACTTGCAATGTTAGCAGTTGTGTATATGTTATGGAGAGAAAGGAATAGAAGAGTCTTTAGAGGAAAAGCGACAACAGCAGAAATGGCGATGTAGGGGATAGTGTAGGTGATAAGCAGCATTGTGGCAGGTTGGAAAAACATCCCAAGAACCAAAGCAAATTGGGAACTGAGTTTAGAATGAAATTTTAGTCCTAAGATTTGTTTTATGGTAGATTACTAATGTATAGAGTAGTAGATAAGGAGATATTGCAATATATAAGGATGTACTGCTGTGTAAACTGATTGCTAATCATCAATAAATATTTGATTTTTGCCCAAAAAAAAAAACATTCTTGTTTAAGCGTTACCAATAATTTGGCTTGTACATTTGGGTCTAGCCTTTTAGGTCCAAGAGTTATGTAGCATGGGCTACTCAATAAGTTGGATTAATCATTTTGAAGTTGTGATTCTGATTAAAGTTATTTAGACCAGTACATGAACTCAGGACGTTACAGTATTTCATCCTATTTTGAGCATTACTTGCCCACTGTTGCATTAGTTTCAACAATGGTTGTCAATAATTATATTGAAGTAGGACAGCATTTGTGTTTTATGAGGTGAAGTGCCTAAAATTGGACTTTAAAGGCTAATGTGAAATCACGTCTATTATTTAAGAGTCCAAAATAGAATTTATCCAAAATTGGACTTTCTATGCTTCGTATGACAATTTGAGAGACCAAATTGCTCATAGAAATAGCCAAGATCCTTATTTCGTTGTACTATATCTTTTGCAAGTTGTTTAAGCATCTTGTCTTGCTTATAAACTTTTAAGGCAACTTGTTGGATTTGGCTTATAAGCTATCTATAGGTGATTATTTCTCATGAAACAACACCATCATACTGATTTTGGAGCTCATATTGATTTAGGAAGGCTATTAAGGAACTTTTCTTTCTAATTGGCTTGATTACCACCTGCTCTATCATAGATTCTAGTCAGAAAAGTATCCTTATACCAACGGAAATCTGAAAGGTTTTTGAACTTGAGAGAGGTTGCCGGAAAGAGGGGAGAAGAGAGGAGGGAAGAGGAGAGAAAGGGAGGGAGAAGACAGGGAGAGAGAGAGGAAAAAAAAACCTTCTCTTGCTGCCGGCGCGGGCAGCCAACAAGTGGATGAGGTGAGGGTGAAGAAGTGGAGAGGAAAGAAAAGGAAAAAGAAAGAAAGAATAAAAAAATAAAATAAAAGAAAAAGTTTTACATTTTAAAAATTTTTTCTGCAAATTCTACAATAAATTACAGTAAAATTTTAGATAAACATCAAAAAAATTCATCTGTTAAACGGGACCTAAGTCTCGATTTTATTAAATTTAATGAGTTTGAATATGGATTAAAGAGATCCATTTCAAACTCTATTTATTGACATACCTAGCCTAGTCATGATAAACGAACCATTGCAGATGCAAGGTCATTTGATTTCTGTTTGGATATCGGAGTAGAAAAGATTATTGTTCAATCTTTGGCAATACGCTTCTCACTACTAACAGCAAGTGTAAATCAAAGGCTGAAGCAAGTACTTAGAGTCACTCTCGTTCGCTAAACTTAGCACAATTACCCACTAAGCACAATGCAAGACAAGTGACACTCACACCCACAATAATTAAAGCTAATGGAAGCTTTTCCAATGCAATTTTCTATTCTGTTTTTGGTCGTATCTTTATAATTCATTTTGGCACAAAAACGAAATTGAAATAACTTCTCGTTTTTGGAAAGGCCATCGAAATAAATAAAAGTATTAATTTCAATTAATCCCCTTAAGGTATATCCCGTTTCCCATTTTATCCCCTGATTTTTTATTCGGTTTGTCTAACGAGTGTCCTATCGTTAAGATATATTTCAGGTGTTATATTTTTTAAAATATAAGATTAATTACTAAAAATAAATAAATATAAAGGAGCATAGATAAGATTAAATAAGAAAAATATATAAATGCAAGAGATGATAATAGATGTTAGTATGTGTGTATATATATATATATATGATAGGTTAGGTGAATACTAAATATGTTAACGAATGCCTTGTAAGCACCCGTTAGAAAAAAAAATTTTATTTCACAAGAAATATTATGTGCAAAATTTCCATTACAACTTTTTTTTTTTTTAACATAATCCTCATACCGCTTCTGAAAAGCTTGACAAATGTTAACTAAGATATTTGACCAGGTGTTATATTGAGAAATGGTAAGCCAATTGCAGATATCTGACTTCCAGAATCTAAAAGCGCCTATTTTGTTGCTTCTATCTTCAGCCATTTTTCCTATAGAAAAGTTAAAACCAGGATTTAAAAAGCAACTAAGAACACAAACAACAGCTCTCTCTATTTTTTTTTTTTCTCAAAAGCTAAAATTAGGTGTTTAAAGTCATTTGAGAATAGCAAATGATTAATAAAAAAAAAAGTCAATTAGGCAAAGATTAAGGCAATTAACATGGTTGACTTGGGGAGCAAGTGCCTTGCAAAGCATGCATGGAGCAAACCTGGTCCACAATTCTATTCTATTCCAACACGAAAATAATTCATTGCCTTCCTTAGATGGTTCCACCACCATATTTGATCCCACCACCTGCTTTCCCTCATTCTGCTTCTCAGGTTGGTATTCATTTCCTCCCAATTTCTTCCCTTATTAAGTAGGACTAAAACTCAGAAATGAATTGTATGCTTCTTATTTATAAAAAAAAAAAAAAAAAAAAAATCACCAGCATTTTCATAATTACTGTTAAGTTTGTTTTGATTTTATATGTAGTATGCTTTAATTTGATTCGTCTCATTTCTTAATGTAAATTATTTGATGAATGAAGTACTGATCAGAACGATTAGATCAACTGTTTATCGACTTAGTAAACTTGCTAATTGCCTAGCTATAAATTTGAAAGATATGTGACCTTCATTCCTCCTTGAATCTTGATTGACAGCAGGCTTATTGGTATTTTGGATCATGGAGATTTTGAATCTTGAAGAAAAAGTTAAAAATGCAGAAGCTTTGATTCATCAGAAGAATGAAGCTCGACTTGAGATTGTTCAGAGATTGCAGAAGAGAGAGGTAAAATTTGGATACCATATATGACCTCAATCTTTCTCTTACACTGAAAGTTCCAACTCCTTCAATTTTCTTTCTAATATCTTAAGATTTGTTTTCTTTTCTTCTTCCATTAAAACTATCCAATACAGTTTGATCGATTCCATATTCGCACACAATTAGAGAACCTATCTCTGTACCATGGATACTACAAAGTAGATGCAATTCGATATTTACAAGGAGCTCTAGATGAGTATGATCATGTCGATGAATTTACAAAGCAGGTGAATCAGAAAAAATTGTTTTTGACTGCATACGATTTAATTTTTTCCTTTGGATATCAATTTAACATATTTCAATTAGTATACCATCTGAATTACAAACTTTGTTCCAATCCGACTTTGCAAAAACAGATTAAGGGCTCATTTCATCGGCTTAAATGTGGGAGAAACTCCTTAGCAGAGGAGAAACAAATCCTCAGAGAAATCAAGTGTGCACAAGAACAAAAAGAAAAGTCATGCGCAAATCTTGAAGCAAAAAGTTGGAGTCACTGGCAATTAGGAGACGTGCTTTTGAACTCAAAGGAATCGATCAAAAGTCAATTTGATGTAAGATCTTTTTGTTTTTGCAGTTTTTACTGAATATGAATGCACATATATTGAAGTTTCTCCTCTACAATTGTTTTTCAGCAGCTGTACAATGAACTTGAAGGAGAAAGCAAGCAACAGAAGGCATATTATTCAAAGATTAAGGGGCTTCAGAAAAGATTGCCTCCTGTCGAAAGAGAGATTAGTTCTTTGGAGAAAAAACTGGAAGAAATAGATTGCGAAAGAAAGGAATTGTATGGGCATCTTGAACAACTTAGAAGTTGTGTCGACACTCGACACCTGTTCTGGATTGTAAATTGAAAGCACTATCGCCCAGATCAATAAAGTTGGATTTTTTTGGTCAAATGGAGGCCGAAGCCGTATTCTGGGTAGGTTGAGGCTTCACAACTGGGGATGTCAATCACGTTTCACGGGCCATGTTTTAACAAGATAGAGCTCAAAAAAGAAGAAGAAAAAAGAAAAAAAAGAACTTACGCACTTCCAAACTTTGGGTTGAGGCCTAGATTAGAAGGCTCAGGTTCGGGTCATCATTTAACATGAGTTTTGGACTCATATTGAGTTCAACCCAACCTCATAATATATTTATAAATTATTATAAATTGAATATAAATTTTTAATGTTGTAATATGTATTTTCATATATTATACATATCATTTAATATGAAATTAATTATACATATGAATAGGTCTGGCTTTAATTGGGCTTAAGGCTGTGATGATCAAACTCGATTCAGAATTAATTCGGACCTATTATTTAGACCAAAACACTATCCAGCCTTGTGAAACATAAGGCTTATTGGGCTTTTTTGCAGACCGAATGAAGTGCGGCTCCATTGACAGTCCTGCTCAAGACGTAGAGGTTCTAAATTTCAATCTTCCTTTTTCTCTTCGCTTCTTAAATTCCACCGTTCTTTTGTTAGAAAAAAGTTCAAAAAATATTGCACAAATGGTCAACACCCACAAGTAAAATAAGAATAGTTAATACCACTTTTAAGTTATTGGCTACTACAATTTTGACATAAATTTTTGGAGTCAGCAGTTTAGATTCAAAAGTTATTATGTGGAGTCTAGGTTTGGGGCTGCTATCAATTAAATCTATGCCACATATTATTCGTTTTGAGTATGGAATTTTACTATAATGACCATGTGAGATCATGTTTGCAACGTGGTTTACCGTATTCATAACATTTTCTACTTTGTCGGGCTTGGTTCATGCAAGAAGTTGACTTTTTAGCCTTAAAGATTGTTAGACTAATAGCACTAGATTATATCAACGGCGAATTAGATAAATAAGAACAAGGAAGAATACAGTTGTTTGAAACGATTTAATGTACGTGAAGTGAAAAAAATAATTAAAAATATGTTCACTGAAAACGTATAAATTTTTCTGCAAAAAACCAGAACCCAAAACAGAAAATTGAGGAGCAATATATTCTACTACCCTTGAAAATAATTTCGCCTTCGTAGATGATAAAGTATGGTTCTCCTGGAATTAGCTGCTAAAACATGGAATTACGTGGTCAACAATAATATATTGTACTGCAAACACGACTATGATTGTGTTGGGGCAAAATGGGCAAAAACCGCACGGACAGAAGGATTCATATATTGCCGTCATTTAAATCTTCCACCACCGTGAGTTTGACCGCTAAATTCAAGCGCTTCCAACCGGATCACGACTTACAACAATTAATGGGATTATATTTGTTGACAAAGGCAAAATCAGAAAATTTCTTTTGACGAGGCAAACTCTAATTCAATTAAAACTTAAATATATAATTTAACATTTATAGTGTATCCACAATATTTTTCATGTTTCCATAATAATACCAAAAAGAAAACTAGGTAATTTGGGAAAAGTAACACATTTTCTAAAATAAGATCATCAAGGATTGATAAACATAACTAACTAATTCTTGTGAGCAGATACGAGAACTGTATTGATGAGACGATCTGTAAAAATTTTGTAAATAACTTACAGTCCAGAGGATATGTCCTATCGTGGTGATGACCGATGCAGAATATTTTCGTATAAAAAAAATGTAAAACATAACTGGGGAAGATGACGTGGTAACCGGCTTGACCGTATCCTTTGTCTTTATTATTGAAAACAAACGGCAAGATTTGGCTGAAGGTGCCAAGAATATAAAGAAAACTACCGTTCTCAAAAACCAGAAGAGAGAGAGAGAGAGAGAAGCTACGGTTCTCAAATTGTGTTTGTCAGCATTGCGACAAAGTTTATCCATAATCAGGACATAACTCGAAGTAATTATATATATTTTTTCAAAAAGGGCAAAAAAATTATAATAAGGTAAAGAGAATAATTTTACTAGTAATCAGTCCATGTAAGTGATTATACAAAGGAAATACGTACAAGGCCCCAAGTTATACAAATTGAGGCTCTATCAAAACAACATAGAAATCCAAGTGCAGCAGCACGATTAATCTGTAAAAAAAACTGAGAAATTGAACAGCAACCAAAAATTAAATGTTTCTCTCCTTTCTCTTTGTGTCGAGTCTTGATTTCCAGCCTGAAAAAGATTTTTTTTAAAAAAATCAGAAATATGCTGTTAAAGAAATCAAAGGGCAATAAACAAATTACATCAGATACGAGAAAATTAACAAAATATGAAGAAGAAGATCTACGGTAGAGGGGAACAAGAAAGAAAATGGAGTTTTGGCATGCTTGACTCCCCACATGGCACCCATCCATGGCAAATCCGCCACCGGATTGCTGTTAATGTGTGGCATGCAGGGAGCCAGGCACATCCTTTTACACCTATTTCCTTCATTCATCAACCACCAAAATCCCAATTCTTCATAAATCAACAGTCTTTCCACCATTTGGCATGCTGCTACTTGATGAGCAAATAGGTTTGCAGGTTCAAGAAAATACACAAGAAACTTGACAATATTTTGCAAAGACTATAATGGTGTGGATTTTTTTTCTTTACAAGGAGATTCTGTGGTATGCTGTGTCTGACTCAGGGGGGAAGGCAAATATATAAAGATCTCATTGATGAATGTGAATGAATAGGTGATAGGAATAACCCCTAATATTACATTCCTTA
The DNA here is from genome assembly GCF_036785885.1 of Coffea arabica. Taxonomy (NCBI): domain Eukaryota; kingdom Viridiplantae; phylum Streptophyta; class Magnoliopsida; order Gentianales; family Rubiaceae; genus Coffea; species Coffea arabica. The sequence goes on from NC_092327.1 coordinate 32,194,887, forward strand.
TTTAAAATAAGGATGTTTTTCAAGATAAAGGAAAAAAAAGGGGTTCAAAAGTTGCACTAAAAGTTGGTCATAAGCATAAATGCCAAATGTATGTTAGTCACCCCATTACTCCTTCATCATTGCCTGAAATTAAACAAGAGAAGCTGACAAACAATAGTAGGTGAAGATTCAAGATATTACTATCTGTGGTTTCATATTTGCGTCCAAGCCATGTAAGAGGTTTTCCAGTTGAGTTTTTCAACTATAGTCAACAATAATTTCTAGTTGAGGTTTCCCAGATCATGCTTTTCTCCCACAAAGTTCGAAATCAAAATAAGTGTGAAAACCTAGGATAAAGAGCAAAGGGGTTAAAGAAAAGGAAAACTTGCCTTTAATTTCATCTAATGAGATGGCCAATAAGATGATCCTATATTGAGGATGAGGCTCAATCAGTGCCTTTAGTTAAGGAGATTAAAGCTGCATGTATTTCTTCTCAAAACTGACCATTTTGCACCTTCTAGTATCCACCTTCTATGGTCAAACATCAAAATTTAGAATGTTTTACTCTAATCACATCATCTAATCGACAAGCATTCGAATTGAAACTAGATTGGTGATATTATTGTTTATCATGACACAAATTTATGGTAATTATTCTCCAAGTAGTGAAAATTGAGCGTAAGAAGTTTGATACTTGTTACTGACTTCAGAGAATTAACTTCGAGTTTAAAGGGACATTAGTACTTCTTAGTGAACCAAAAAGACTATTGGTAAACAAATAGAGGTGCTAAATAAAAATTGGTTAAAAAAATTGTTGGTGCTTAACTAATTTATATAATGTGCCACAGGTTGATAGTATAAAGTATAAAAGTATTAAAATTGATTGCTTCGAAAAAAAAAAGCATTAAAATTGATAGTCTAAGAAGGAAACTGCAAATCAGACATAGTTTAAAAAAAAATTTTAATCGTACACATTACTAGGAATATAAGGGATTAAGGGAAGGGAGCCGGCTCGTGATCTCGAGCTAGCTAAGCAAGCCTATCGAGTTGAGTCCTCGCAGAGTCAATTTGATTTTATATATTTTTAATAATTTTTGTTAAGAGCAAAATTACGTGTATGTCCACTACATTTGTATTATTTATTAAAATGAAATGTTCATATATATATATATATATATATATAGGCAAATTATCCATTTGGCTCTTGAACTTTTAGTTTAGGTAAAATTAAACCCTCTAACTATTTGTAGTCAACTTTTAGCCCTCAAACTTGTAAAATTGGGAACGCGTGGTCCTTTTGACTAGTTTATCCGATTTTGCAACTGAAAAACCAAATCACACGAATGGCAGCATGCTTTAAAGAAGGGCATTTTTGTCCGTATAAAAGTAAGCAAAAAGTGAACAACTCCTTCCCTTTCCTTAATCCAGCCAAACAAGTCGAACCACACCTCTTTTCCTTACCCCTCTTCATCTTCACTTGAGGATCTTTATGGACGGAGAAGAGCAAGAGACAATTAGCACTGTCGGATTCAACAATAGCTAGGTATCATTGATATTGAAGCAACAATGGAGTGGCAAATCAGGCCGCAAAATAAATACTTTAATTCGGTCCTCGCTTATATGGTATGAAACTTTGTTGGAACCTTTAAATGTGAAATAGCTAGCATATTCAGTGGTTGGATGGGTAGCAATATTTTGGTGGTGGGGATTACTGAAAGTGACGTGGTAGTGGTCCTAGATGTGGGGGTTTGATGGTGGGGACCTAACTTTGTTGTTTGGTTGTTCAAAAAGTGTAGGGGTTTGCGAATAATCTTTAAGCATTTGATTAAAAGTTGGAACTTGTTTATTGTTTAACTTGGATTTGGGTATTAGATTAGGGTTACTTTTTTAAAAAGCATGTGAGGCAAAAATTGAAAATTAATTAATTATAGTTTAATTTTGAATAGCATATTTATCTGCACTTCTTGTAAGCCGAACTTGTATTGAAACGAAAAATTCACATATTGGTATGCAGCTCCAGAATTTGAAATATTTAGCATAAGATTGAACTACAGGAGAAGAATAAATTGGGAAAATTACGTAAGGTATGAGAATGGAGAAGTAGACTATATAGATATGTGTGATGATGAGCGTATGTTAATCCATGAGTTGAATAAAATGATTGAAAAAGTTGGTCATCCTAATGTAGCCATTTTGTACTATTACCTAGAACCAATTGCAGACATGGGGATTGGTTTGAGAGAATTGTCCACTGATACTCATGTTAGGACCTTCTGTGATTGGGCATATAATTTCAAGGTGATGGAAGTGTATTGTCATCATCTAACAGTAATAGAAATTGAAGAACTGAATAATAATCTAATAATAGAGTCACCAAATGAGGGAAAAAAATAAAGCTGGAGTTGTCATAGAGGAATTAGATGAGTAGGAATGCATAACTAGAGATGTGGAGATTCAGAAGAGAAGTACTAGAAGGGATTCTATAGTTGGGGCAGTAGGGGGTGAAAAGAGAGCAAAATGCAGTCATGCAATTACTAATGTTGGGACAACAGAGGGTCAAAATGGAGTAGACTGTAGTAATGCAACAACTAATTGTGGGGCTGATGAATCAATAGGTATAGAAAACATTGAAAATGAATTTGAATCAGAATCAGATGAAGAAAAATATAGATTTAGTGGTGCCAATGACTATGGTGGCGAAGAGGAAATGTTAGACATTCTGTTTTCCAATGTTGATGGCAGTGGTGAAACCTCACAGCAACACCATGGAGATGAAACCACACCTGACCAGACGCAGTGTTCACAACAAGCAGAGGTTTTAGACATGCAAATAGAAACTGACTTGGAATCACAGCAGCAAGGTGTGAGAAAGAAACAAGTTAGGAGAAGGAGAACTAGACCAACAAATCAATCTAGCCAGGGACCAGAGGATACAAATTCACTCTAGCAAGATTACATCCCTTATCACCTAAGTAGTGACAATGGCTCATTAGATGATAAATTCAAAGGAAAATACAAGGACTTTGCCCTAGAGAAATTCCTCAAAGATGCCAAGTTCGAGATTGGGATGAAATTTGACTCAAGAGCACAATTCAAATCTGCTGTTACTGAGTATGGGATTAGGATGGGTAAACGTGTTTGGAGCTATAAAAATGAACCCACCAGGGTGAGGGCCAAGTGTAGGAAGCCATATAAATGATTTGTATTTGCTTCAATAGAGAAGGCTCTCGGCACAAAGGACTTGGTAGTAAAGACTATGTATGATGTCTATGAAACATGCAACCATGCATGAAAAAATAAGAATATTACTGCCAAGTGGCTGTCTAATAGGTATGTAGAGAGAATAAGATCAAATAACAATCTACCAACCAGAGAGTTAAGGCAAACAGTCCACGAAGACTACCAGGCAGGAATCTCTAAGCATGTTGCAACTAAGACAAAGACACTAGCCATTGAGAAGATTAAGGGGTCAGTTGAATCACAATACAAGAAAATATGGTAATATTGTGAAGAGATTAAGACGACTCATCCTGGAAGTATAATGGAGGTTATGTTCACTCTATTTAGAGAACCTGGATGTAATCCAAGGTTTATGAGGATGTACTGCTGCCTTTGCTCACTTAAAAAAGGCTTTAAAGATGGATGGAAATCTATTTTGTGTTTGGATGGGCGTCGTATTAAAGGTAGATAGCTAGACCAGCTACTAACTGCTATTGTAGAGGGGTCCAACAATGGCTATTGGCCAGTTGCATGGGCAGTTGTTGAGAGGGAGGCTATAGAGCAATGGAGATGGTTCTTAACTCTCTTGAGTGGCGACCTGTAGATACAAAATCAGGGACATTATACTTTCATGTCTGACCAGTAGAAGGTAAAAGTACAAAATAACTAAAATGTTATGAAATTTCTTGGATATCTAACTTATATCTGCTTTGATATTTTGTGTAGGGACTAGATAGGGCACTTGCAGAGGTTCTCTCAAATTCTGAGCACATATACTGTGTTCAACATATGTATAGAAATTTCAAGAAGAAACATCCAAGATTAGACTTAAAGGATAGATTGTGGAGTATAGCAACCTGCACAACAGTTGAACATTTCAACAAAATCATAGATGAGATTGAAGAATATGACAAAAAAACACATGCATGGGTGAAGAAGGCACCACACTCTAGTCATTAGTGTAAGGTCTTTTTTTCTAGACATACATAGTGTGATATGTTGGTTAATTATTTGTATAAATCATTTAATGGCCATATTTTAGAAACTAGGGACCAGTCTATTATTTCTATGATGAAAGCCATTAAAGAATACTTGATGAAAAGAATCCAAAAGAGAAGGACATTAATGAAAAAATACAAGTTAGATGATGGACTACTCATTAGAGAAATTGTGGAAGAAATGGTCAAACATGCAGCACAATGAAAAATAACATGAAATTCAAAAACAAGTTATCTGGCAAAAAGGCCACGGGAAGCCCAATTTGCTGTTGGCCTTGAGAAAAATGAGTGCACATGCAATTTGTGAGTCTTGAGTGGCAATCCATGTTGCTATACAATTACTGCTTTACATAGAGTTAATAAGGATCCACACAAAATGTAAGCTAACTGCTATCACATGGAGTTTTTCTTTACCATCTATGATAACGTGTTGCAGCCTATTAATGGAAACATTCAATGGCCACAGTCAGATATGCTGGAGTTGGACCCATCAGCAAGTGTCACTCAACCTGGCAGACCAAAGAAAGCTAGGAGGAGAGATGTTACAAAAGAAAAAGATCATGGCAAAAGATTGTGAAGGAGGATTGTAATCCATTATAGAAATTGTGGAGGGATTGGATATAATGTTGCGACTTGCAAGAATCCTTCCAAGTCATCTAGTATACAACAACCTTCTCAACAACCAGCACCTATTGAACAACCATGTAATCCGCAGCAACAGCATGCTCTAACAAAAAGACAATGTGTGAGTTTGGATTTCATGGTAACTTTCTTTTCTCTGAAATTTTTTTGTGATCTGAAATTTTTTCCTTAATGTGTAGGTAAGCAACAACCAAGGACAAAGAAAGCAGCAAAAAACTCAGCAGTAGACAACACATCAACCTCAATCCCAACAATCCACCACAAGGCCACCAGTTCATAGGCAGAAGCGAAGTACATCAAAAAGGCCATTGATTGATGCAGACAAAGATTTTATTGATCTCAACTATACTTACTTGGGTAAAGATCCACCTTTTAATGTTGGAAATTGGCAGGGAAGAGATCGAGGAAGAAGAAGCGACAGGGGAAGGGGAAGAGGAAAGAGAAGATCTATTGGATCTGGAACAAGTTCTTGATAAATTGCATCATCTTTTGTCACCAGGCCTAGCAAAGTGGAAGACCTGTTATTTTTGTGATAATTTTATTGATTGTAAATGGATGTAACTAGAAACATTGCTAGATTAGAAGATTTTTTTATTAGTCTTTTGTAGGGAATGAAATATGTATCTGTGCTTGGTATCTAACAATACAAACAAAGATCACTGCCTTTTGGGCATTTGTCTGTTTCCTATGAAAGTGATTATTCTATGTATTTACAGATAAAGATCATTGTAATTTTTTTTTTGCTAATTATATTCTAATGTTATGCAGTTGTTATCTTACATTTGTATGGTTTGATATAGCAGTTTTTTGTTGAGTACTAAAATCAAATACATCCAACAAAACGCATGACATGGGAATTGGGATAAATAATTCTCATCACATTACATGGAGAAAATTGTAGTTATCATTGATTGGGTTCCACCACACTTTTACACTAATCCAACATGCTACAAAGACTTGTAAAATTAAAGAATGCAATACACTTCTCCCTAACCCTCTGCATCATACACGATACATCTATTTGCTTCTTCCATTTTCCTTAAAACTAGCAATATTGATAGCTACAAATCGCAGTTACACACTGCCCTTAATGTATCACTTTCAATTCGCATCATCCCATTACATTTACCCCCAATTTGCAGTATCCCAACAGAGACTCCACCTTTTTTTTTCTCTGTAAGCAGCATTATTATAGCAAACAATTAACTCATAACAAGTACCCTTATAAAAAACTTATTCAACCATTTCTGCCATCATAGCTGCTCTTATGTTTCTCTTAAATTTGACTTCAACTTAGCAGCTTTTGCCTCAGATCTTAATGCTGCAGTTTCAAATATCTCTTTTTTGCTTTTCTGTTGCATTGATCTTCCTTAGAAGGCCGCGTATCAACTCAATGGAATGGCAGCACATCTTTTCGTTAATCCAATCCCAATACTCACAACCACCAACTTCTTCTGAGTAAACAGCGTATCTTCTCTCTGGGTTTCTATCAGTCCACGAAGTAATCATCTTTATGACTTTATTGCAAGGACAAATAGGAAGCGAAGAGCTGTGATATTTACACATTTTTGCTTGTTTCTCTACACACTTCTCTCCATTCCCTCTGCAATTCGTCTATTGAGATCTATTAGAGATTTAGGTTAGGGAAAGGGAAGAAGATGGAGTTGTTCACTTTTTGCTCATTTCTATGCGAACAAAAAGGCCCTTCTTTAAAGTATATTACTATTCGTGTGATTTGATTTTCTGGTAGTTGCAAAACTGAATAAACTAGTCAAAAGGGCCATGAGTTCCTAATTTTACAAGTTTGAGGGTTAAAAGTTGATTACAAATAGTTAGAGAGCTTAATTTTACCCAAACTAAAAGTTCAAGAGTTAAATGGATAATTTGTCCTATACATATATATGAATTTATTTTTACATTTATTTGAGCTCGGTAAGGCTCAAACTTTAACTCACCTAGATTTGAACTTGAGTTAATAGTTATACTGAAAGCTATATCAATTTCGAACTCGAGTTCTATATATGGTAAAATTAAGTCAAATTTGGCTCGGCAAACCTCATAATCTATGGGACGTGCTTGAAGCCCTACACATGACTCAACCATTAGTACACGCATTACTTTTTTTTTTCAATTTTTTTCCTTTCTTAACCATTAGGGCATCTACAATGGATTATATTCTGAAGAAGATAATTCATATGCCGTATTATCACTTTATTATCCCTTTTTCTATTACGCTATCACTCACTATAAATTACTCTCTACATCACAGTATAATAGCATGGACCAACAATCAAATCACACATTTATTTTAATAATTCTCAATACAAATCCCATAAATACAAATAAATTTATTTTCTAAAAAATAATTTCATTATTGTTCAAATATAATTTATTGACTTTCATTGAAAATTTTCCATTGAAAATTTTTTTACTTTCTAAAAAAAATAATTTTATTAATTTTTGAAAAATAATATATATTTTTATGGCTCTCAAAAATAAATTCATTGTTATTTTCTAAAAATAATTAAGCAATTATTAAAGAAATACCCAACAATATTTATAGACAAAATTTTGAGGATTGAAAGTGAAAAAAAAATACAATTGCAAACTGGTGAAATTGAAACAATGCTGCCATTATTTTACCATTGTAAACATGTTGAGAATTATATTCAGGAGACTGTTGCAAAATTTTGAATAATTGAACAACAAAATGTGATCGTTGCAAAGTATTGAATAATTGGATAAATGGGACTCACTTTTTTCAGCTTTGTGCTTCAATTATGTGTGTAGTATGCATTATATGAGTGTTGTTAGACTCAGATTGAACCCATTGATTTGAACAGTCTGACTATGAATCGACTTTCTTTTCGAGTTGGTTAGTGGTATAAAACCATTTTGATAAAAATCAGTCAAAACAGTAAAACATTGACCAGTTCAATGACCCAGTTTGACTGCTTGACTCAGTTTACAAGCTTTTCTTTCTTGTTTTTTCCAAACATAATGTGAGTTACCTAAATTGTAAAATATTCATTTATTAATAGAATTAAAAAATGCCATCCATAGTATAAATACCAAAATCACTCACACCACTAAATGATCTCTAAACCAAAAAGTCTTCATCCCTATCATTTTATCAATTTATCTTTAGTGATTCCAGCTTGCATTAGAAAGCAATATTTCCAATAAAAAGATCTCAAATTGACTATGATTTATTCTAATTTAGTTTTTCAAATGGTTTTGGAGAATAGACATATATTAGACATGAATTCACATTTTTATATATAATTTTTAGATGTATATTTGATTGCAAGCCTAATATTTTTGGAACATTTTGTATGATTGACCAAAATATAATCAATAATTCAATTTCAATATTTTTGGAACTTATGCAATATAAAATAATTATGCAATCATACTGACGTCAACAATTTTTTGAGAACGGTCTGACCGATCCAACCAATTAAACTCTGATTTAATAGTTTAGTCGAATTAGTATTCAGGTCGAGTTTAACAACATTGATTATACTCCCACTATAACCACCGAGTTTTGGCTTAATGGCCACAAAAAAAGGATTAAATCATTCTTTGGATTGTAGGTCGCAGGTTCGAATCCACCTGCTGTGAAAAAATTTAAAGAAGGTGATAGAGCACCTCTTTAATTTAGTCGGGTCTGCTCGCCCCTTATACATTTTATTTTGACTCTCTTTCTTGTAGAATATGATAGATTATATTATATGAATGTTATTGTTGTGATAAAAAAAAAAAATTGTACTCCCAGTATAGGAGCGAGTACAATGCATAGGTGTCATAAAGGGTGCCCTTTATTACACTTCATTGTAGATGCCCTTAGACCAAAGCCACGATGCACACATTACTTAATTTTTCTTTCCAACGAATAATCCAAATTGTACCCTCTTTATTAATTACACCTTTCATCCCATTTTGATAATTCTGTTTTCCTTTTTCGTCTGTCTCAAATTGTAGTTTACTTTCTAATTGAAAAATGTAGTTATTTTTTAATTTTTCTAAAATATTCTTATTCAATATAAGTTGTTATTAGTATAAACTAACTTATTTAATATATATTGTTATTAGATATAACCTATCTCATTTAAAACATTTAGATTTTCCAAAGCATATTGATATATGAATGAGAATTGATTCTTTCTTGACCATCAATTCAAGTTTTCATAAACTATTAATTCAAGTTTTTATGAATAATTAATATAAAGTTATACTGTATTTAATGTAAAAGTACTTTAGAAAAATAGCAACATAAATTTATTTTTTTAATAAAATTAACTTTTTTTTAAATTATGTAAAATAAATTAGGAATATTAAAATGGGACTGCGGGAATATATAAGACATGCAGCCAAACCACGTTAAAAAACTAAACTAAATAAATGGTGGACAGACTGGAATACTTAAAACACGAGTCTACTGGCCATTTGGTCCAGTGGTCATCCCTTTCTTTGGGATGCTGGAGGTCAGGGGTTCAACCTCTGCCTCCCACAACTTGCCACCTTACGTGGCTGGTCTTTGCCCTCACGGGGTAGCTCGAACGGTCCGCTCCCCCTCCTTAGGGTATGGCGACCTTCTTGGCTTGTTCAGGGTTCGAGTCCCGCTGTTAACGTGTTCGGTGTGGAGTGGGGCCTCCTCTCCTGGACCGCAGGGGATTAGTCGGGCCCCGTAAGGATTGACCTGGACACCCCTCGTAGGAAAAAAAAAAAAAAAAAAAAACACGCGAGGCGTTTGTTTATGCCATATTCGGCGTTCGATGATACCAAAGCGAAAACAGAGAGTTCAAGACTTCCTAGAAGAAATGGCGGATTTTCCCACAACGTCTAGCTTACTGCAAATGGGGAAGTTTTGTCTTCCTCATTTGGCTTTCTCCTATTCAACCGTCCCATCATATTGCTGCTTCTCTGTATCTCCTGCTGGATAGATATGCATTTTTCTGGTTTTGGAGCTAACATTTGGCACTCTTACCCAACAAGGCCAACATGAGGTCTTCTTCCGCTTCAATGGCTGCCAACCGTCAACAGGTGGGACTGAATTCCAGAACCCATCTTCAGTTTTCTCTGGTTTTTATGTTTATGTATGATAACAGTATTTTACTGGATTATGAATTTTGGCGTGGATGATTCTTTTGAGTTCTTGCAGAATGTCATATTTTTCAAGTTAAAGTACTTGTTCTACTACATAACATAATAGCGAAATGAAACGGGCTGTTTTCAATTTACTTGTAGAGTCCATCTTAGCATAACTGCTGAATCGATAATTCTTTTTTGATTGAGTGGCAAGATTGGTGAAGTGGTTTGAAAGAGTAACTGGACAAGTTTTAAGGATTTTTGGGATTGTCACATAATTAAATTTTGGGCGAGCAGAGATTATCTCTTGGTCTGTTTTCAGCCCTGGCTCCTTGTAGATGAGAAAAAGGAGGAATAAAATGAAATGGCAAGATCGGATACACCGGGCTCATACCTGTGCAAATAGTTGTGCAATCCAATATGCAAAAGGAAATCTCCTGAGCTATGCTTCCTTACATTTTTTTTTTATTTCTTGGTCAGAAATGAAATAATATGATTTGTTGTGAGTAACAGCAAGCACTAAGTGATCTTAAGAACCATGAAGTTTTTGCTACCATACCCTTCTCGTCTGAGTTTTCTTGGTATTGCTAAATTCAACTTTCAAAAAACTACACAGATAAGTGTAGTACCAGCAGAAAGAAAGAGAAAGATTGAAGTAAAGATGGGAGCAGTAAGAAGAAGCAGAGAACTAGATTGGAGAAAACTGACAATCTGATAGAATGGAAGGAATAACCCATAGGAAGACCTAAACCTCTTGTTGAGAACTGAGGAAGAATTAGATTAAATATGTTTTCAACAGCAAAAACGACTAGTGTTCAAACTAACCCAGCACTTTACAGGCAAGGAACATTATTTTGCAAAACTACTGTTTACCATGCCTCAGAAACGAAGAGACAACTAATCATCCATTTCAATGCATTGTGAAGTTGCAAGTGAGCTGGACAACCCTCTTTACCATGGTTTTTTCTGCACCGGGCTATGCCAGAGAGCGTGAAGATTCTTCTGTTGATTTGGTGATACTGAAGCAGAAAAAAGAAAAAAGGGACTCCCAATTGGGACTCTGCTTTGCAAAGATGAGCAATAGGGATATTGACAGAAGTTAGAGGATCATAGAATTACTAAGATTTAGTCTCTCGAAGACAACACTCTTTACTTTTGGATACATGAATAATATGCATATAATTCCCATCTTTTGCTGACTTCTTATATCAGAGTCATAGGTGTCTTAATAGTTTGTGCTAAATTATCAATCTGGTCTGCACCACCTAGGTGCCTCCTGTTAAAGTTTTACCTTTTCATCTTTCTGTAGTGGCTTGTGCCTATATAGGTACTATACCATTGTTATATGCCATTATATAATGTCAAACCGAATACAAAACTGCTCCTTGAGAATCTGTTGAAGTTCCTCTATTAGTTGAAGCTTTTTGCCTCCTGTTTGTGGGTTTTGGATAGGTCAGGTAATAATCAGACCAATGAGCCACTGCAGAAAAATTTGAAGTCCTCCTATTTCTTTGGAAGTTTTATCATCTGGTGCTATTCCATGGGCTATAAATCTTTACTTCGATACTTTATTCAATAGTCCTTCATTTGACTGTTCATTCTGAGTCCACATTACTGTCCTTCATTTGACTGTTCATTCTGAGTCCACATTACTATTCCTGCTTAGCTTGATACTAGCTGCCACAGAAAATCTCTATTTATTAATTTATTTTGCTGGCCTAGGACTTAAATTTGCAGTTTTTTATGATTCACTTTTCTTGACGTAGAGCTGACATGATTTCACAACTCTAATAACTTTGTTCTTCTACTTAGTCATCTGTTAAATGTTTACTGTCAGGAAACATATATTCGTGCTCGGGATAATCCTTTCTTTGATGGTATGAGAAGAGGAGAGGCAGAAATAATGGATAAAGGTAGTAATTTTAATTTGAATGAGAAGATTGCAGGTGAAAGCATAATGCGTACTGCTTCAGATGTTAGTTCCAGAAGATCTAGAAAGATCACAAGTGAAGTACTAGAAAATCCCTCTAGCCCATTAAAAACTTCACCCTCAGATATTATTCTAGAACATTATGGTCGATCGGCTTCCAGTACATGGTCAAGGATTTCTGAAGCTACTTCATCTCCATTGTCAGAACACCAGTCGGCACTGAAGTTCGGAGTTGAGGATGTAAATGAGTCACAGAAAGAGCACCCTCCAAAGTCTAGTCAAGCAAATGAAGTGACTCAAACTCTGGCACTTACAAAGCCCATGATCGAACAATCATACAGCGTGAACAAGGATAGAACAAATCTCTCTAAAGTTCCACTTCCTCCATCAGCAGCATTATTTTACAATGGGTATTCACCACAAATGGAAGTTGTTGAATCATGTCAAAGTATATACAAGCTAAATATGTATCTAAGAGCTCGAAAGGATGATGTCAATGCTGGTGTGCCAGGAAGGTTCTTGCATGCTGTAATAGGACCTGACATCTGTGGTAAGTAGTATGCTTCCAACAAAGATTAGATTCCAGAATTCTCTTTTACAACGCACATCTTATACTTTTGCCACAACTATGAAGAATTGGCTATAACAATGAATTCTTGTTCACCTGTATAATAACTTTGGTCTTGAAGCGTATTTGATAATAATAGCTTTACACAGAATGGTGATCATACTTTGTTTTAAAAGATATTGCAAAACCATTATTTTCAGTTGAGTGTATATCATACTGTCAATACCAGGACTTTTTAGCCTTGTATAGAATCATCACTTCATCTAATTGATATACTTAAGCATACACCTTCCGGTAGAGGCCAGGTGATCTTTAATGAACTAGGACATGGAAGAATTAGAACTATGCGGTTAAAAAAACTCAAAATCCCGATATGTGTCTTTCTGATAAATGTTGAACATTTCCCCATCCAAATGTTAGGACTTAGTAACCAGAGTAACTTATTTCTTTGTACATACAATTTTAACGTGTTCTTTTGAAGCTTGTGGATAATTTGAATTTTATAAAGTTTGAACTGAGGAACTTAATCTATGTGATTGAAGATATTTTCTGATATACCTATGACGTTCAATAGAGTTATCAAAGAAATACTTCAGAGAGTTATGTGATCCTATTTCCAAAGTCTAATCAGAGGAACTACACAAATAGGGAAATAATTAAATAGCCACTTTGTTGTTCGTAAGTGCTTCATGAACCAATTACCTTGTTAACTGGTACTAGTTGAACATCTCTCTAATTTAGAAAAGTTACTACAAGCAGATGTTGGTTCTGTTGCTTCAACAATCATGTATGCCTTTTACCTGAATGAATCGTTACAGAACAAACTGTTCTGCACTGTGCCTATAATCAACATGACAAGGGCAGACATGGAATCTCGAGCTGAGCTGAAATGGCTGCTTGATGCATGCCATGTAGATCAGTCATCACTGGTGTTTCTTGATGAGGTTTGTCCCGTAGACCAATTTCAAATCTAAATGTTTTATGTTATAAAAAATTGGTATGTAGCAAATCTTCTATCTGCAAAATTAGGCATAGATAAAATGTGTGTAGGAGTAGATGAAACGTCTTACTTATAGGCTTACTAGTCTGGATCTTAATATTGCATTTGAAAACCTGTTTTAAGCTGTATATTTGCCCTTTCATGTTGGCTTGTTATTCATATCTCTTTTCTCTTGTTGTAAGGTCAAATTACCCAAACCTCTTCTTTGTTGTTGTTGTTGTCCCCCCACCCCCTTTTCCAAATTTTGCATCTAACTCAGTTGCAATTTGTTTTTCTTTAACATTCACATAAAACTACTTCAGTTGAGGTCACATTTTTTTTTTGTTTTGTGATAATGAGCAGATTGACTTATCCTATTATGATTTATTTGGAAGCCTTAAACTAGTTTTACTGAACTGCAACAAGCTTCCTGCTAGACAAGAAGTAAGTTTCTTATTCTGCGTCTGTTGTTTCTTTACGGTTTAATTAGTTGAAATGAATGACAAGTGTTCTTTATGGTACAGGCATTAAAAGAAGCCTTGGTTGAAATATTCAGTTGTTCAAAGGTAGTATAGATGGCTGTGCTAGAGTTAACATGAAGAAGTCTTGTTTAATTACTGAAAATTTTATGTCAAAAAATGTATTACAACATTTTGTCTTCTTGTTTCGCAGCATGATGATGGCTATTCTTGGGTTAAAAATGCCACATTTGGAGAGGTACTATCATTTTAAACTATCAGTACATCTTTCCATCTTGTTTGCTTCCAAATGTTTAACACACAAATCTCTATGCTAAAATTGGTATTTCGTACTTTTCTCTTATCTGGTAAGAAGTATATATTCCTATAATGCATCAGTTATAATGAGCTTTGCTGCATTTTCCTGTGCAATTCATTGTATTAAATGGAATTATTATTATTTTCCTAGGAAAATATTGTATTTCATGTGACTAATTAACCGCAACATAGACTCAGAATGTACATAGTTTTCATGACAGACGTGTTAGTAGAAATATCTTTTTTTTTTTTTAAAACTTTTGGTAATAATGACTATTCTTCTTTAAACACAAGTACAACAGATTGATCAGAGCCTAGTTATCAAATAAATGGCCCACTTGGATGGTTTAACTAAAATTGATGTTTCTCTGTCCCAAGAGAGATAATAGGAATGTCAAGAGAGCTTCTTGAAAGTTACACATAGTATTAAACCACGCATGTTTCTTTAACTGTTTCAAATGTTCTGGTTAACTTTCTTATGAACTAGATTGTTGGTAGACTTAAGTGTGACTAGTAGATATTAACATAAGGGGAAAAACCTTTGGAAGAGAGCGTAAGCAAACTTAATTGGTGTGTTTCAGCTCTCCATGGCAACGCAGAAGAATAATGTATCTGTGTGAGCCTTGCTTTGTTGGTTTGTTTTATACACTTTTCAGACCAGATTCTCAGTAAGTGGTGAAGAGAGATTGCATTTATCTGGTTATAACAACAACAATTTTTTTTGCATGGTCATGTTAGAAAAACAATTTTTTAATCATCTAGTAAAATCATAAATTGCATGATTCAAGGATTTCATGTCATATTTGAACTCCCTCTGCACCTAAAAATTTATGCCTACTTGCGTATATTCTTGTTCTGGCCTGAGCGATGCAGTTATTTGTGTCTCTCTTGAGAAGAATTTCCTTTCAAAATTTTTCCCACTATACGTCAAGGGAAATTCATGAGTTATAATCAACTGAAGAAATAAAATGCCTAGAAACTCATGAATTGAAATGAAGTGTTAGAAGTAGGCATCATCATGCATAATCATGTATGCTGTGTGACTTGTGTGGAGATAAAGTATATAATTATGAATATTACTGATTTGAAATACTTGAACATAAAAGGGCTTTCTCAGGAATGATATCTGTTTGGCATTCCTTACTATAATTAAATCAATTGAGCTTTCACTGCATCCATGAGAATTTTGGCTTCACATCATATTATCTACTAGTTGTGCACACACCCAGAGTTCATTATTTCAGCCACCTGCTTTTTGTATTTAACTTACTTTACTGTGTTTATTGTTGATTTATGATTCAGGAAGCATCCTGCTCTACACTTATTGCTGAAAAGTTTCTGCTTACCACACCAGAGATATTGGCTGGGCAAAGATTCAGCCGACTTCTGGTAGCAACTACTATATGCTTTAATAATTGAGCATCCCTACTGAGTTTTATTTAAGAAACTTGTTGCTCAAGCATCGTTTTAGGAGTATTTGTTGGAATGCAGCATGTTTGATATTTATTCTTTTACTCTCTTTTATACAATTGTCAAATATCCGCTCATATTTTTTACCTAGTTACTGTTCTGGATAATTGTTTGATTACAAATGCTTAGGCTGCAATGACAAGATTAGGTATCCTTTTAATTTTTCTTGAACCAAAACGTGAAAAGCAGTGACCTATGTTCAGTAACAATTTATTTCATACGTGAGTTTTCTTAACCATTTACTCAGGGTCTAAAAGTGATTTACTTCATCTCTGCTGTAAACTTCAGATGCAGAAATTGGGTATTTTGTAGCCATGACATACATCCATTTTGTGATGATATGCTTATAACTGAAACCGTGCTTGCTTACTTCTGCCCAACCAAAACAGTTTGGCCATTAGTTTTACTCATCTTGTTTACTGATGGACTTTTTAGCTGGTAAATAGGAAATATTGAGTTTAAAGCTTTGATATGCCTCTAATTCCTTTGCTTTGGTCTCTGTGATGCAGCTAGCCGGCATCCTTATGGATACTGGGAATTTGAGAAGTCCTCTTTCCACTTCCAAAGACAACTACATGGCAACCTTGTTGATTAATGGGGCCGGTCGATATGGTTGCAATGGACTTTACCAGATCTGTATGCTCTAAACTTCCTTGGCTCTACAGCCTCTACTTCAAATAATATTTCTTTACCTCATTCCTTTATATTTTTAATTTATTTATATACATAAAAAATGCAAAGGGCTAAAGTTTGTTTTAATTTTTATGATTTCCAGTGAGATACAAAATGTATGATGTACCTGAACTGAGCATTGGGGAAATCCTGCAGAAAGATATCAAAAAATGGACAAAAATAGGTTTGGTTATTTCCTGTGCTTCTCTACTGCCATTAACTGGTGAAGTATAGTATTTTAACTCTGTTTCTGTTCATTGACTGTATGAATGTGGTAATATGAAAAGAAGATGAGATAGTATCCTCTTCACATGCAATGTGGAACCTATTAAGAGATACCATTGTATATTATGAGTACCAAGTTTGTAAATGTATCAAGTTGAGATTGGAGATAACAATTTACTGACCTCACAATGCATCATTTGCTAAACAAAGCTCTTGTCCTCCATGTTTGAAGGACCTCGCCTGATACAAAAAGACAGTGTTAGTTGGCTATGGTCTATCAATAGCAAACGTGTGTAGAGCCTCAAAAGCATGCTAAACATGTGTAGAGCCTCAAATATTAACACATGCATTGTATTTTCGACTGAAAAGCTCAAATTATTCATCTTAAAAGTCTTTGTTAAATATTTATTTTCTAGAGATTGAGCTTCTATAAACTTTAATTATTTTTGGGTTTTAAGCTGTCAAAAATATTTTAGTAATGTACCATTTATGTCATCGTAACTTAATATTACTACATTTGTAACTCAGCATCTTTGGCTCCAATTTTGAGTTTTAACATGAATCTAGAACTGATTTGGACAAGTTCTTGCATTGGCATCTTATGTTGGCAGAGTCGATGCTCAGATTATAGTGTTTGAACATTTGCAATATCATCTTGGAGCAACAACTGAGTTTGTTTATCTGAATGTTTACCAATGAACTCTTTTGAGTTAAAAGAAGGTTTTAACTACTCATAGATACTTTCACAGTTCAGCTTCAGAAGCATTTCCTACAAATTGGAAATCTTCTTGAGTTTGATAGATGATTCCTACCCATAATTGTGATGTATGAGTAATCCTCCATGTGATCTTTAAGTTTTCCTCCTCTTTTTTTGTTCTTTTTCTCTTTTTTTCCCCTAATTCTACTGCAGAGTTTTTCTGTTCAACCTTTAGATTCTGCCCAAATACTATTCCCTTCAGCCATAATGTTTAAGTATTTTGACATTCAAAGCTATTAACATCTTAAAAGATCCGGCATGGGTCAGCACATCCCTCCTGACTAATTTTAACTGCATAAAGGTATTGGGTGTGGTTTCAGAGTTCCTTACATGTTCCATTTTGGATTCATAAAATTTTTTACATTAAACTCCATTTGTAGACTTCACTGCCTCAACTCAGGACGTGATGAGCAAACTTAGGAAACTTTGTCTGGGAAAGACTCTGTATAGCTAATTCTTTCTTTGCAATAGTACCTTTTAGCTGGAAAGTATATGAAATAGGCCTCAGATTGCAATATTAGCTTGAATCCCTTAAATTGTCAATAATAATGTCTTGCAGTCTTGGATACATGGGCTAGAATATTGTAAATAGAAGACAGGTGTTTTGCAATGTTTTATGGGATGAAATTGGGAAATTTAGAATCACGTTTAACACAATATTAATAGGGTAGTGGTATTTTCATAATCATATGAATTGTTTGATACGAATACATTTATGGACACTAATTTCCTAGTAAGATACGTGGGGGTTCAGAGATTTTGAAGACTATTCTCCAGCTCTAATACTTCCCCATCCCCCTCTCTCTTTCTGGCCTCTCCCCCTAATGGTACATAAGGCTTGTTTATGTCAATTAATTGAGGCACTATACAAAGAACAAAATTTACTTTCCCTTGGATAATAACTTTTAATTATAGGAATTAGATAATTGGTTTCTTGAATATTCTTCACTCATAAAAAAAATGAAAAATAAGCCGATGCGGCTGCAGTCTAAGGTCTTGTATTATGAAGGCCTCAATATACAGTTTCCTAAAGGACTTCTGTTCTTCCAGATAAACTAAAAAATGCTTCAAATTGCTGCTTTTGAAATTTGAGAAGCCAAGTTAGGGTTCTTGAAATGACCAAATACGTAAATGAGTCCTTTTGTTGGAATGCCAAGGCCACAGAAAGTTATTAGGGCATCTTTGCTTCCCTAGCTTTAACCAATATGAAGCATATATTTTCCACTGGATAAAAAGAGTAAATGTTCCTGAAGTTATGTTAAGAGTACAGCTGACTAAGCTATATAACTAATTCACCTGTCTGGTGAATTCTTGTTGCATAATTCATTAATTTATGCTACTATGCATATTTGGCTTCCTAGGTTCCTGCTTTCAATAGACTTGTACATATCATTTAACCAGAAAATTCTGTTGAAGCAGGTAAACTAATCAGTGGTAACTCTAGATTGACGGTGTTAAACATTGGGATGAGTTCAATTGGAATATCAATTGCACAGCTCCTTTCACTTGATTCAACTTCAAATCTGGAGATTTCACATTTTCAGCGTAAGATTTGGCCTCATTCCGTACTAGATTCAGAACCTGTTTAGTTGTTACACGCTTTTGCTTAATCTCCCTTTCCAATTTTTTCGGTCAATTGTTAATCAAAATTTTTTTATTGCCCCGTGCTTATCATCATTCAATTGTTGTTTAGTACTTTTTAACCATTTTTCCCTTGATGTGCTTTGTCCAATTTTCTTGATATCCATTGTCCAAACTTAGCAATTAGCATGTCCATATTTCTTGTAATATTGACCATTCAATCAGCTATTTTTACTTCTAGCGTTGGGATTGCTTCTGGGGAATGGCGTATAATAAATGTTCCTCTGGTGTTTTTGTTCATCACTGCATCTATCTCATGATCTGCAGCGCCTATCCTAGATAGCTAAAGAAAGAATTTACAGGACGTCTTGAAATTGAAACCCTATTTATTGTATATCATCTTACCTGTTAAAAGATTGAAACTTGAGATACTCACGGTCAACTGAGTAAATGCGTCACTCTAGAAATAGTAAAGCTTTTTAAGTTTTTTGAATCATCACAATCTCTTTCTTAACTGCAGGCTTGGAGAAACTTTCCCTCCTCCTAATTGTTTCTGGATATCACGATGCTGAGAAGAACTTTAAGGTTGGAGTAGTGTTTTTCTGCATTTTCTTTTATGCCTCCTACTAGATCATGTTGCACGCATCGCAGGCATTTAGCAAATATGGCTTGCATCAAGGTAGGCCATGACTTGTGCCTACTTTGGAGGGAGATGTTTCTGCTGACATCACGTAACTCTTTTTTTTTTTTTTTTTTTTTGCTTCAAGACAAATGAAAAAGAAATGACAGGAACTCAGGAAGTGACAACCTTCTAGACATAGGGAGTTGTTAGTTGTTGGAGACCTTCTGCAATTTTTATGCATTATTTCTAGATGGTCTTAATGTGTTTTCAATTGTTGTAATGATACCTTTTTGCTGATGGATGTACTGAGTTCTTGAATTTTTCTGCAATTCAGAGGGAAATCCTGGTCTCAGCTGAATCAGTTGAACTCCTGAAAAACCTGATCCAATTTATGAAATCAAGTGCTCCTGACCTGCCGCTTAAAATTTTGCATCATCCAGGTGAGTTTGCTGATGTGGATCTGATTAGTACTCAACTGCGAATAATATGCACTACAAAACATCAGCATACTACCAACATGTGTGGAAGTGTATCCAGTACCAAATATACAAGATTTTCAAGTTTCCACTCACTGTGTCTTTAAGCAAACTTGATTCCGTGATGAATTTGGTTTTGCTCTGATGTCTAGACTTGATATCATATACAGTATGTGTCAAATATTTTGAGAACCTGCATATTGTGCTTTTATAGTACTTTGTAACCAGACAAAAGGATTAGGCTAAATCCTATCGGACTTGGTTGGAATAGAAAGCTAACATTGATAGCAAGGTTAAAAATTTTTCCCCTCCATTATTGTGCTCTGATGTGCCGTTCATAGCTGCATCATATGTGCGCATATGATGTTAACGATTTCAAAATGTTTGTCAACTATATTGAACTGGCAGAATCAGGAAATTGTGGCACTGACTGTGTTAGGCGTTAAATTTAATAGATTGAATTTCATCTGGCACACTACTAGGGACTAGAGACTTAGCTTTGTCTACCAAGATTTATTTTCCTGCAAGGCGGGAAACGTATTTTATTGCTCACAGAACTACAGCCCGTTATTTGTTGTTGCTGAATCTCAGTGTCATGCTATAGTCAAACTGTTACCTTCTATTGCTAATAGTTTTGCTTTCCTTTGGCAGGAAAAACTGTGCCAGTCAGAGTGCCCACTTTTATTGTCCTAGTTTTCATTCTGTCCAATCTCAAAATCCTGCTACTTTATCTTTAAATGCACTCTATTTTGAAACATAGAAGTAGCTTGAGGATCCTGTGTATCAAAACGCACCTCACCTTATATGAAATTGGCTTCATACTTCTCCATGTTAATTCATATGAGGATACAGTATAAGAGATCCAAACAAGTCAAATATGGGGTTTGCTTGCCTAATATCATGTTATGCAGCTGCACAAGTAACTGAGGAAGCCAACTTTTCCTAATAGGTTTAGCATAATGGAAGTGAATATTATCCATGCCGTAGCGCTATAACTAAAGCAAGCCAAACTCTCATACTCACACAATCACTTGTTACAAATTAGAAATGATCTTGCAGTCCGCTCATTGCCTGTCTCTGAAAGTTGGATAAGCATAGTTAGGTATGCGTCGTCCATTTTACTTTCTGCATTGAATGAGATCTTTATCTTATGGCTGTGCAGATCTAAGAGAGGAGATGAAAGCATTTGAAGTTGACAGAGTCACATCTCGCAAGACGATTGAGCGACTCTTGGAAGAATATATTGAGGTTTCAAATTGACCAAAGATTTATGCCTGATCTACACTGGTGCCAAACATCTAAATACAGAAATTTCAAGTTCGTTTGGCCACAATCCCTTGCAGGAAGTTTAAGCAGCTTACAACCCCCGCCACCCCTTTTCTCTGTCAGTATTTTGTCCCTGTTAAGACTTATTCATACATTTGATATTGTCAATGATGTATAGCATGTATAGATAACCTCTCTGCACTGAAAAGGGTTTATGAGCCTTCAGCTACCGGATATGAGATAATTTTGTCTTTGCTAAAGGGGAAAAAAAATCAATTCACTTAAAATGTGTGTGTGTTTCTTTTTGCCTATGAGAACTTCTATTTTTGACATGTAATAATTTCAAGGGAAAATTGCAGAAACCTCCCCTGAAATTTCTGACATTTGCACTGACCTCCCCTATCAATTTTGAAATAGCAGTAACCTCCCCTAGAAAAAGTTGGAGTCAATTTAAAAGGTAAAAATGTGTGAATTTACTAGAGTACCCCCAATTGTATTTAACTAATTAACTAATTTCTATTTATCTAATTAACTAATCAAACTATTTCTGCACAGTTAAACTAATTAAGTAATTAACTATTAACTAATTTATCTAATTAACTATTAACTAATTAACTAATTATCTAATTAATTAATTAACTAATTAACTAATTTCTGTTTATCTAATTAATTAATTAACTAATTATCTAATTAACTAAAGCTGTTGTCTGTCCAAAACTAACAAACTATTTGCATGTTAAACTAATTAACTAATTAACTGCTTAACTAATTAACTAACTAATTATCTAATTAACTAATTAAATAATTTTTATTTATCTAATTATCTAATTAACTAATCGAACTATTTCTGCATAGTTAAACTAATTAACTAATTAACTATTAACTAATTATCTAATTAACTAATCGAACTATTTCTGCATAGTTAAACTAATTAACTATTAACTAATTATCTAATTAACTATTAACTAATTATCTAATTATCTAATTAACTATTAACTAATTAACTAATTTCTATTTATCTAATTAACTAATTAAATAAAGCTGTTGTCTATCCGAAACTAACAAACTATTTGTATGTTAAACTAATTAACTAATTAACTAACTAATTATCTAATTAATTAATTAACTAATTAACTAATTTCTGTTTATCTAATTAACTAATTTCATATTTAAACAAATTTATGAAAATTCAAATAACGTATTTGAAAGTTGCATTTTTATTTGGAAGAACGCATTCCTTCGATGCTTTTTTCACTCTTTGGGAAGAGACTCAAAAATCGCCACTCTTTAAAAAGTTAGTTTAAAAACTCTCTCTTTTTGGAAATTTACTCCTTATTAATACAACCACTATATTTATTTTCTAGTATTAATTTTTGTTATGGTTTATGATTTTCTTATATTTTATCAAAAAAGTTAATAACTATTGTAGTTACAATTATGGAGATGTTAATTTGTCGTATGTGTAATTCTTTTGTTTTATAAGAATTGTTATATCAGGGATAAATTTGAAATTTAATTACATTTAATTCCGAAACACTCATCAAACCAAACTAGATATTGGAATGAAAAATATGTTGCATTTATACCCCCTGAACTTGCTTGATCTTTAATGCCTATGCCCCTCCTTTGTTAACACTAATTGTCAAGCAAGATTAGGGGTAAAATTGAAAGAAATTTCTTATCTCACTTCTACAAATAATTTTTTAATGGGACATCAAGCCTCAGGGGAGGTTTCTGCAACGAATTGTTCCTGTTCAGGGGTGCTGAATGCAATTTCTAAACCTAGAGGGGAGGTCAGTGCAAGTATCAGAAACCTCAGGGGAGGTTTCTGCAATTATCCCTAATTTCAATGCAAGTTCTTGATAGGACATGCCATAAGGTATATATCTGCATCTTCTTTAACGGGCATTTTAGGACAAGAACAGCATATTTTCAGGACTCAGGTACCATACATCAAGGAATCTGAGTGTTTGTGAATGTGGCAGTTTTCCATTTTTGAGTCATCTAACAGCATGATAAGGATTCTGCAGATTGTCCATACTCTTATACATAACTTTAGCACTATAATTTGCATCTCGAAGAAGCGTATTCTTTAGGAATTTTTGATTTATGCCACTTAATTTTGTCGTTCTTTTGGTGAATATTCTTTTCTAGAAGAAGGTATATACTGCAGTTGTTATCTTCTTGAATATTCTTTCGTTGTTAAGACATCATTCCGTCTATAAATTTTGAGGGATTGCATGCTGCCAATGTTAAAAACAAGTCAATTTTCCTCCGAATAATATCTGGTATTCAAGATTAAACCTACTTTCAGGGAAAAAAAAGAAGGTTAACTTATAAGATTGGCAAAAAAAATGGGCAAACTATTCAACACAAATAGTTCTTAAGTCATCAATAATCCATGTAAGTCTGAAAATTTAAAGAGATTTTGCAAGTTAAAGAAACCTTGGAGGGTATGCCTAATTCATGCAATTTGGAGATCATTTTTCACTCCTCCAAACTAGCTTTTGGCAAGTCTTAACTCATTTACTAGGCTAATTTCTCAGAATATTCGTGTTTTGAAAAAAATTCGGTCAACTATGACTCTGACACGGAGAAAACACCGATGATCCTGACAAGGTACTACGGAATTCAACACCTTGAAACTCCATTTAACTGGTGAAATTTCTAAAAATTATGTTTCTAAAAGATCTTTATCACTTTATTACTTTTGCACTTTCACTACAAACATAAATAATTATTATAGTCCTTAAGACTTATGGAAAAAAAAAATGTAATTTTAGTCCTTAATATTTAGCATTTGAAGTTTAGTCCCTAATGAAGTTATACAAGTTATTTGTAATAACTAACAATGTGTTAAATTTTTAAGTAGTCATTTCTTTGCAAATTATTTTTTTAGTTATATCATAAATATATTTTTCAATCTTTTGTATCACCTAATAAACATCACACCATAGAAATACTGTTATATTATTCTATAAAATTTTTCTAAAGAATTTTCTATCCTAGAAGACCCATATTTGTAAACCATTTTTATATATTCTCTGTAATCACAATAATGATTGCAGAAATAATTTATGGTGAAAAATGAATAAAATTGAAATTGGACGGTTAGGATTGAGTTTTGGATACAAATTGGACGGTTGTTATCATAGCGTGCGTATGTCTTTATACACACATATTTTGGCATATATATTGCCTACTTCTGTTATGTCAATATTTACATTGTACAATGCAATGATCCAATTTGTACATGGTTCACTTTTATGCCTTTGTTGCCTAGGGATGCCTACTCCCTTGCCATTTGGATCAAGAACTTTTACAATTGCCTACGTCAATTTTGCCCTACAACATAGATACTATCAGAATAATTCAATATAATATACTAGACGATTACACAATAAAATGTTAGTAAAATACAACAAATTTTCTCATTAAAACTTGTGCCCAAAAATTTGTTATGTTTTTACACATTATTACAAATTTGTGTAAAAAAATTTGTTATATTTTTACACATCGTCCAAAAAGTATTTATGAGTCTTACATTTGTTGTGTCATTGCTTACACCATTCATTTGATTTGGGCGGATTCGGGGTCTGGACAGTTGTCAGTAACAACCGTTCGAAATAATGTAACATTTTTTGAATAAAGTGTAACTCTACATGAACTATTTGTAAAATTTAACAACAGAAACACAATTATTACATATAGAATTCACATGAATAGTAATAAAATATCAGATCTCTGTTATAATAATATACAAGAAATTTATATAAAATTATAAAACGTTAAAAAAAAATGTTACGCCATTTAATTAAATGGTTATCAGATCGACCGCACTGCCTCGCGTCCATTGCTGGCGCCTCGCGCTTCTGGGGTGAGCCGCACGTGCAATGCTGATGCTCCAGTCGCTCTCCCCAGAATGTCGCAACGTGTCCTTTTCAAACTGCCCAACTCGGCAGCACCATTGACTCCAAATTCAATACTCTTCCATGACCAATCTCCACAACGGCCTTTCCAAAATTTCCTCCCACCAGCCACCTTTCTCCCTCCATTTCCCACAAACGAACCCACCACCCTGAGAAAAATCCCAAGAAAAAGCACCTCTTTACCCCCAATAATGGGCTCTTTCCAAAACCAATCCAATTCGCCTGCAGAGAACAGCAGCAACAACAATGATTGCATTCCTGAAGAGGCCAAGAAGATCTTGAGAGCACTGGCTTCAAAATGGGAGGATACGATCAACCCGGATCAATTGCAGGTGATCCCACTTAAGGGGGCTATGACTAACGAAGTTTTTCAAATAAAATGGCCCACTACTCACGAGCGATCCAGGAAAGTGCTCGTGAGGATTTATGGTAAAGGGGTGGATATCTTCTTTGATAGGGAGAATGAGATCAAGACGTTTGAGTTTATGTCTCAGAAGGGTCAGGGGCCTAGATTGCTTGCCAGGTTCTCCAATGGCCGTGTTGAAGAGTTCATTCGTGCCAGGGTACATAAACTTTTCCTATTTCTTTTCTTCCTTTTTTTTCAAGAAAATGCTTGCTTATGTTTTTGTACAGTGGTACTTGCTTTGGGTTTTTACATTTTTAGAATTGTTTCTGCACTTCTAATATGTAATTATAGGGAGATGGGATCAATTTCAATGCATTGGATTGTGATTTTTTTTTTTTTTTGTTTTTCTATTTGCGAGCTGAAAAAATAATGTGTTTGCATATTCAGTATGGCTTAAATATTAAAATTTAAGATTCCATGGCAACCTAATGTTTATAAATTGGAGATCCAAGCTCTTCATTCAAAGGCCAAACTTTTAATTGTCTTACCGTGACTTGGAATCCTTTTTAAAATGCAAATGATGTGGGCTCGAAGTTGCTGGGTGCAACTTTAATTGGCACTGAAGACAACGTGATCTCCAGAATTAAACTTGTATTGAAATCATAGTGCTAAGTTTGTTTTGCAATGCTAAGAATGTAATGTACCAAGATGTTAAATACACGATGATATATCCTTATCTTGTTTCCTGAAACTTTCCTAGATTAATTGTTTGTGATTAATTGCATCGAAGATATTCTCTTAAGCCATCCCACTCTAAGGATGAAGGAGATGAAGCATCACATATTTCTGAAGGATCCACTCTGCTTAAAGTTAATCATTAATCTAGCCTCTTAAAAGGTAGCTTGGAAGTAAAGAAGAGATTGTTTGTTGACTTGTAATACATGCCTCCAATTGTGGACTTTAGGACATTTTAGTTCTCAGATGTTTTATGTGTATGTGACTTTGAACTTTCAGGTAAAACATTGGGTTCCCTAGCAAATTGCCTCTTTACATTCTGATACATGCTCTGAATTCACTATAGTACAATTTTTTTTTTTTCTCCATTGTTGCGTTTCAGACTCTCTCAGCACCTGATCTACGTGATCCAGAAATATCTGCTCTTATAGCCGTCAAAATGAGGGAATTTCATGAACTTGATATGCCTGCCCTGAAGACTATCCTCCTCTGGGATAGACTGCGGTATGCTCGTCTAAATTCAAGTCATCTTTGACAAAAGAGGCTAAGTTGACACCTTTACCAAAATGAAGGTCTTTGAATGGTTACAGATAATTATTTTCATTTTCATTCAATAGATGTTTGATGAGGCTTTTCATGCATTGATTTTGCAGCAATTGGTTGAATGCTGCCAAGAACATGTGTTCACCGGAAGAAGCTAAGGCCTTTTCCCTGGATACCCTACAGGATGAAATATCTGGCATGCAAGAGAAAATGACAAGTGACAATCAACAAATAGGTTTCTGCCACAATGACTTACAGTATGGGAACATAATGATTGATGAAGAGACCAGATCCATTACCATAATAGTAAGTATAACTGCTGTCTACTTTTGTGCTTTCTGATTATAGCATGTTGAAGGAAAATTCTTGTAGTTTCATGTGATCCTCATCCTTTATATTATGTTGAAGTAATAAAGTCAGCTGGGTAATCTACCAGTTGGCAAAATTTGCTAATTGATTTCTTTACTAGTTTTGTTTCTTTTCAGTAAGTATATTGCGCTGAAGTAGAATCAGGGAAAATAACTGTAGCTGCAGTTTCTCTTTTTGTTTCAATTGAATAACCGTCCAGTTATTTATATACTTGGTAAACATGGAGTACGTTGGAAATGTTCCATCTTGTGATCAGGATAAGTATTCTGCCTGAGATTGTGACCTGATTTTTCCTTCAAGTGGGTTCTTATATTACAGAGATCTGTGGTCCTTTTTTTTGTTAATGAGCTTGTTATCTTATATTCCATGGTTTTGCTCCTCCTTAATATGGGGTAATTTGTTTTGCAAGTGAATTCAAGTGATTCAATTTCAAATAAAACGTAGTGTTACTGAATCACCTCCTTTTGTTTTGTGTGTGTGTGTGTGTCTCCATTGTGACTTTCTGTAGAATTAAGCGAATATGCTTTTACTTGATAGCTATCTATGTCTCTCTGCTTAAAAACAGAGTAATCTCTTCTTCCTCTTCTTCTTTCCTTCTGTATTCTATATAGTTTTATTCATTGTTAATCTTTTATAAATCATGTTGTTGTTGTTCACAGGATTATGAATATGCAAGTTACAATCCTGTTGCTTTTGATATTGCAAATCACTTCTGTGAAATGGCTGCTGACTATCATACAGAAACCCCTCATATTTTGGACTACAGTAAATATCCCGGTGAGTCTGTACAGTTTTCTTTGTGTAAGGTTGAAAACCGAATCTGAATTGCTTTTCACTGACCAAGAACTTGGAACAGATGTCGAGGAGCGCAAGCGGTTTGTCCAGATATATTTAAGTAATTCAGGTACCGAACATTTTAAATCCCCCTCCCTCCCTCCCTCTCTCTCTCTCTCTCTCTCTCCCTGTGCATTATATGAGGGGTGTTTGTCTGTGGTGTATGTAAAGGTATATGTATGCATTGCTTGTCTATTGTATATGATGGGGGGCATTGGAGATTATTCAGATTATGTAGCTTAGATGCATGCCTACAACAATCAAATTTGTAGCCATCAGTGCCTGACACGTTACCCAAGGCATACTTCAGCTACGTGATATACAGCCTACGTTCTAATTTCTCTATGAATGGGGCTTGTATTGTCCCATGCTGTAGTACCTTTTGCATGGATTTGCTCACGCTCACTTGGGATAGTCCAAACTTCATCCTGCCTGTGAAGTCTTGATGTATCTAATTCACTAACCAGTTGATGCAGTCTCCTACTTTACTTCGCCAAAGGGGGCCTTTCCCAAATGGTAGAACATAAAAGTCTCCATTTGATCAATGAAAGAGGATCCATCATTTGTCAGATCATGAGGCTTTTATGTCTTAGAAGTGAATCAAACATTAATGTAAATGCTGGCCATCAACCAAATATTAGCGCATACAAAAGGAATTTAGTAAAAACAAATAGTGATCTACACGTGCAGAGGTAAGCATCTGGAATATGTCCTATTAAGAGTTAATATATACTGCGCCTCATCAATTGCTTCACGAACCACTCAAAGGAAAATGAAGAGTAGCTGTTGTAAGAAATATTGAGGTAATCAATATGCATTTTTTCTGTCTTTGGCACCATAAGGGATTACCTGCAAAGTATGGGTGATGGATTAGTCACCTTAGCGACCTTGGTTCCATAAGCAGCAGCCCTTCTAGTGAAACGGTTGAGAACCAAGGTCCAGCAGAATAGGGAGTCTTCCCTTATGTCACCTCAACACTTGCCAGCAAGCAAGGGCAGTCGATAGGCCATAGAATACCAAAGAAAAAGACAAAAGACAAGGGATATTGTGTTCAAGTCAAGTTGTCAAACCCTGATAAGAAGTTTTTCTATGTAGGTTCGAATCCTGCTTCTCCCACTTCTTGTTGTAGGCTTCAGAGATAGAAAATAGGCATTCGTCAGGTAGGAAGGCCAACCAAGCGATTTTTGCATGCACTGATGCTAAAAGAACATGCGTTAAGAAATTTTAATCAGGGGGTCCAAGTCTAGTATTTGTTAATTTCCAGTGCTTTTTCGTTTTCAATAGAAGAAAATTTTGGATGAACTTTCTTATAAGTTCCAATCTCAATCTTTGTGATCTTTTGTGTAGGTGATCAACCTAATGCCTTTAAGGTGGACCAGCTAGTCCAAGAAGTAGAGAAATATACTCTTGCAAGCCATCTCTTCTGGGGCCTGTGGGGAATTATCTCGGTACTGTATGAGATCCATTCACTGCATAAATGTTTTAGTACACTATTATAATACTCTGAGCATTAAATGGTTTTAGTCTCGAATACTATTAGTTAATTACTTGCACCAGGCTAAGAGAAACACTCAAATGTTACAAGCTAAAAAAGTCTAATCTAGACAGCAACAAGGATGTGCGCAAAGCAATTATGAAAAATCAAACGTGTGGTATGTGGAATTTGGGTGATAGAGGTTTACCGAGAAGATAATTGCTTTCTTGACCATGAGGCACCACAGTGTCCTGTGCACATCTGTAGTTACTTCTTTATTTCTCAATTTCCCATAGAATAAGTTGCTTTGTGCTTATACTGAAGGCATGATTGTACCTTATAAGGTGTCTGAAATGTTTTATCTGCTGAGTCATCCTCTTTGACGGAGTTGCATGTTTGTACCAAGTTAAAATGGTTGTGGACTAGAATATCTCCTATAGTTAGTTGGTCTCTCCTAGTATTCAGTGCCTTCGACAAATGTGAACAAGTTATAGTATTCATTCATTTCACAGAATAAGTACTTTGTGCTGAAAAAATGTCATTCGACTGCTCAAACAAGGATCAGAGCCAGTATTTTCTGATGCTTTCCTGATCTCTGTCCTCCCACATGATTACAAAGGATAAATTTATGCCCTTCATCAATTGACAGTTTATGTCTCAAAATGGTTGTAATGTTTTTCTCCTGGTTTCTCTATTTTTGGTCTCTAAGATCTAAATGCTAGAAATGAGTCATCTGTACAAGCAGGGACTTTGGCAGTTGATTGGGTTTCTGTCCAGGCTTTTGGATACTTTGTGGAACTGGTTTGTATAGCAAACTGTGGTTATTTATGAAATCATGTTCAAATTTGGTTGCCCCTTAAATAACAAGAGATATCTCTTGTAATTGTTTCAACATATATTGACACACAGAACAGGGGTGATTGGTAGGGCTATATAGGTATTAGGAGTACTTTTAGGTTATGGATTTTGCGGTCCTCAAGATAATTTCTGACAGTTTTGAAGTTGGCTTAGTATTACAGTTAAAGATACCGGCACTTGACATAGTTGATATCGTCTCATTTTAAATAATAAGACTTCATTGAGCGTCTTAATGATAAGATTCATGCATATTTACAAATTCAGTGTTCAACTTAACTGCATTGATTTTTTTCAGGAACACGTTAACAAAATCGACTTCGATTATTTGGAGTATGCTAGGCAGAGGTTTCAGCAGTACTGGTTAAAGAAGCCAGATCTATTGTGCTAGGGCTATACTTTAACAGGTAAGAACTGATGGTAATCTTGGAGCATGAGCTTTTATTCATATGGAGTTGTCTTGATATCCAGTGGACAAGAAGAGTACATAATCCCAGTATATTGCATACAAATCATTCCCTATGGGACAAGCTGCTCTTTTATCATTCTGTATTTTGTTGGACCTAGGAAGTCCAACTTGTGTGCCACTGTGATCATAAATTTTGATTCAAAGAGATCGATGAGAGAAATGCATGAAAATGTCTTCTTCCATTTCAGACTCGAAAGATTTTATAATTCTTTATCATTATTTACTTGTGTGCAGGCTAGCAAGCAAAGTATGATACTCTGTGCCAACTCTTTATGTGCATATGTGGAAGCTGGACAGTTCATAAGTCGGTCTTTTGGCAGCCCCTGCCATTTTGGCTTCTTCCTGTAAGTAGACAAATACCATGTCCAGCGTAGCAGTCCACCAGAAACATGGGAATCAATTTTTGAGTAGGATTTTTTCATCATCTATGGGTGCTAGTCATCGACATGAAATGCTGCTGTGATATCTTTTTTGGCTGCTTGTCAAGTTGTTGAAAATTTAAGTCAGGTGATTGGAATTTTCTTGGCTAAGGAAAGGTGCAAGTGGCTGTTATCCTCTGTAAAGCAAGAGAGTGTTTTTTTGATTAGTTAGGGTGCAAAATTATGATTGATTTTTTCATTAAATGTAAGACATTCTTTTCATGCTTTGATATCTTTGTTAGTTTCTTCTATTTGTGAAGAGCATAAAATCTGAACTCTTTTTTTTAAAGTTTTTTATTTATTTATTTTTTGGTTGTTAAGTTGATGTACATTACATTGTTTTCTTGCAATAGCAGTTTTCCTTAATTTCTCAAGAGTAAAACATGGGAATTACAATTCAAGAACTAGAATTGAAAGCTTACAAACTCAAGGTAGTAGGCAGCTTGAATGCAGAAGTAAAACCTCGAATTAAAAGCTTACAAACTCAAGTCCCTAAGAGCCCCTTTAGATTGTTACTCCTTTTTTTTTTAAAATTCTTGTAAAAAAAAAAATACTATAGTGAATTGATGTATATGAGATAATAAAGTAATTGACAAATGTGTTTATAGAAAATACAAAAAATTTTCTATCTTTAAAAAATTACAATCCAGACAAAGTGTGAGTTATCTGAACGCATATGGATATTTGGGTTGAGGATTAAAAATTCCAATCTACCAAAATCTCTTCATACCACTAAACAAGATAAATTACCTTTTTCTTTAAAACTCTTTTATGTCAATTTGTACAAAAGATTGTTTGAGAAGAAATACTAAAAATTGAAACGAAACGATTAAATTAGGCACTACATGTGATTCGAGATTTCATAAATATTCATTTAAACAATTTAACTTAATTTCATATTCTATGTTCGACGCTGAAAAAATGATAAAAAAAGTAGTTGGTTTTCTTGATCGAAAACTGAAGCTCATTACTCCATTCCGAAAAATGATTAATCGTTGTACATAATTCACAACATTCATTTTGTTATTTATAGCGATCCATGTTGTTCTCGTGATATAAAGTAGTTAGATTTTTTGATCGAGAACTGAAGCCCATTACTCCATTCCAAAAAATGATTAACCGTTGTACATAATTTACAACATCCATTTTATTATTTATAGCGATCCATGTTGTTCTCGTGATATAATATACGTGAAAATGTGGTTGAAAATGTACAAAACTAGTTGCAAAACTTGTTTGGGCAATAATACAACAAAATAAGCTCCTTAAGGGGTTTTCTGTTATTTTTCAAAATTTTGGGGAGTCGAATGTAATTACCAACAAAGGCAAAGCGAACTAAATCCAATGCCTGTCTGAAACCGGCCGGCGCCCGGTCCATTTCCGATTTCCCCACATTTCCTCTTATTATTACTTATTACCCCCTTCCGTAGATCCAAAATCTTTTCTCAGATCTTCACCGAATAAAAAAATTTGATCACCCAATCCCCAGTCAAAATCACGCTCATATATAGATCTGCCAGTATATTATTCACATTTCTCTCAACCCAATTCTCCAAAATTGTACTATGATAAACTAAAATAGAAGAAAATAGATTATTTTTCAGACTCTCCATCGCCGTCGCAGCCGCCGGAGACGTCGCCGTTGTGCTGGTAGCTACTGCGTAGTTATTGAGTAGATCTTGAGAAGCAGTTAGGGCAAATGGATTCATCGCCTTCCCGATTGGGAAGGTACGAAAGCAATCTCGCCAATCACAGTAGCAAAATTGTCCGGAATTCGTCGTCGTCGTCGAAATCGATTTCCGATTCCGGCAGTCAAAGTCTAGCTTCAATTCTTAATAATCCACACGCTGGAAAATCGGACTACTGGTGGTCACCAACGTCCTCCATCCCCGCGCCAGAATTCGCGCCTTTACCCGCTGCCAACTCTGCCGGCATCCCGAAACCCGGATCCGAAGTGAACAAACCTGATTTCGGACCCTATCTTAGCTCCATTACCGAGCATTACAGTCGTTTCCACGATATTCAGCAGCATGAATCGCTCGAGGGGCAGGACAGTGAGTTCGCAGGCCAGGGCGAGGCATTGGTGGCTTGCTTGAGGGAAGTTCCAGCTTTGTACTTCAAGGAGGACTTTCAATTGGAAGATGGCGGGACTTTTAAGGCGGCGTGTCCGTTTAAAACGACGGCGGAGAATTTAGTTCTGCAGGAGAAGCTCTCGCAGTACTTGGATACGGTGGAGTTGCATTTGGTAAAGGAGATTTCGCTCCGGTCGAGCTCTTTTTATGAGGCGCAAGGGCAGTTGGAGGATTTAAATGCTAAGATTGTTGAAGGTTGTAATAGAATTAGGGAATTGAAGGAGACTATAAGGCTTCTGGACTCTGACTTGGTGGGGTCGGCAAGGCGGGTACAGGAGGTCAATGTTCGGAGGGAAAATATGGTTGCTTTGAGGAAAAAGTTGATGCTTATACAGTATGTGAACCAAGCACTCTCAACTCTCAAGTTGGTAAGCATTGTGTATTTCATTTCATCTTCGGAAATTGTTTCTGGTTTTGGCTTTGGCTTCGCAAGTTATTCTTTTTGACATTTGTGATTGTGTACAATTTGCTTTTCTAGTTTTCCGACGGACGAAGACTTGCATTAGTGTAGAAGTTAAATTCCATCTAAGACATGCATGAGGATAATCCGGATGTGATGACAAATATAATGGATTGAACAGGATGTTGAATATGCTAGTTATTAGTTTATTTTGGACGGTGGAGGATGGAGAAGATTCTTGGCTGCAGATTCTAGATTATGATATTGTTCTTATTGAAGTCTTAGTCCGCATTATGTTGCAGGAGAACATTGGAGTCCTTTTGCTTGGAAGGAGGACTTTTTTCTTTGGGTTAGAAGCACTAACATGGAATGCTTCTCCCATAAAACTTTGAGAATTTGGATGATAATTTGGGGGTAAAAAGGGGTTTCAGATAAAGAATATTACTCCCATGGCAAATTTAAGATTATGGAGGATAATTTTAAGATGGACATGATTATGGGAAAAAATGATACTCAAATTATTCTATTTAGGTTTGACCAAGGGGAACCTCTAGCAACTGCCTAGTTGCAAAGCCTTGGAACTAAGTTGATTGAGTTGCAGTTTATTTGTTTGGAGGTTTAAACTTAATATGCTAAGCGTGCTGAAGAAGAATTACACTGGCTGACAAACCAGGGAGTAACTTGATTATACGATACTAAAACTTCTGAGGGTTTAAATCAGCCTAGTATGCTCTTTAAAATTAAGGAAGTTAAAAGTTAAAGAAACTATACCCTTTTAGATTGAAAATTTAAAATTCTGCACACCAACAAACCCAAATTTTAGGTATTGCCCTGTTGGACATTAATTGAGTAAAATGAATAATGTGCCTCTGTCAATGACCTTTCACAGCTCTGGAAAAAAAAAAAAAAAAAAATTCGCTGCAGCCAAATATTTAGCAAATTGGATTGAAACAATAAAATGGGCTTGGTATCTAAGTTACAAATCAGGAAGATCTTACATTAGACTTTCCTTTGGACCAAGAACTTTTCTTAAATGATGTTCTTGGTCTGAGATTTAATTAGGCAGTGAATTTCAGCACACGATGTAGCTGTTGCACCGATTTGTTTAATAGGGTTTCTATAAACTAGTTAGGATTTAGTCTTATCTAGTTTTCAGTTTCTTTAATTGCATGATTGGTTTCACTTTTAGGTTTAATCATCTAAATTATTGGCTAATAGTTGCTTATTCTCTGTCTAGACTTTAGGCTGATGCTACATTCATTTGCTTTATACAGCTTATTACTTCTGCAGATTGTGCTGGAGCTTTAGATGTTACTCTTGATTTGCAGCATTTACTGGTATGTTTATCACAACCAAAATCTTTTTGCTTAATCTTTAGCTGTCTTGGTGATTTCTTCAATTTAACTTCTTTGCTAGAAAGGAGGGCTTGTTCTCTCACTGCATATCGTTATAGAGGAGTTGATGGTCGCCACAAGTTTAGAGATGCTTTTGTCGCCCTTTTTTTGTTCTATTTTTTATTAGTTTAAATTTATATGATTAGTCTTTTCAGATGTTTCCTTTTTGTGTCTTTGCTGCTTCTTTATTTCCTTTTTGTGGAAATGAAGGTAGATTGCTGTCATTTTTCTTCATCGTGTGTGTTAGATTGATGTTAAAGAATAAGTAGAATGTAAAGTAACAAAGGCAACAAAGCTCAAGTCAGTTTTTCAAAATGGTTGAAAATAATTTCCAAAAGTAAGTTCTCACTTCTTTGTGTGGATGATTTCTGTGGTCTATTCCTGTATTTGGGGATATCTGTTCTTTATGTGAAGGAAGAATTGTTTTGATTCTATGGATTTGAGAATCATTATCCCTTGAGATGCAATTAAGAGCTCACGGATGGATCTTTTAATAATCTTGGGATTTTGCTTCCTGAATTTCTAATGAAACTTGCAAATTTGATTTTTACTTGGAAGTCTAGAAAAATTCTTTTGCAGATTAGGGAGCTGTCTCTGTAGTTGATTCTGCAATCTGTTGTGGATGATTCATGATTTCATGTTTCTCTCTCATAGGATGGCAATGAGCTGACTGGTATGCATTGCTTTCGTAACCTTCGTGATCATGTAGCAGCTTCTGTGGACTCTATTAACAGGTTTGTTCGGCGCTGCAATTGTTATTATAGTTGAACTCCTTACTGTCAGTCTTGGAGGACCTTTGTATCTAGGTAACAGAAAACTTTAAAATCCAATGCTGTAGATGCAGTTGATGACTATGTAGGCGTGTATGATCAAAAGCAATTATATATCTATGTTATTCTGTGAGAAAATGTCAGAGAATAGTTTGTTCTGTTCAATTGATGACAATTTTATGCTAGTATCTTCTAGTTACTTTCATGATTCTAGTGCCCGACTTTTTAACAATAACATCGGTTCTTTGAGTACTATGAAATGAGATTTCTTAAACTCTTGTGCACTTGAGAGAACAGGAAAACAAGAGTGCAAAAATATGGCCATGCTTTTCCTTTATATTTGTTGGAATAAAGGGGATATAAACCCATACTATTGATTATTGAAAATTCCAATGGGTTATTTTGTTCCCAAGTGGATGGTATTGTAAGCCCACCCAATAGGCGTCTGTTCCTTTTCCCAAATCTGTTTTGTGTTCCACCAAGGGATTGAGACTGGTAATAGCATATGCAGATTATGTGAATGGAACATGACTCTATGTATTAGATATTTAACTGTGACTGTGCTTCTTAAACAAAATCGATCTATGAGAGGAACAGATAGATGAGTCTAGTGATGAAGGGGAATATTATAACCGGGATGGATATTAAGATCTAAAGGAGTTGGCTTTTGGTACTTTGCTGTCTATCTGTGATCATTACTCTCCCAACTTGATTACCTTTCCTCGTTGATTCTGTCAGAATATTCACACTATCCTTGTGTTGAAATTTCCACACCAAACAACAAGGACGCATATGATTTTAACTTTTACCTTAAATGCATGTTGACTAATGTTGTGATCTAATGGGATTTCTACTTTCTTTTTGGGCTATTATTTATTTTCCATTGGTAATGTGTTTGTCTAGTCAAAGTAGGACTTTCAATCTTGTCAAATTGAAGTAGAATACAAGTCTTAAAAGTGCCAATGACCATTTTGAAAACCATGTGTATAATCATGGTGCTTTGTATGTCGCTGGATGCAAACGAAGTTTATATGTCATTACATGGTATCTACCATCTGGTGCTTTCTTGTGTTGTTGAAAGTTCCGCACAGACCAAATGAAAATTCTTGAATGCCTTAGCTTCCCAAAATATGGTAATGAACTAAGTGATTAATTCTGTGCTTCTACATGAGATTAATTTATGGAAACTTCTGGCTGACTACAATTTATTTTTACATCCTACATGAAGAGATTAGTCAATTTCCCATCTTTTCTAATGGTATGTTGTTCCTTATTTGAAACTTTCTCGGAGTATGAATTTGGTGCAACTTTATATAGTCTTCAAGGATGATAAATAGGAGTCCTTGCATTGCACTACTCTCATCAGGCAAATTTTGTGACTTTGATGGGTATTACAGTACATTGCTTTTAAGTACTCCATCTGTCCCATTTTACATTTTATTTTGGTTTGTGCAAAAGTACTTGTCATGGTTTAAAAATGGAATTAAATAAAGCTCAACTTTCCTATTATACCCTTTGTACTATTTCTGAGAAGAAAAGATTTATGTTCCCTCAATAATTAGTGTTATAAACCATCTTTGTAGTTTGGTAGTTGTGTTCCAAAGTCAACCTACAAAATATTGAACTTTGATTAAGGGGGCAATAATGGAAGAGTCGCTTCAGTAGCTGATGTGATTTGGACAAATTTTATGTTTCATAAACTATTTGCAAAGTAGACCAAGACTTACAAAATGGGATGGAGTATGATCTTTTCTTTCTTCATCTTGTTTCTTCTGACAAAAATAAGTGCGAAGGAAGCTGTATGGCTTTGCTCAAACTGCCTGCATATTCAAAATCTTGGGTGATAATGAAATAGGCAAATCCTATGATTGAAAAGGAGTTGGTCCTAATAAAACAATTCGTTAAGTAGTTAATCTTATACGGCTGAAGATATTGCTCCTATTCTTCAGAAGTATTGGATGTCCATATTATAAAAATAATGAGGTGGGCTTGATTTTAGTGCTTGCATGTGGGGGAATTTGGGTTAAGCATCAAGTGAAGATGGCAGTAAAGAGGAATTGCATTATTTATTTATGGTCGTTCATGTTACTGTTTCTTTTACTATATGCTTATTTGGATTATGAACATAAATGGTTCATTATTAGATATAGCATTGTTACTTTAGTATAAGAAGAACCTTTTAGATATCATCCAATGTCCTGAGTGTGTGTTTTGCATATCAGTACATTAGTTATCTAGTGCTCATTTGGATTTTGGGTATTATTAGTTTATTATCCATTGCTTTTTTAATGGAATCACAACCTTATAGATCTTATCCAACTATTAGTTTGTCTATTTGTTTGGTAAACTGAAATTTGTGTTGCGTGTGATATTGGACCATGAATTTATGAAGTGATGCTTGTCTGGGTGCACGCTGTCTCATAAATACTCTTGCAGTATCCTTTCTGCAGAATTTCTGCACGTGACTATGCATGACGAGGTCAGCATTGAGGGTGTAAGAGCTAGCACCAGCATAGCTACAAATGGAAAGGAGGAGAAGGTAAGCGCCATTTCTGTCAACTTATTTTTTCTCTCATTAATGTATGTACTGCATGGGTGCATTCAATAGGTTTCACCCTTTTAAAAGCACAATCTTTAGCACTTTGTTGATGGTTTAGGCTTTTAGTTCTTTACAAAATATGTGAAGAACTGCTATCTGTTTGAATCAACTCAATTGAGATATATGCTTAGGCTGCGCTATTCTACTTGATGTTGTGAATCCTCTAATTTACTCAAAATATTTGTTTGTTAGAAATAAAAATGTTCAAAGTAAGATAGCCAAGACAGTGAGGATAAACGGATTGAGAATGATAAACAACATTGCTGTGGTTTCTGATCTCTCCTCAGTTTGTACTCGGATGTTGAATCCAAAGACAGGAGTCTTTACTCTTCAAGCATGTGTTTGATTTGGTCATAAGTAGTATTGTAGATTTATAATAAATTGCTTAACTAAGGTAACTATTGGTCTTGAAGACCAGGTCGGCTTTCACAGCAATGGATGTTCGAATAATGCTTTAATAATCAGTTAAGTTATGGTGGAGAAAACCAAGGATGACTCTATATAAACCTGGCCAAGGGAAGTGTTGAAGACACTAATTTATTAGGTAATTTTGCTTGTAAACCCATATAATTCAGACTGATATTCTTGATTCTTGCGATCTTGGAAAACGAGGAAGCACAAGTACAAGAAAGTATATGATGCTCAAGAGTCAAGTTAAATATCATTTCCAGCTAATTTTCTTTGAGCATTTGTGAAATAAGAATAGTAGCTTGTGTTGCTCCCTGATTTATATTTTTTGATATTGAATGATAATTGCTTATTAACATCCTGTTGGATCTAACTTTGGCTGATTTCCTACGTACTGAGAAGTGAAAACATGACGTTTGGGTACCAAGCTTATGTTGTTTGCTTATGTTAAAAGTTGAAATTGACATTGCAGACTGAGTTAAATGAAGAAGAGGTGTCAAATCTTCGTGATCGGCTTCTTCCTGTTATTATTGGATTGCTTAGAACTGTAAGTTCTATATCTTGTATGCCATTTTTGTTCTTGAAGATCATGTTGACTTGTTACTTGTTGATAAGATGAATTATTCGGCTGTAAAACTGTGTCAAATATTTTTCTTTAGTATTTGATTTGGCAGCATGTTGAATGAAAAGGAAATGCATTGTTGTTCTAAGATTATTGTTTGCTCTTGCAATGAAGGTAAAGAAAAATTTTACATAAAACGTTTATATGATATAAAGATAGACTGCCTTAACAGCTTGTATCAGTCAAAGATGAGGAGTAACTTATTGTGTGAACTAGATGGAGTCATATAGGTCATTACTTATTTGATGCAGTGCTTACTTACAGGATAGGTAATTACTGGAATTTTGCGGTGCGTGCTTTTTTCATAGGTGATTGCTTAAATTATGCAGTGCTTCAGGTGGCTTACATCTGAGCGTTTGATTTGACTCCTCACCCCTTTTTTCCTCCTTAGGTATAGGAGTTTTTGCTGTTCTCATACGCTGACAAGTCTACTTGACTTGTGCATGAATTGCTTTAGTTGGTTTCATCGAAGTTTTTGTAAACATGTTTTGTGATAAGTGTTTAGTTTTGCTTTTTGTTTAGTTACTTTTTTGTTGCCTTTTTTTTTCTTTTCTTTTCTCTTTCTTTCTTTCTTTTGCTTTCTCTGCTTTACTGATTTTTCCATCTTCTATGGATTTGTTTAGAGTTTAGTCATGTGTGTCACTTAGGATAATTTGTTAAATATATGATGCTTGCTTTCAGGCAAGACTCCCTGCTGTGTTGAGAATATATCGTGATACACTTACTGCTGATATGAAAGCTGCTTTCAAGGCAGCAGTTTCTGAGCTGCTTCCAGTTCTTGTTGCGAAATCTTTGGGCTTGGAGTTTATTTCAGGTGGAAGAATGGTGAATACAGATGGTGGGTCTCATAACATGCTTGTTCGCTTCATCCTTTTGTTTTTTTTTCTTTTCCCTTTACTGTGTAAAGAAAAGCTTCAACAGCACTAGTTGCCAACTGACGACTAATGAACCTTCAATATTCCTAGGTTGGTAGTTATTATGATTGGTTTTTTTTAAAAAAATTTTATCTCAATTTTTTTTAATGGTAGGATCATAATGCCAGTTGCCATTGGTACTGTAGAAGCTTAAACAGTCATTGGTTTGTGGCTGATATCGCTGAAGCGTTTGTTGTTTCTAGATCTTTTTTATTTTTTATGGTGGAAAGAACAGCTTCAGTAGTACCAGTGACAACATCAATAGTTGTTTGTTGCTAGTTGCTACTATTGAATTTTTTTATTTTACTTCTTTTGTTTGTTTCTCTTATTATTATTATTATTATTTTTTTGGAGGGGGGTGTTGGGGAAAGAAAAGCTTCAGTAACAATTGATCATGAATGCTGATGTCAATTATATCATGCTCAAGTTCTTTGCTGGGCACATATGATTATTCCATGTCTTTTAGTACATTTCTTTTTTATTTTCATTGTTTCTCTTTTTGACAAACATAAATTGTCAGGGGGAGGTTCCTCGCTTGCAGATAAGCTGAAAAATCTGTCACCTGAATGCTTTCTCCAACTTTTAAGTGCTATTTTCATTGT
Source organism: Coffea arabica (assembly GCF_036785885.1). Taxonomy (NCBI): domain Eukaryota; kingdom Viridiplantae; phylum Streptophyta; class Magnoliopsida; order Gentianales; family Rubiaceae; genus Coffea; species Coffea arabica. Next base: position 32,235,952 of record NC_092327.1, read on the forward strand.
CGTACAGGTAATGCATATGTGCTCATTACTTTAATGCTGCATTCTCTGTTTTATTCATCTTTTAGACTTAGTATTAATTAACTATCTCTTGGTTAACTGTTCATTACAAAATGGAAATCAGTCATTACCACTTCAAACGTGGTAATGACTGATGTCTTGTTTCATGATGCCGACATTAGTTTAGATTGCCCTTTAAGTTTAGGTTTTGTTGAATGGTTTCCTTCCTCTTTAAGGTATATGGTATTTGGAGTCACCTATTTCCCTCCTTTTGGATGTAAATTGTGCATGTTTTCTTGAATTATGGGGATCTACGAATGAGTTTGATGCTGATTTAAACAGTTATGTATTTCTCCTCTTTTATTCATTTTCTGTCACCAGTGAATTCCATTTCCATGTAATCTTGTATTAGAGGACTTGACTAAGACTAATGCAGCCCTATATTTTGTTAGGGTAGATTTTACCAATTTCACTTTGAAGTGATCCTCATGCTCAGATTGCATAAAACTGAATAGTTTTTTAGCTATTCATGAATATTTGATAATGAAGTAACTCTAGACACATAACTTAAGCTCTTCAACTGTATTGCCATAAATTCTTGTAGTAGGATGCAGAGTAGCTGTTGATCTTTGACTCAGCTGTACGTTCATGAAGGCTCATTTTTTGCTTTTTGTTTGCTTTTTTCCCCATTAATTTTAACATGTACATAGCTTATTCCTTTTGATTTAACTTGTTGCCTTGTTGTTTCTCAATAATAAGTTTCCAAAAGGCTGCCTATAGCTGTTCTGAACTTTCATAAGTCCTTTGGAAGCTTTACTTCTTCTTTGTTATCATAGTAGCCAGAAGTTTGTGTAGTGAGCAGTCCAAAGAGTCTGTTCTGTTCATTTATCCTGCTGTAAAAGATTCAGCTATACAGCAGGCCTTTTTGTTGGTCCATTCATATAGCAGAAGTTGTATTCTCTTTGTTCTGGCAATGGTATTGCATATAGCCAGGTGGTTAGTTGTCTTCACTCTTAAGGCATATGCAGTTAATGTCTTGAGCTATGCGTCTTTGGTTTATTGCCATTTAGTATGCTTCTGTGAGTTGCTGCATAGATGATAATGCCACTCTTTTAGATACAGAAATGTTCCAAGTTTGTCCACAGGGAACTCTTGAAAAATTACAGCAGTATTTAACAAATTCTGGGCAATCAAGTTAAGTTACAGAACAAAAACTAATAAAAGCTCAAGATACTTTTGCATCAATTCTCTTCTTTTGGAAAACTCATTTTTGTTTCTTGTTGCCATCAATGTTGAAAAGAATTTTTAACGAGCCTGGCCATGTTCTTTGCCTTCTCTCTGAAATAGGAAACGTCGAAATATATGTTTAGATTTGGGTTGCTGTCACATTGTTCTGCCAAACTTTTCTTGCAAGTTTACTTCTTTTTTCTTAATTATCAATGTGTAATTAATCTCTTTTGTATCTTACATGTTCTATAAATCTTTTCCGTAGCAACTTATCAGAATTTTTGTTACAATTTTAAACTCTAGTTTACAATGACAGGTATCTTTATCTAGTTATCATAGAGGATTAGACTAACATGGAAGCAAACTTGCATACCTGTCAGCAAATCAAACTCTATTTTGCAATGATAAATATATTTGCTTTTTTATAGTAGAGCATTATGACTAATTGGACAACAATATAGCTAACTTCCATTAATAGTTGGACGGTTATATGACTAATGCTTTAGAGTATATTGCAAAAAGGTTGTGTGGTTAACTGTTGAATCAAAGTTTTGTACTTGTGTCAACTAATTCTGATGCAAATGAGTTAAACCTCAGCATGTGACCAAGTTGGCTTTAGCTTTTTAACCCCAAGTTTTTAGCCACTACTAAAGGTGAATCCTAATTCTAATTTTAGATTTTGCTGGTTCAAAGTTTGTTAGGACAAATAGTTACTTCTAGGACTAAGTGTTCTCTTGTCAAAACCTTTACAAATGAGGCTTTTTCTTTGACTTGTACAAGGTGATGTGACCTAGTAAAACGTACCAGGGACCATTTGCAAAATACACCTCTGTGAAAGGAGATGCTACGAATTGCAGGAGATTTTCTTATAATGGTGTTTTAACCTTTGTTGGAGTGATACTTACCAAATCCTTGGTAATATTCTAAAGTGATACCTACTAAATCCTTGGTAATATTCCAAGAATCTCCTGTATCCTTTTGCCTGATAACCTACTCATTTTAATCTTTAGAATTAGTTCCTGTTCCTGCAATCTTTAGATAGCTGCATCAAATTCTGACTTTCTTCATTTGAATTCAATTCTAGCACTAGAGTTTCAAGGATCAGTTCAATCCCGTTGGAAGAACCAAAAGTATTTGATTTTCGCACGACCCAAGAGATTCTTTAGTTTGTTATTACTCTGTTTTCCATTATCGTAAAATTGTTTCTCTTTCTCCTTGTTGCCACCCCCCCTTTTTTTTGTGTGAGGGGGGGGGGGGTGGGGGGAGAGAAGGGAGGGAGGGGGGGCTGTTCCTTACAATGATGAACATGGTTTATATGAAGGTGCTTGATGAACGTGGTTTATTTGCAGCAGGAATTCCAGCAAGACTGCCGATTTGTTTATGAAAATTTTAGAATATCATTTAAGAAGTTTTTCTCACTTAATTGGCCTGTGGGACTGAGAAATTCCTGCAGGTCTTTAAAGAATTATTTCATTGTGTGATTATATGTTTCCATCATTAAGTGAAATCTATTTGGTATTTGGCTTCTGTGTCCTTTATTCTAATGGTAACTTGATTCTTTGTTTTAGTGAATGCAGGCACACTTAGTGCGAGCTTCTGAAGTAAAAAAAGCAATTGAGTGGATAATGTGCAGTCGTGAGGGTCATTATGCTGCTAATACTGTTGCTGCTGCAATAGCAGTTGGTGCAGCAGCTGCAGAAACAACTCAAGAGACTGATAGTCATGGCAGTAATCTCTTGGCATACTCATCTATCGGAGATGCTAGAGACAATGATGCAACAAGGCCATCAGATTCATCAGGAGATTTTCGGTTATTTCTTTTCCTTCTCATCCTTCTTGTTGAGTATTTATGACTTCCTCAAACGTGCTCAGAAGAAGGGGAAAATATAAGAAAAAAAAATGATGTTATCTTTGTTAATGGTAGAAGATATCTTCAGGGAAATTTTTATCTACGCTAAGGTTTGTATTTCTTTGCTGCAAATTGATACAAAGGGCTTAGTGTTGACTTTCTTTGTCAACTAGAATAATCAGTTATAGATTTGGTTACTGTGGACTATTAATGTTTTCTTGGAAGCATTTTAGTCATTTGAAGAAGTCTAGTTTGAAAAGAGAAACTGCATGCCACTGTTAATGGGTTCTGCTAGGAATTATATGGAGGGCTTTTGTATTTTTTTCTTTGTCCACACTTGGTAAAATGACTTTTTTATTGACAAAATAGTATTTCCATGTTTAAGAGGTATAGAATTATTATTGGAAGTTTTGGACAAAAAGTTCATTCAAGATTCTGTGAAGGTAGGACTTATCTGCTTACTCGAGGAGACATGCAGGGAATATGTAGTGGTTCGTTATGCATGGTGATTTTTTAACTCTGAAAGGCATAGTATTTCTTTCATCTCTATTACATAGAAAAGAGCAAGTGCTGCACAATCCCAAGCTTTTCCCTTTCCTTAATTTTGAAGGGCTTGTTTTGATATTTAATGGAAACAGATGTAGAAATAAAAATTCAACAACTGCCGTTTTGTTTTTGTTTCTTAATGGTGAATTTAGTCTCATAGTGGAAAAACATTGTACTTTTAATTTGTTAAATGGCTTGTGTGTAAAACATCTGGGAACTTCTGCTATTTGATTCTGGAGTAAGACATGGATTTGATGACTTTCCTTGCTCTTATTTCTTTATCTGTTTTTTGTGATTGGATGCATTAGTGAAACAAATTAGTATCTATCTGATTGAGATAAATGGCAGAAATAACCTAAGGTTTATAAGTGGCGTGGCAAGCAATCACCTAAGGAACCTACTAGGAAGTTGGTCTGAGTCCTAAGGAGTCTTTTTTCTGATTTTAGCCATCAGGGGTATTTTAGTAATTTCAGTTGGTTACAGGAAATTTATGTTGATCGAAGTTTTGTGTTTGGATATTACTTTTGATCATTAGTATTTTAGTTGTGAGAATTCGAGTTATTAAGGAAGGTTTGTTATAACGTCCCTGCATACTTTGATTCTAAAGATTTCTTGTAGTGATTCCTAGAGTGTTCTGATCTCCTTGTTTGCGTGTTCCTGTGATTTTATTCAAGTTCTCTGTTCTGAATCTTAGAGAATTTTGGCACCTGTGATGTTGCCTAATTTTGCTATTGACTGCAAGTTTCAAAGCCCAAAGCCTGTCCTACAAATCTTTTCAGCCTACCAAGCTGTTGTGCTGCGTCACTATTTTCCAGAATCTTCGGCTTACTATTTATCTACACAAAAGAACAGAATAAAGTCTAGAGATTCTATCTTTAAGCTTCTACGTCTTAATAAGCTGATGTTTGTATGCTGCTTACTGGATGACTAATATTAATATAATTGATATCCTTTTTGTTTAATTTCAGAACTGATGTTTTAAGGGAGAACACAGAAGCTGTGGTTGCTGCTTGTGATGCTGCTCATCATAGATGGGCAAAGCTTCTTGGAGTGCGTGCTAAAACTCATGAAAAGTTGAGGTTACAGGAGTTTTTAAGTGTTTATAACTTGACCCTGGAATTCATGAATGTAACAGAGAAGGTACTACTTGCTTTTTGTGTTATGATAACTATAATTCCTTTATAGATACCTGTGGACATGATTGTGGTTGTGATAGCATATCATGCTAACATAAACAGATTGGTGGAAGGTTGGGATACAGCATTCGTGGGATATTGCAGTCACAGGCTAAAAATTTTGTTGAGTGCCACCATGAATCTCAGGTTAGCAGTTCTGTTTGAAGAGTTCTATTATTCTTTCCTAGCTTCTTGTTATTGTGATTTATCTATGAAATATTGGTATATGCAGATGACCAAGATGAAAGCTATACTTGAACAAGAAAATTGGAATGAAATAGACGTGCCTGAGGAATATCAGAACATTGTCACTTCATTGTTTTCTTCAGAGTCACTAGTAAGTGGGGACACAGATGATCCTCCTGTTGATATAGCGACAAGGAATGGTGAGATGGGCACAAACGGTGATGGTTCAAATTCAACCCAAAATGTTGACCGGATTGATTCCGTTGGATCAAGTGGAGATAGTGTTGTGCAGCCTCTGCCAGCGCAGAACAATATTATCGAAAATGATACTTCTGTAGCCCAAAGTAGTGATGCTAGACACAGGGAACGTGGGAGGTCTTCCTGTAGATCTCTGTTATTTAAGGGCCTTGCATATCACATGGTAAATTGGTGAGTGACAGGACAATGCTTTTCCCCTTGCTCTTTTAGTTTGATATGTTGCTATTTCATTTGGAGGTCCTCCTTTGCTGTGTTTTTACTATCATTTTCTACTTACAAGCTGCTTTGGTCCTCTGGTGCTGTAAAATTCAATGCAATTTTGCGTATTTTTATGGGATATTTTATCCTAGTGACTTATTTTACCGTTCATCATGATGGTGGTTTCATTATAAGTGCCTTTACTGTATGCTGTTGTTTTCCTTGAACTTGCACTAAAATTTAAGCCATATTCCTGAAATTTCAGTGGCTTGATTTTGGTAAAGATGTTGTCAGAATACATTGAGATGATTACGTATTTGCCCGCACAATCTCCAGAAATTGGTCAGCGTCTCGTGGAGCTCTTGAAATTTTTCAATACTAGAACTGCTCAGCTTGTTCTTGGTGCTGGAGCCATGCAGGTACTACTTGACCTAGTGATTAGTAACTTCATATTTTTGCTTAAATCTTGAAGATGCCTGTACTTCTTGCTGCCAGTTCATTTCATTTATTAGAATCAGTGGATGGTTATCTGTTTCTCTTGCTATATATTTCTTTAGTCTCCTTGCAGTAATTATAAATTAGTCAACTTCAGCATTTGCTTTGAAATGTACCTGTTGTTGACCACTGAATTCTGTCCTCCTTTCGATTTTGCATACTTCTCTGGACCATGTCCCTTGTTTAAACTAAATTGAGAGGAAATGCAGTCATTAAGAATTTTGATATCTTTCTTCTGTTGAACATATTTTTGCCAGCTTTTGTGCTGAATACGTGATATTGGTTTGCTGTCCATTGTGGATGTTTTCACCCATACTTAGTATCAAAAGACTTCTAAAAAATTTTACGGATTAACATTTTATGCATTGACAGTGTAGTGATTTTTTTACAATAGCAGCTTTGAATGTATTCGACATGTGCATGATTTGAATTTCAAATTTGAATTCATATTATGTGGCATGATCTAAACCTGCTAGTGTAAAAAAAATTATACACTGATAGTGTATAATAAAGTCATCCAAATATTAATGCTACTTCCATTTGAGCTATCTTGGAGATGAGATAACCATAAGATGCGATTGTGATGAATGTCCCTATTATATTTGTTTTTGGTTTTGCCTTTTTTTTTTTTTTAACTACATGCTATCTGCCTTTTGTTGCTAGTTTAAATCTGTTGGCGGTTTACAGTGTTTTCCTATGAAACTCTTGATGCACAGACGTGACTTGATGCTAAATAAAAATTTTTGTATTGGAATTGTGTATTGAACTGACTTAGGAGTTTTTTACTTAGAGTTTTTGCCACCGGGAAGATTTCTTCAATAGGTTTGATAGTAGATGACTTACAGTTATTGGTTTGGATTGGAGCCTCTGCTTTTCTGAGGTTTTTCAAAAATAGAAAAGGGAAGGCATGGTGGTTAATTGTATGGTATATTTTTTCATGTGACATTGCTGGAAAGAGTTTTGTACATTTGCTGCCACGTATAACAGGCTTTTCAGGCTATTGGCCTTGCTTTTGGTCATTGGTTGATTTTTATTTGGTTATTTACTTATTTTTATTTATTTCTTTTGTCTTTCTTCTATGTTGGAATTAACTTAGTTCACATTTTCACTTGTAAGTTTATGTTCATTTATGTTTCTATTCCTGAATGTTTGTCTTCTCAGTGATTGTGTTTCACTTGGCCTCTATGAGTTTTCATTTGAATCTTAATTGCATTGCAGGTGTCTGGTCTGAAGTCTATTACTTCTAAGCATCTGGCTTTGTCCAGTCAGGTCATCGGCTTCACGTATGCTGTCATTCCTGGTAGGTAGTAGTTGTTAAATCTCCTGCAATTTCAATGTTCTATGGCATATTAGTTGGCTTGTGCTTATGGATATTAACACTGAGTTGATGAAAATGTCATTTCTCTACATCACACCTGCAGTTCACAAAAAAGTTTTTCCCTGAGTAGGATGCCTGAAGGTAGATTTTCACATGGCAAATGGTTAATAGATTGAAGGAATTGGTTTATTTTTAAGATAACTCGACCTAGGAGCTTCAGTATTGTGTTGTCAATTGGTGCCCTGGAAAACATTTGACATATTTCCTTGTCTTATTTCGCCTACTTTTTGGCTAATGAAATTTGGTATGATAAATATGCATAATATTATCTGCATGTTCTGAAAAAATTGGGATATATTGCTTTTTTTTATTTTTTATTTTAGCTGTTTCTTTTGACTAATGGAATTGGCAACATAAATATACATGACATTATATGGATGACAAAACCTTTGACAACAGGAGCTTAGAGATAGTAGTCAACATGGGATGAAAGCGACATATTGCCTTGTATGTTTGTGCATGTTTGTTTGTGGCACTTTTATTGAGTCATGCATGCTATCATTATTTTTTTGCAGCACAATTTTCTGTTATGAGGTTGCCAGGGATTGGATATACTCTATTCCCACCTTCGTGCCTGGCCATAAAGGATTTTGCATGTAGTTTTTGATTATTGATTTTATTAGCCCAAAGAAAGGAAAGACAATGAAAGTAGGAAAACTGGATGCGGGCCTAGTGTTATCATGTGTAATGTGCTATGTCCCAAAGTGTATTAGTTTGACGAAGAAGAGTGCTTGGAAAATGTTGAAGATCTATTGTTGTATAAATGAGAATGGAATTATGTTGACCAACAGAAGTAATTTTAACTGGAACTTAAGGAGATAGTGGAATATGTGGAGATTTTACCCTTTTTTGAGCACAATGTATTGAAATGCAACGCGTAGTTTTACCTTTAAAGTTTTTGGCTGGCAGACTTATGCATGGCATCATCGGAGGCTACATTACTTTTGGAATATTAAATTTTCTAAGATATACTTAGCACCAAAGAATAACTATTTAAAGCTGACCTTGTTATTTCATCCGACTTCTCCCATTTCTTGCCAGCTCTGCTTTCTCAAGAAATTGCATGATAAAAGCAGCCAATATCACCTCAGTCCTGCAGAGTGTAGGATACGAGCTTCATTACCTCCGCCTTGCTTGATATGCTTTGCACTTCAAGTTTTTGGCATTCCTGCATTCTAGAATGCTTAGTGATTACTCTGGCTAAACTTGAATGCATACCAAAATTTATACACAAAAATATTCTGTATCTCCTTGCCTTTATGTGAACAATACCATGTAAATGAGACATTTCTTTCTCAAGGAGACATAATTTTGTTTGTGCTGTATCATCATGATTTTTATAAGCTCTAATTTTCAGTTGACTATTGTAAAACTATGCCTAAGTTTCTGACTGCTCTCTGCATCGAAAAGAAATCAGGAGGATTCTTTTCTCTAAAGTACATGAGACGCGGAAGACTGTAATTGCATTCGAGTTTGATCGAGTGACACAGGTATGCAATATTTCATGATGTTTCTTCTGTTTCACATGCATCTATATGTAAGAAAAAAGAACTTTGTTGATAATAAACTACGAGTCAATAATAATTCTTTTGAATCAACTAGGAATTAGCTGATGACATTAATTATAGCCAAAAAAATTGGTTTTAGTTGTCTGACACCAATAACCGCTCCTTTATACTAAAAGGCCTTCTGGCTCATAAAGAAGCTGATAGCTTTTAGTTTAAGGCTTCTAAAAGCCGTATTTTTATTCTGCTGGTTATAGCCAATGCTTCATTCAATGTTTTACTTTGTCCATGTTCATGACTTCATACCTTGAAATGTCCAAGATATGAATTTTCAGATTGTCTTAGTTGTCTTTAGGAATCTGCTCAGTTATGCAAATGGTTAACGTACTGAGCTATCAGGATTTTATAAGGTTTTCTGATGTGGTTTGACCTAATAGTTTATCAAACTTTCGGTGTAGTCATTGCATTTTGAGCTTTCAAATCTTTATTACAGGTTTTCTCTGTCTTGGAAAACATGATGAAAAGTAAGCAAAACAACCTGCAAGTATCTTCCGTTGTTGTTGAAAATAATTGAGGAAGTGATACATGAATCCTGAAAGTCCAACAACTTGTATTGGAAAATGCAGCTTGAATTTTATCCATCTGATTTCATACCATAGGATGCTAAATAAAGTGCATTTATGGTTGTTTTATGAGTTTTAGTCCCAAAATGGATTAGAGCAGTAAAACTAAATGCATAATTCGGCCTTCATGTCAAACATGTTAATAATGGATGCTTTCTTGTTCTCCATATTATTAGGATTATAAAATTCACCAGGATGAGATACACTCAAAGCTGGTTCAGATTATGAAAGAAAGATTGCTATTTCATCTTCGTGGGTTGCCAGAAATTGTTGAGAGTTGGAGCAGTTCTGAAGATTCCAATACACAGCCAAGTCAGTTTGCTCGGTCTATCACTAAGGTGGGTAGGAGCAGTGAGTTGTTATATGATATGCTGTAGTTGAACTTCTGGTTTGTTGCCTTCCTCTTATTGTAGTATACTGCCTTGGTACAGTATGTCTGTTTGTGACCCAAAGGATAATAAGACTACAACTTTTAGTACAATATTTTACCATTAGATGTTTATACAACCTGCTCTTGGAGGCCCAAACCTCTTGTTATTGCATGGATTTGATTCGTGATCTTCTTTGGCCTGCTCCACTTCCTTTATGCCATCTTATAGACTCTTTCATGCTCACTTGGCATCACCAGAGTCAACTAAGATGCCCTTTTCCTAATTTTTTTGAGCAACTGTACTTTCGGACTGGCTGATGGTAACCCTCGGCTGTGCATTGGCCATCCCACATTAAATTCTCTTTCTCCCTGGACATACACACAAGAAAAATTCCCTTGTAAATGATCTTGCAGCTCTTTGTTTTGTCTACATGTATGTCTATTTCATAGTTACTCTCCACTTCTATTTGGCCCCATAGATGTATAATAATGGTAAACCATGAAGGTTTAATCCTAGAGGTTTCCTTTGGTGAACCAGAGAAATTTTTCTTCGTGAGAAATTGGGACTTGCTTTAACCCAGAAATGCTTGAAATGAAAATGCATATATGCATGTAACATTGCTAAGACACAACCTGTGGCAAAAGAATTGGATCAATCAGTTAAACCACTATGTTGAAGCTGTTAAGAACTACTGTATAAGCTTTTAATTCTTATTTTTTAGCATCAGCATATTAAATTTCTTGTAAGATTTTGGGCTGTGATTCTTATTAGTTAGACCATGGGATAGTAATCATCTTGTGCCTCGTAATACATCGGTTTCTGATCAATTTTCTGCCTTGAGTTTTTACAAAAAAGTTCCTTATGTTTACATTTTAAGAGCCTTTTGGAATATTGACAGAAGTTTTCCTTTTACCAATGGGGAAATCGACATGAAACTGTGGTCATTAACTCCAATCTGAGACAGAAATGAAAACCTCAGCCATTCCAGTTTCTCAGCTTGCACTGAGTCTCCTGCCTTCTCATAATGTTAGTTTTAGTTAGGTCTGTCATGTGCACTCACGCCCCACTGGAGATGGGGAAAAAGTATGGAGACATGACTGAAAGTAGCCATTCCGCTGCTTCACAGTTTGAGCTCAATGTAGACATCTTGATGTGAAAACTCTTTCTGGCCTTTATTGAAATGAATGTTTGCTCTTGATAGAGTTCCAGAACCTGTTTCATTGTTCAGTTTAGGTTAGTTACAATATCTCTGTTTTTGTATTCATTCATCTCTACGATTGGTTTGGATTTTGAGTGAAGGGTTTGCTTGGCACAGTGTCCAAATACGAGTTCGCTTTGACAGTTTGTGGATGTCTACTTTCTTTGCAGGAAGTTAACGTTCTACAGCGTGTCTTATCCCGTACTCTACATGAGTTTGAAGTTCAATCTATCTTCAGGTTTGATCTAATTTTGACATCATAAGGAGTCCATGTCACCTTTTTCTTGCCCTTCTATCTCTAGCTCTCCTTTTTCATGTAGGACATACTTAATCATGTGTGCCTACCAGATTTTTCTTCTGGCTTTGTGATAGTGTACACCTCCTACCTTAGAGCCGATCTTGTATGATTCTCTTTTATGTGTTGAATTTCCTAGAGCTAATTATTCAGGTTGAACAGGCTGAGTTTGAGACAAATCTGGTCATTGAACGAAGTTTCTTTGTCTTATGAGGCTTTATTCCCAAGAGCTTAATATATCATCTCAGTGCTGAACGGAAAAACAGATCACAATACCATTGGCTTAAGTCTGTTGGCAGTAGTTACCTGGAAATGTTAAGGTATCAGGGCCTCAATAATCAATTATCAGAAGAGCCATAGTTGTAAAGTTGGAAAATGCTCACCACAAAATCAAATATTAGCTTGTTAATTATCAGTGAGAGGGATGTTGTGATTGAATATATGTTGGTAAAAGAATTGAACCTACCTCCTAGTAGTCTGCATCTGAAAACGAAACTTGTGTTTTTTGCGAATAGACAGGAATTTTTGGTGTAAGCCTATTACTATGTTCTTCTGGTCTGTATCTATGATCCTTAGGTCTGTTTGACAGGCCTGTTTTTGGCCTGTTTTAGAAGTACAAAGTTCATCTATAAACACCATATGTGGTAACAATTTAAAGCTCTCTAAAAACAACTTAGTTTTGTAGAAACACCCGAAAAAGCACACCCAAAAACAACCCCCAAAATACCAAAATTGCACATCAACACGAGCACCCCCACCATTCTCCCTCCTCACTGTGACCGTTGGCCCCCAAACGACCTTTTATTATTGTGATTAATCTGGAAAAATGCTTTCACGTATTGGCACTCCTTTGTCAATAGTTGTGTATTTTGGGGGAAAAAAAAACAGAAAGCAGGAGTCTGTTTATACTTAAAGTCCTCTGGGATTAAGAAATTTTCAATTTGAAATATGGAATTATCTGTTTTACATTATTTTGCATGTGGTGTTTCTTGTATTTCCCACTTATCTGGTAGTATACAATGAAGAGAGTATTGGTTAGAGAATTAGCAGATATTTGGCAGAGTAATACAATATTTAATCCAGTAAGAAATGAACTCTCCCATATCTAGCCATAATTCTAATACCAAGCAGTCAATCCCTTTTTGAGTTCATTTTACAGGGTTAATTAGTCTACCTTCATTTAATCAACTTGTTCTTTCAGTGTGAAGAAGTTGAGAATTCTCCCTTATTATTAACATCAAAATGGTAATAAGCAGTTGTTCTTTTAGTGTTAATAAGAAGTTGAGAATTCTCCCTGAGAATTATCCCTTCTTACTAATGTCAAAGTGTTCCTCTACCACAAGTGCTCTCAATATCATTAAGTTACTCATCTTCAGCTGATCATCATGCACTGCATTGTGTGCTATTTGCAGGCAAGTGGTTGTGATATTCCATGCCCAAATTTCAGAGGCATTATCCAAAATTGATATTAGCACTCTACAAGCTAAAACCAGGTAGTTATATGTTGAAGCTTGCACGCATTTTTGAGTTCTTAAGAGTTGGTTAATTTCTTCTTATGATCCCTTCATTTGAAAAATGTCTCTCTTTACTTTTCCGGTGGATTCTTATTTGACTTGGATTCTTTTCCCCCTTCAAACAGACTTCATCGTGATATTGAGAGCCTTCTTCAATGCATTAGATCATTGCCTTCTGGAAATTGGAGTGACGCTAGTCCACCAAATTGGGGGCAACTAGATGAACTCTTGGTGCAAAGATTTGGCAGAGAAGTTGATCCGTAGATGCTTGTAAAGTAGTTAGTTGATAATTGTGGATTAACAACTAATCGTATCTGCTGGGACAATCTGAGGTGCCATAAGCCTATAATTGGATTGTTATACCTCCAATTGAGGTAAGAGAATTGTCATATTTCGTCATTTTGTTCCCCCCCCCCCCCTCCCCCCCTCCCCCAAAAAAAAAATTTATAAGATTTTACTTATCTCCCATTACCTGAGTTTGCTTTGTTTTCTTTTGGTGGAAGTATGAGAAAGATACAGCTGGTTGACTTCCTTTGTTTGGATCAGTTAGTTGTCATTTTCCTTATATTGTATATCTGATGCATGATGTAGTTTAGAGCAAGAATGAAAGAGAACTTAAAGGTCAAAGTTGTTGGTAGATGAATGGTATTAGACTTCATTTAACAGCTTTGCTTATTTAACAGCACAATGTTATTGACTTGTATTTCAACCTGAATGGTGTTGGGATAGGGTGGTTGAGTTGTTGTATAAAAGATCGACCAGAAGCATGTAATGCTCTCTTTGTGCCATTGCTACTACCGCAGTTTCCTCTTCCAGACGTTCCAAAACTCGAGTACATGAATTTTATGTTGTGAAAATACTATTTTGTCTTTATTAGGGGCCTTTTGCTTCTCTTAGTTCAAAATTTTGATTCAGAGGCACAATAGGTGTAAAATTCTAAAGTGTGCTTACATGTGGTACTTGGTGAAACTCACCATGTTGAGCACGACCGCACTGGATGATTTGAGGGGTGATATCGAAATACAACCATTTGCCATCCTCATGACAATGAGTTTCTGATTGGGGGTGCTTGTTTAGTGACTTAGGTGAACCTTCAATAAGATGAGTAATTCTTGTTAAATTGTATAACCTGCTATCTTTTGCAAATTTCTAGGCTCCCATCCCCTTTTTATCGTTTCAGGATTCAATGGTATGGGTTGTATAAGAAATTTACAGTTGGTTATTAACTAGCTATGACAATGTTTTAGTCAAGATGATTGTGTGCCTCTTGAATAAGGGAACAAAGAACACGTGTAACAGTTGTTCTGAAAGCATCTTATCATATCAAGCAATTGAAAGAGATTCTCATGCACTGCTTGCTTGTATTTTGCACTGACGTGAAATTTAGTTTGTGTGTGGAAATCAGCTTATGTGATGTAGAAACTTTGATAACATGTGCACTGCATGAAATATTCTGATGCTGACTCAACTAGTACTATGCGTTCCGTCTGTTTTAGAGTGAGAAACTGAAGACATCAAAATAGCCATCTCACTTTCTTGTAACTTTGGACTTGCAGGAGTTCGTTTGCTCTTTCAATGTATCACTCCTTATGCAAATTCGAATGTGCAGGAGAGGAGAGGATCTTTTTTAACTGTTGTTTTTAGAAATCATGTGTACCATTTGCTAAACCATTGTCTATAGAAATCCTAAAACAGCTGAAAAGGAATCAGATATGTGCAGTTCATTTTGCCCCATGATTTTGTTGTTTTAGTATGGGGCTGCTGAGTTTTTACCTTTTTATTTTTTCGTTTATTTGTTCTTCAGTTTTGTCATCCAATTTTTTCAGGTTGATATATTATCATACGGATCAATTGAGCAATGTGCGGATGTGAAACTACTGCATAATCCATCTTTCTGTGATTCAAGTATGCGTTTCATATGATTCGTTTTACCTCCGAATTCAATAGACTATTTGTTTCTTGCGCTTCTGTCAATTCTATGGAAAATATATATTGAGTTGGTGTAAATCTGTTGCAACTCGTGATCAATGAGAGTCCCGGGAATTGCAGTGTAAGAACTTTTCTTTGTTTTATTTAAGGGTTAATTCCACTTTGTCCCCCCAAACTTTGGACGATTATCCACTTAAGTCCCTAAACTTCAAAATGGGACACTTAAGTCCCTAAACTTATAAATACCTCCCACTTAAAGAAAATTGTTAACAAATCCTGAATGCCGTGGGTGGTCAAAGTGTCCCATTTTATAAGGGTTTAGGGTTTTAAGTGTCCCATTTTATAAGTTCTGGGACTTAAGTGGGAGGTATTTATAAGTTTAGGGACTTAAGTGTCCCATTTTGAAGTTTAGGAACTTAAGTGGATAATCGTCCAAAGTTTGGGGGGACAAAGTGGAATTAACCCTTTATTTAACTCCGAATCTTTGGCGTAAAACCGAATTGGCAACTGCACACCGAGTGGAATGCATGCATTATTCGCTGTGTACGAGCCTATCTGCATTAACTGAAACCACCCAGACTTTGAACTGGTGGCCACCATCAAAGCATTAAGGTTTGGTGGGTAGGAGGTCAAGGGTTCAAATATTGTCTCTCAACAATTGTCATAATACGTGGGCTTGCTAAACAACAGTCTATACGGGTGCGATTCGTATGGTTCAATGGTGGTTCAGTCTTCTTTGGGTTATCCTTGGGTCGCTTCAGGTCCCCCTCTTCTTAGTGTAGAATATTGTAGTCTATTGTATCCGACAAAAAAAAAAAGAGCCTATCAGCATTAACTGGTCTTCTTCCTTGAGTACTAGCAAGGGAAAATTGTTCAATAGTTTTTGAGTCAAATGAATTTTTTTATCCATCACTTTTAAAATGTTAATTTTACATTTTTTTTATAAATTTAAATTAATAAAATTTTGTTCCTATTTAAGTTTTTGATCACTTTTTAGTTTAAAATCGCCATGTGGTCTATATGTATATATATATATATATATTTTTTTTTTTTATTTTTTATATATAAGAAGGTGGATCACGCCATTTTAATGGCAAAAATAAATATAGATTAAGCTTGATTTTACTTTTTTTAGAGAAAAAAATATGAAATATGATTCAGATTAGATCCTCCTTTCTAAAAAGTGAATATGGATCAGGTTATTTTAATCTTTTTACTCCTAAAAAAATGATCATGTATGGGCTAGTAATAGATTTAAGGTAAAAAATTTTTGAAAACCTGGATTTGGATTAAAATTTATCGACTTGATTTTGTAAGAGACGTAATTTACTATTTTAAAATTGAATGACAAAAAAAGTTCATTTGATGAAATATTAATGACGTTTTGCACTATTTTCCTTAATAGCAATGCAACTTCCTTCGGCTCGAAGTTGATGGTACGAGGCAGACTAGCATTTCATAGGACAAGACAATTGTTGGTGATCAATTGTCACATGGGGTTGAAAGTATATAGGGTACATATTAGAAAGTAAAAGAAGATACATTCAGGGTCCGTTTGTTTCGGGTGAAAATGTTTTCCAGGAAAATATTTTCCTAATTTCCCGTGTTTGGTTGCACAAAAGTTACTGAAAACATTTTCCTATGTAAAATATTTTCACTCATCTTATGGAAAACAACTTCCCTTCCAAACTTACTGAAGTTGTTTTCCGAAATGCATGCATCCCACCTGTAGTATGTTCCAAACTTACTAAAAACATCTTGTAGTATGTTCTTTTTTTTTTTAGTGTAAACAGGAGGACTCGAACCCAAGAACTCTTCCTTACACTCCCTCTCCCGTACCACCCAACCCTCCCCCTAGTATATTCAAAATAAAAAAAAAATCTCATCCTGCTCATCCTATGTTAGTAATTAATTATGTATAATAGGGATATTCTTTTCTAGAGAAACTTTCAGCAGTGAGAGTGCAAGATATATGTCACAATAAGCATTGTATGTGATTGATATTTGACACTAAATGGCCAGCAATTTGTTTATTGCTTAAGGAGATATTTTTTATTCATATATACATTTCTCCAAGATTTTTCAAAGTTAAACAATGAGATAAATTTTCTTATTTTGCATGGGAAGAAGTATGTAGTTATAATGTGTAGAAAGTAAAGATAGAGATAAAAGTGAAAATATTTCAAAAGTTAAACAAACACCAGAAAAATGAAGTAAGAAAATATTTTCAATAAACTAACCAAACACCTGAAAATGATGAAAGGGAAATGATTTTCATGGAAAATTACTTCCACGGAAAATATTTTCCCAAGGAAAACATTTTACTTCCAACCAAACAGACCCTCAATAACTTGCATTAAAAGTCCATGTAGCATGAAATCTATTAAAAAGGGCGTAATTTTTTCAAATTACTTTGGGAATATTTTTCTAGGACTTAATTATTTTTGGCAAAAAACTCGAATTTGAGTTTTTGGCCAAAATAATCTATTTCTTGGAAAATAATTCCAAAGTAATATTCTTCCAGTTTTTTCTAATTGTTGTTGACACATAGGCTCCCCATCAAAAGAAAAGAATCACTCGTAATTATTTTCTTTCTTATATTATATGTTTTTTTTTTCTATTTGGTGCTTTATAGGCACACTATAGCCAAACTAAGAAAGGAAAATAAATCCATATTAATTAATGCTTTAAAGTTATCAATTATCCCTTGAATTGCAATAATTTTACAGAAAAAATTTACCCTTTCACGAAAATAATAGTAACACCATACCAAATATTGTGTACTCTTATGGCACCAAATAACAAACTCATGTTAAACATATATCCTATCTTTTGACAATGATGCTTTTGTTTATTGGCTGCCATTGTTCCACCCTAACATTATTCTTGATTGTTATATCACCAAGTTTCTTTTTTTTTATTTGCTGTTAAATGTAATATCATAAATGATGAACTATTGACTTCATACATGTCAAGAAGTTCGGAAAATTCAGATATTATGGCACACTAATAAGCATTTCAAGATAATGACCATAATTTAATGTGAACTATAAAAGTTTCATTTTAAAGGAAAAAAGAAATGACAAGGAAATTTTTCTTGCATTTTTTGACCCATTATAGAGAATCTAAGTCATACTTAGCACCAGATTTAACAGCAAGTTTAGTTAATAGTCGATATTTGGAAGAGTTATCATTGTGTATTCTAAGAGTGAAAAATCATGAATTAATAAAAATAGATCTCCAAAGATTTTTAGTTTATCTATATGGCATTTCATCATACACATGGCAAGATAGTTATTATGACTATTTAAGAAATTTCCACATATATTAAGAAATTTCGAAGTAGACAATCAATAATAAATGGAGAAGAATTTTTATTCACTTTGGAGATTGGAGGCAAGTAGTAAATTTTGAACTATTAAAAATAATTGTGGATTCATCTAATGTGAATTAGCAATTAAGCTCCTAAGAGTAGTTATTAACATTTTAATGGGGATTGTACCTCTCAAGAAAAGAACGAAGATAAGAAGAAAAGTTTAAGCGTGATTTGAAGTCCACATGGCAGCAAGTAAATTAACAAGGGAATAAATTTTGAAACTGCATTAGTTTGAAAATATTTTTTTTAAAACAAGATTATTGTCACAATAAAATCCGTTTATTCTATGCTGCATTGAGATACATTTCCAAATTAATTTCATCTTTCAGACAAATTAACACCTAATGTCACACTTAGAATGTCCACCCTGCACTTACTAACCAAAACCTAATGATAAAATTGGATAAGATCTTGCAACTGCATAAATATGTTAATCAATACTTTTTTTTTTATTCCATACTTTTTTTTCCCTAAAATATGTGTGTAAATATAATGTAAAATCAGCTCCCTAGATAAAATCACATGACCTACTGCCAGATAATTCTGTCAAATCAGCTTCTCCTTTTTTTATTGCTTCGTGTCAAATAAGTCTTCAATTAAGATTTTCTGAAGGAAATCTGCATACTTCTTCATTTAACCATGATTGTGATGGATAGCGTCTACATGTCCTGAATGCCCATGTCTCCTTTGCAATTGAGCTACTAACGTGTTTTCTTTCAGACTTTTTTTATTGGGTCCTCCATGACCATCTATGTTCAACCACTCAATGAGGACAAATGTCTCACTTTCCCATGACTGACCACTGACCTGTAATAATCTATCCATTGGCATGAGAAAAACGAGAAGCCAAAAAGGCCAAAACAAAACAAACGAAAAAACAGGCTGTGTGGGCAATATGTAGGCTCAGAAGGCAACAACTTCTGGTTTTCTGGTTGTGTGGTGAAAACTGAGAAGCAAGAAAACCGCAGTTATAAAAGGGACAAAGCTAAACAGATTCTAGTGAGCGAAGCTACTGATCAGAGTGAGGAAAAAATGACATCAAAACTATCATCTTCTGCAAGAAGAAGATATCTGCAGTTTCTTCTACAATTCCAATGGCTCTTGGTACTTGTATTCAATTACCAGATATCCCTTTTTGCTGCTCAAGAAACTGAGGAGGCTGTTGGTTATGGATATGTAATCAAGTCAGTAGGGACTGATTCAGCTGGAAGGTCAATGACTGCTCAGCTGGACTTGATCAAGGAGTCCTCTGTTTTTGGCCCTGATATACCAAATCTCCTGCTAACAGCAAGGTAATCTTTATCATGTTTGACTTGGATTTTATTCCAACAAATTATTCCATGGTAGTGCTCAATAATTGTTCCTTCCAAATGGGAAATCAAATCTTTGAATATTTGGTATTTGGCTTTGATTTAGATTGATTTCTCATTTTTAACTAATTAGAGATTAATTTTACTCTGTTCGTCCTTTACACTTGTAAAGGTCAAATAATGCGTGGCCGACACTTTCATATTTGTTCACAGCACTCCTTTGATAAAATACACTTGACTCTCACGTGATTTAGCGATTTTTCACATTATTCTCATATAGTTTCAAAAGTTATGTTTGGACTAAAGTGTCACGGTGACGAAAATGATCTTCTGTAATAGGACTCATAAAAATGTCAAAATTATTCTTATTTAAAAATTAAAATAATTGAAGTGACTAAAATATATAAACATAATATGCACGACACTTTAACCCTGTATGATTTTATGTTTTACGATATAATTTCCTTATGATTTTCAAAACATATACATAAAACCCCATGGCTAATAAATAATTTCTAACTTTACATAAATGTATTTTTGATATTTTAGTTTACCCCGTTATGAAATGCAAAATTTGTTATTTTGACATTTTAATCCAAACCGTGAAGCTAGCGAGGTTTGTTTGGATAGAGGATTATTTGCCAAAATTTATTTGCTTACATCATCATTACAATTTTCAACACACCTTTTTATCTCACATACATCACATCATAAAAAGTGTTACAGTAAAAATATCTCAAATAATTTACAATCCAAACAGAGCCTTTTGAAACCATAAGGGGATTACGTGAAAAAGCGTTAAACCACAAGAGTGAGGTGTATTTTACTTTTTTTTAATCATATCAAAAGACATGAGTATCCCTATTTGTTACCATAATTACAACAACCCAATTTCTTTTATAATGTAATTGGAAAAATGTATTGGAATATGCCTTTTTTTTCCATACAATTGAAAGTGTCAAAGAGATTATCAGCCAAAAAAAAAAGGCAATCTCTTCTATATTTTAGAAGCTTATATATTGATTTTGCTTTTAAAAATTGACTTTTACAGCTTTGAAACAAATGACCGTTTGAGAATTCGAATAACTGACCCCAATAACCAAAGATGGGAAGTCCCCTATGACATTCTTCCCCGCCAACCACCAACTCAGCTTCTCCAACCACCGCCAAACCACAGCAACATCCGCCACCTTCTCTCTGACTCCACCTCAGACCTCGTATTCCAACTCCACAACACTTTCCCATTTGGCTTTTCCGTCAGCCGCCTCTCAACGGGGGAGACCCTCTTCAACACCACCCCAGAACCCAACAACCCCAACACATTTCTCATTTATAAAGATCAGTATCTCCAGCTCTCCTCCTCATTGCCTCCAGACAGAGCCAACATCTACGGCCTCGGCGAGCATACGAAGAGCACATTCAGACTCAAACATAATCAGACACTGACCCTTTGGAATGCAGACATTGGAAGCGTTAATCTTGATCTTAACTTGTATGGATTCCATCCATTTTACTTGGATGTTAGGCCGCCCAATGGGAAGAGTCATGGAGTTTTGCTGCTCAACAGTAATGGAATGGACATTGTATATACAGGGGATAGGATTACTTATAAGGTGATTGGTGGGATTCTTGATTTGTATTTCTTTGCTGGACCAACCCCAGAGATGGTTATTGATCAGTATACTCAGCTCATTGGGCGTCCTGCTGCTATGCCTTACTGGTCCTTCGGTAAGTGCTAATTTTACTGATTTTTTGTTTTGTGGGTTGTTACTTTTATTAGTATGATTGATTATTGAAGGGGAAGCAGCAGGGCATTTGATATCTGAACTTTGAAGTTATTGGTACAAGGAAATAATAGTGGTTAAATTGAAGTATCCTAATGCATTAATCTAATTTAGTCTGAGGACAGCAGTTTACGTTTCTTTGATGATTAATGCTAATCTTTTAAGCTAACAAAAATGTTGAAGGGATGCATTCATGTCTTCACTCTTCGCCGGTTTAATTGATTCAACAGTTGTTAAGCACACAATTGTTCAGGCCCCAAAATTACCATTAAGAACTAAGAAGAGGCTAGTAGTATTGGTTGTTTAACGAAGAAATCAGCAATGAATTTTTGGTATTAGTCATCCGTTATCTCAACGAGGATGTCTTTTGGGTTTAACTGGACAAGGCAGTAGACATATCTGAACATCAGATACATAATGTTAGCCCAAGATTGATAAAAAGCTAAACAAAAGTGGTCTTTCTAAAAATAAAAAAATTAAAAACATAGACAAACAAACGAGGACAAGCTGCCTGCTATGTAAATGTCACTCAGAATGTTAGAGTTCTGCATGGTTTTCATAAATCCTGTTGTGTTTGGCCAAGTTGCTCTGATCATATTTGACTCAAAGTATTCAGGAGCAATATACCGATAACAAGCAACTAGGATAGAGGACTGAGAAGCACAAGTTAATCACTCAAGAACATCACAGTGGTTCTACAAGGGCATCAAATGAGGCAACATCTTTTAAAAAATACGTCTTAAACATGTTTAGAATGAGTATCCAATTTCAGTGTCAACATTTTGAGGGAATTTAGTGGAGTGAAGAATATTCTTACAAGATGAACTTCCTAGTAGGTGTCAGTTTCTTGCACTTGCATTTTACATCTAATGCTTCTGGTTATAAGGGTTCCTTCTCTTTACAACCGATTACACGCATTTCATATTGGATGACTATTTTAAAACAGTCTCTTATTGAATTGAGAAAGAAATCAACGAATGAATTTAATCCCCATGATAAGCACATCTTTAGTGCTAGTATATATTCATCATGTGCGGAATAAACACATTTGTTTTCACTGTCATACTTGACATTGCAAGAGCAGGGCATATCTCTTTCTGTTTATTCAAGGTTTCACGTAAAAAAGAATGGTGAATGAGTGCATAAGGCATATTGTCAAGTACTAAATGGGGATCCTCTACTCTACTTCCATCTTTAACTTCTCAATATATCTACTCAGTTGATTTGGCAATTTAAGTGCCGGCCTTATACAAATCATGGTACTTTATGTCTGCTTACTTTTGAATTTTTCCTTTATCTCATGATGCAGGATTTCATCAATGCCGATACGGTTACAAAAATGTTTCTACTCTTGAGAGAGTTGTTGCTGGTTATGCAAAAGCAGGAATTCCTCTAGAGGTCATGTGGACAGATATAGACTACATGGATGCTTATAAGGATTTCACACTAGATCCTATCAACTTTCCGTTGGATAAGATGAAAACTTTTATTGATATGCTTCACCATAATGGTCAAAAATATGTAGTCATTCTTGATCCAGGTAAGCTTTTTTCTTGAATTTTGTTTGAATACCTGGCTTATTAAAGATATGGGTTTGGTTTGTGGGACATTTTGATTCTAACTAAATTTGTGGGACATTGTGGGAATGTTAGCTTACTCTCTTCATTTCTGAATGAGATCATTTGGTCCTACTGCAGGTATCAGCATCAATCAGACATATGCAACTTACATTAGAGGAATGCAAGCAGATATTTTCATAAAGCGTGAAAATATGCCTTATGAAGGTAGAGTTTGGCCCGGGGAAGTGTACTTCCCAGATTTTCTAAATCCGGCTGGAGGACTCTTCTGGAGCAATGAAATCAGTGAATTCCACAAGCTTGTCTCCTTTGATGGTCTTTGGATTGACATGAACGAGATATCAAATTTCAATACTTCTTCTCCTAACCCAACTTCTACTATTGATAACCCTCCCTATAAGATAAACAACTCTGGAGCTCAGTTGCCCATCGCTTGGAAAACAGTCCCTGGAACTGCTGTGCATTTTTTCAATGTTACCGAATATAATGTGCACAACCTCTATGGGTTCCTAGAGTCTAGAGCAACTAGTCAGGCACTAGTCAAACTGAAAGGTAAAAGGCCATTTGTACTTTCCAGATCAACTTTTGTTGGTTCAGGAAAGTTCACAGCACATTGGACTGGAGATAATGCTGCCACTTGGGATGATTTGGCATACACAATCCCCACCATTTTGAGTTTTGGACTTTTTGGAGTTCCAATGGTTGGAGCAGATATATGCGGTTTTTCTTTAAACACCACAGAAGAGCTTTGTCGTCGTTGGATACAGGTACGCTTGCTTGGTGCCCTGACTAGCTCAATTTTTTTCATTTATTTTTGGCTCAGAATGTCCCTTCCAAGAAGTTACTTTCCTTACATGTTTCTTATCATATTAGACAAGCCTTCCCTAGATGTTCAACTCAGTTACACTTTTGCTTTTTCAATCAAAATAAACCTTTATTGATACCATTTGCAGAGATAGTTTACAAGGAAAGAACTTGTAAAACAAGATTATAAAGGCAAAAAACTTAAATGAGAAGGTTATTGTAATTCAGGAAACCACAACAGGTTCATGTCCTTATAACAAACATTGGAGGAGGTCAGAATTCTACACCATCCACTAAATGTTAGCTGTCAAGTTGATGATTGCTTGGAAATGATAGCATTCACTTTTCTGGGGCTTCCCCCCCTTTTTGGAGAATTTAAGTTAATATTACTTAGCAGTTGGAGAGTTTAAATTATTATTGTTCTCATGGTCATCTTGAATCTTTCAATTTTCACTTTGATGCAGCTAGGGGCCTTTTATCCTTTTGCTAGAGATCACACCTCCATCGATACCATCTCTCAAGAACTTTACATTTGGGATTCAGTTGCTGCATCAGCCAGAAAGGTGCTAGGACTCCGCTATCAGTTACTTCCATACTTCTACACGCTAATGTATGAGGCACACTTGAAAGGAATGCCTGTTGCACGACCCCTCTTTTTCTCATTTCCGGATGATATTAATACATATGGAATCAGCTCACAATATCTTCTTGGCAAAGGTGTTATGATCTCACCTGTACTGAAGCAAGGAGCAGTCACAGTTGATGCATACTTTCCGGCAGGAAAATGGTTTAGCCTCTTCAATTACTCACAATCAGTGAGTTTGACTGAGGGACAGTATGTTACACTAGATGCACCGCCAGATCATATCAATGTACATGTTCACGAAGGAAATGTACTGGCCCTGCAAGGGAAGGCTATGACAACTCAAGCTGCACGGAAAACCTCATTTAATCTTTTGGTCGTTGTTAGCAGCAAAGAGAACAGCACAGGAAAATTGTTCCTGGATGATGGAGAGGAAGTGGAGATAGCAAGTGATAAAGGGATGTGGACATTGGTTCAATTCAATAGCTACATATATAATGGTACTGTAACTCTTGAATCCAAGGTTGTTAATGGAGACTTCGGTCTAAGTCAGAGGTGGATCATCGATAAGGTCACATTTTTAGGCCTTGACAATGTAAGAGAACTAAAGGGGTATGCAATCACAACTAGCAATAGACAGCAAAAGTATCAAATTGCTGGAATGAGAAGTATGAGAAGTGAACTGAAGGTCAACGGACAGCTTGCCTCAGTAGAGATTTCAGGGATGAAAATGCTTGTCGGGAAGGAGTTGAAATTAGAGCTTAGCCTCAGCATCTGAGGGAAGATCTTCAACAGCCTATGATGATATGATGGTATTACCGGACATTCATGTGTTTGATAATAACAACAACAAATAAAACATACATTCTCAAGAACCTAAACGATCCAGCAAATTTCTTGCATTGAACAAGCATAATCTTTCTTCTTCTCCACTTTTTTTTTTTTTTTTGTCGATAGGTGAATTAAAGGAAATCACATAAACTACAAATAGGCATTAAAGACATTGACAAACCGCTACAGTCTCCAGTGACATCCCCTCAGAAGAATATGCTAAATTACGCAGTTGGGCTAGTCAAAACTCAAAACCTGGATTTGACGTTCAATTTATCCAAGAAATCAGCTCAAAAATTCCTTTCGATAAGGTATTCTGGAAATTGAGTCCTCTTTTCACGCATTAAAGGTTTGCATTTATGTAATAAATTCGTAATGGAGAAAGTTGAGCAGTTGATAATATCAAAGGTTGCCTCAAGTTGAAACCTGATGCTTCCATAATAAATAATGTTCTGGTAATAGTCCTTTTTCTTACCTGTCATCAATTTCCTTCTCCTGGATATAGACAACCGGCCTCTCCTGGATTTCCTTCTGCTGTTCTATTAGAGTTTCCTTATCCCTATAAGATATAAGAACATGTATAGGGTTAGAGAGATGACCATTCTGGTAATTGTTGTCTTTAATCTCTATACAATTCATTCCTCCTCTTCTAAGGCCGGTGCACAAGTTTTACCTCTTCTTTTTCCATTTTCATTTTGTTTGTTCCTCCATGTCTCGTGTGTGTTCTTTTCCTGCTAGCTTTCTTCCCGTTTTCTTTTGTCCCTTTGTTTCCAGAATTTTATTCTAATACCTTTTTATCTAATAAATCTGATGTTGTGGCTTTGTTAGATGAACACATCGTTGATCAATTATCCAAGTCAGAGTTGGTCCCCTAATCTGCAGGTCCTTTTTTATTTAGAAAATTTTCCAGCACTCCTTTTCATAATTTTTTTTTTCTTTTCTTCGATTTACAATTCCTTGTTGATCCCTTAATCTATAGGGCCCTTTTTTTTTCCTCCTTTTCATAGTTCTTTCATAATTTTCCAGCACTTCTTTTTTTTTTTTTCTTTTTTTCGATCTAAAATAAATGAAATGTCTAGAATGCAGGAACCAAAAATCCTTTGGTCATATAGATAACATTATGTAGTGCCCTGGGAATTTATCTTGAAATCTGCATTAATCAACACTAGGGTGACATCTTCGGCTACAAGTTCCTCTCAGATATGAGAAAAAACAAAAATAATACTCCCTCCGTCCCACTTTGATAGTCCTGGTTTTTTTTTCACACAGCTTAAGAAAAAGTAGCTAACTTTGTTGGAACAATCAATTTAGGTAACTATTTTCCTAAAATACCCTCACATTAATTAGAGTATAACTTTATGGGAACTTGAATTAATGGTAAAAAAAGAATCAACTCTTATTAAATAGAATAGGTTTATAGTAACAACAACTTACATCGAATAAGGGTATTTTAGGAAGATTAAAATACAACTACATTCTTCAATTGAAAAGTGGACTACAATTTGGGACAGACGAAAAAGGAAAACAGGACTATCAAAAGTGGGACGGATGAGGGAGTATTTTATTCTCACATGAACTGCATGGGATCCGGAACATTTAAACTGACAAACTCAGAGTTGCGTGCAAGAAACTTAAGATGTATTATTAACAACACATAATCTTATGGATATGATATGCTCACTAAAAACAGCTAAGATAACCACAAAATCAAACACCAAAACACCCTTATAACATACGCTTAGGGATAACAACTCAATATACGGCAGCAGCCAGTTCAGTTAAAAATGATCAGCAAACCTTCACAAATCGCGAAGCTGCAGAATAAAGTCGCCATTGTAACCGGCGGCGCAAGCGGCCTAGGGGAGGAAACGGCCCGTCGTTTCGCCGAGCACGGTGCAAGAGCAGTGGTGATTGCGGACATTCAAGAGGAAAAAGGCCAGCAAGTAGCCGAATCAATCGGCCTGCATTGCTGCACGTTCATCAAGTGCGACGTATCGGACGAGGAGCAAGTCAAGTCCCTCGTGGATTCAACCGTCGAGAGGCACGGACAACTGGATATCATGTTCAGCAATGCTGGGATCGTCAGCAAATGCGCGCAGGACATCTTGACTTTCGATCTGAGTGCTTATGAAGAGCTCTTCTCCGTCAACGTCCGCGGCATGGCGGCGTGTGTGAAGCACGCGGGCCGTGTCATGGTGGAGGGCGGCGTCAAGGGAAGCATAATTTGCACGGCTAGTGTTATGGCAAATTATGGCACGGGGGCGGCTATAGATTACGTGATGTCCAAGCATGCCGTTCAGGGGCTGATTAGGTGTGCTAGTAAAGGGCTAGGTGAGCATGGGATACGGGTGAACTGTGTGGCGCCGGGGCCGGTGGCTACTCCGATGATTTGCGGCCGGCTTCAGATGAGTGCGGAGGACACGGAGAGGTGTTTTGAGGCTGAGATGGCTATCAAGAAATCAGGATTTCTGAAGGCCAGACATGTAGCAGATGCGGTGTTGTTTTTGGCAAGTGATGACTCTGTCTTTGTTACGGGGCATAGTTTGGCAGTGGACGCCGGCTATATACCTACCAATTGATCGACCGGACATAAAAAGTCTTCAATTCTCATAGGTCATCTCAACGGAAATGGATGTGATGTGCTGCTTTCACTTTTTTTTTTCTTTTACCAATTAGCATCAATTAAATCTTTTTTTTTTTTTTGAAGGAAGTACTTTCCCATTTTCAAACGCTATGAGAAATTTCTAAATTTGTGATGAAATTTAAAAAAATTCTACAAAAGGGGCGATTTCGGTGCGGTATTCCGCGGGGGATCTTCGCATTCCTGGAATGCGAGCTCAGCAGAATTTTTTTATTTTTTTTTTTGGAGGGCATAGAGCTCGCATTCGCGGAATGCGAGCTCTCCCAAATTTAAATTTTTTCGCATTTGCAGCAAAGGAATGGACTAGTGCATACGCAACTGGTGCATGACAAAGAAGGCAGGATATCGTGGTTAAAAAGTTATTTTCTTGTTGTATGTTTAATTGACAGGCAAGTTTGTCGTTTGAGTAATAGATGAATTAGTCTTTCAAACTATGTGCCATTGGTGTCCCTAAAACTTCCGCATTCAGCTGTATTTTACTATTTTCCGGTTTAGAAGGCTTGCTTTAAATATGTACAGCCGCCGTGCTATATTTTGTTATAAATTTAGTGGTAAGGTACACTTCTATAGATTGCTTGTCATACATTTTAAGGATAATTATAGAAACTTCCTTTAAGATTTTTGACAATTTCACTGGGCTCCCATAAGGTTTGCAAGACTACACCTGCCTACCTTGATTTGATTTAACTAAACATTAAAATAACATTGACTTAGGTCAAAGTTTTAAATGAGTAACCTAAAATGCTGATTTATTATAGTGATAGGATATTTTTTTATGGTGTTTATTAGGGATTGATTGAGAAATTGTTGAAATAATTCTTTTAAAGTTCGTAAATTTTTTGAGTGATAGAATTACCATAATTTGGTAGTTGGGTCATATCTTTTAGATTTATTATAAGTATGACTTTCAGAAAATTAAATTCAAACTTGCTAGGAAAAAAATTTAAAATGAAATTTACGAGCTCCCAAAAAAATGTAAAATTAACTGTAAATGTTGTTTGTTTTGTAGAATTTGCCTTTACTAAAATTAGAGGTGGCAAATCAACCCACTTAACTAAATTTACCCATATCCGCCCATGAATAGATGGGTATGGGTATCTTAAATTTTTATATATGGGTATAAATGGGTTACCCAATAATACTCATTTAATAAATGGGTATTATTGAGTAACCCATCAAACCCAATTAATCCATTTAGAATTCTCCTCCCCTAAATCTCTTTTTTTTCCCCACCCAATTTTTTTTTTGCAAATTTTTCATTTTGTCATGATGTTAACTACTTTTGTTTCATTATTATTATTATTATTTGTTGGTTTTATTTTATTATTTTATTTTCTTTTAGTTTGTTAACTTGCTCATTTTTCGGCATTACCAATTTATGATAAATTTGAGCCTCTTTTCTTATCTTTCTAAAATGAAATTTTAAATTTATATATGAAAAAAATGTTAGGGATTCAAAATTTTTGGATTAAATTATTATATTAACTTTTATAGTACTTAGTTCAAATTTTTATATTCTTATTATTCAATTGTTAAATAATATGTAATTTTGTGAAATAGAGTATAAATGAAAAAAATTGGTAATTAGGTTTATTGAACATTATAAATAAATATTTAAAACTAATGATGGGTACAAAGAGTCGTATAAATTGATAACTTAGTTTGCAAAAATAAATTTAAATGAATTTACAAAAAATTAAAATAAATGGGTTATAAATGGGTAATTGGGTTACCCAATTCATTTTTTGACTTACCCATTCATACCCATCTAATTAAATAGGTATAAATGGGTTGACTCACTTATACCCATTATCCATTTTACCCAACCCAAACCCGCCCAAGTCACCCATTTTGACACCTCTAACTAAAATGCTGTCGGTAATAAAATCTTATTTTAAAAGCTGTACTAAAATCTTTAATTTCCGAGAAATGTTATTTAAAAATCTGTAATTAGCAGAGGAATAAATTTTATTTATTTTAAAACTTGCACATGCCTAAAGTCATCAAATATGTGCTCTAAAAAAAATCATATTTCTTTTATATTAAAAAGAATTGGCCCAAGTTCTGTCAATGCTCCGGCTCCAAGAGAAGAACAACCGGGACCTGCAAAGAGCTTGGAATGTCTAGCACTTGATAAACTAATTAAATTTCGTAAGAAACAAAGTTAAACTGGCAACATTTAGCAACAGTACCTCCATTGAGCCACAGGACAAGTGGATTAGATGAAGAGTTTCTTGGTGATTCGACAAAATAGTAAAACAAAGCTCGTCTTGAATTGGGATCAACAGTAACATATCACTGAGCTCGCATTCGCACTGAATTTGGATCAACAGTAACATATCACCGAGCGCCAATGCAAGCTCGCATTTCTGGAATGCGAAGACCCCATTTGCAGAATACACTCCAAGAACCGCCCTCTTTGTAGAATTCTTTTTTTTTTTTCCAATCATAAACTAAGAATTCACCCTTGTTATACATGGGGTGTATTAAGGGTTAATGTTACACCTGCTTGCTTTTGTAATTCTAATTCATTTGGATTGAGGGATCTGGGAAAATAAACATTCACTCAAGATCATTAGATAGAAGTCGACCGAAGTTCCTTCCTTCTTTCACACCCTTCATACGCACGCACACCTCCCACTGCAACCTTGACTTGACGTAGGGGGGGAATGGGAATCTTGCACCTCTTCTTCACAAAGATCTCAAGCAATCGGCAGGTTTAGCAGATTTCTTTCCTTGAGTCCTGCCTGCAAATTAAAGCTTGTACTGGGATCATTTTGTTATTATGATATTATTATTAGTAGTAAATCCATGGTGGTTCAGACTTCGAAGTTGATTAACGTTGGAATCCTAGGCTTGAATAGTCTGCTTCGCTTTAATTTTGAAGATTTTCCCAACGTTACTTGAGGAGTCCGAAGCAAATCACCATCAACTCATCAATTTGAGACGCAATTGGAAATAATCAAATTTTGTAAACCAGCCTGCTGTGCCTTTTTTTTTTTTTTTAATATTCAAGTTGGTGTCAGACAAAACAGAATAAAAAACAAAAAAGAATAAACAACAAGGAATCAAGAAGAAAAGTTTGAACCTGATGTAGGACCAGAAAATTTCTTTGCTGTGGTTTCAACATTTTGAACAGAACATGATGGATTAATTAAGATTCATAGAAGTAGAATTCCATCCTATCCATTTTAATTACACTCGAGCACAATGCAAATAAAACAACATTAATTATGTATAATTATATAAAACAAGGCCTACAAATAAGACATGATGAAAACAAACTTACCTATTCAATTCCCTAATTCAAGCCACTTTCTCACATCCATTGGATATTACAAAATCCCTTTTATCCTCCTGTTCTTTAAAGTACACTACTGATTTCAGATTAAGGACAACGTGTGGAAGAAATCAAGAAAGACAATTCTACAATTAGTGGACCAAGAGGGAAAAAAAAATTTGACAAATATGTCAAGAAATTTAAACAGTTGACATGATCATACCCTGAAGACAACAAGAGGATTGGTCATTGTGGCAGCCAAAAAACCAGCCCTCACCTCGCTCTCCTAAATCAAGATGCTTGGAATTTGCAATTTGCCCGTATAGCTGAAGTTATAATTAAACATCTTTAAAACCTTCACTATATATAGATGATTTTGGTTAGAGAACGAAAATGAACTGAACCTATCCGCTTATGTATCTTTTTCTTTCTTTTTTTTCCTTTCCCCTTTCCACGATAAAGTACTGAAGACATTAGAATTTGGACTTTTAGACGTTAGAATTTAGAAGAGAAATGGGTCTATACTAATGCACAAGTTCCTATACCAATACTCTATATACACTATAGAGTCTGAGGAAACCATACCATACAATCAATCAAATGGCTAAAAAGACCAAAAATAACAAATGGAACAGAGAAGTGACGGTGAAACCGAAAAAAGGACATAGGAGCAAAAGGAGAGAAAAGATGCAAAAAGAACGAACAACTGCAAATGCGCGCCCCCAAAGAAATAATGAGAAGTAAAAAAAAAAAAAAACAAACATCCATGGACATGTGGTATGTGAAGACAAAGAAATTGCATGGACAAATTGGACAGTGGAAACTCGGACAAATCAATTTCACCTTTATGGCAGTCGCTTACCTCAAAAAGGAAAAAAATTACTAGTAAGCTTAGTCCCAAAAAAAAAAAAAAAAAACATTCTTAAAAATAGAATTTGTCTCTCATTCACACGTGCCAATGCATGTGCCAATTTTCTATTTCTCCAATCTCTCCTCTTGCCTCTGGTCTTTGCTCCTACTTGCAGCAGTTCACTTCACTATTTGTAACCCAACACTCAGGTCATTTTTTAATTTCTTGACATGTTCTTTTAATTTTGTACACAATGTTCTTTCTCTCTCTTTCTTTTTTTTTGCGGCTAACATAGTATAGATAATTTTTTTAATTTTCTGTACAATGTTCTTTTATTTTTGTGTACAATGTTCTTTTAATTTTCTACACAATACTCTTTTTTGTGGTTAACATAAGTTGGACATAACTGATTTTCTACACAATGTTCTTTGTCTCCATTTCATTTCATTTTTTTTTGGGTCACAGATGGCTAAAACTGAAATCATAAGCGTGCTCCAATACGAGTCTTCCAAAGTATTGGATATTGAGAAGGAGGTG
Organism: Coffea arabica; assembly: GCF_036785885.1. Lineage (NCBI taxonomy): Eukaryota > Viridiplantae > Streptophyta > Magnoliopsida > Gentianales > Rubiaceae > Coffea > Coffea arabica. The sequence goes on from NC_092327.1 coordinate 32,268,269, forward strand.
GTTGCAATAGAGACCAAAACAATGGAGGTGTTTCACAATTCAGTTGTAGCAATGAATTTTCTTTTGGTTGTGAGCAAAAAATTGCTATCGTACTGCCGTCATCAAACCTTGCTGGACACTATATCCATTCTCACGGTTGCAATTTATGTGCGCCTTGGCATCAGAAGCATTTTTGCTTGTGTCAGATGTTAAGAAAATAAAACAAGACAATAGAAGAATGCAGAAGCTTCACTAACAAATTTCACAAAACTAAGGGAATTTGTGGATGATCTTGAGGTGTGTTTGATACTATCCTTAAAGGTGTTATTTCCCCCACAACACATAGTATTTGTTATGGGGTTATGGCAAATTATCTCTAGAATACAACAAGATTTTGGAGCAACTTAGATAGCAAATGTCAAGTTTGTTCTTACAAAGAAATGATCAAGATTCTAGTTAATTTATGTATTAGAAACTTGACTTTTTTATAGTGAGAAGACAACCCAAGGGTCACAAGCTATTTAGCCACTATTTCTCATATTTATAGACATTTATGGACATTGAAAGGCACCATTAAGCCCCTTTAATGGATAGAAAATGCCAAAAATGTTTCAAAAACTTTTGATTTCCAACATACCCTTAAGTTTCTAAAAGACAATAGAAAAGTGCAGTAAATTCACTAACAAATTACACAAAAGAAAGGGGATCTGTTTATGATCCGGAGGCGTGTTTGACATTATCTTTAAAGTGTTATTTACCCCCACTGCACATAGTATTTGCTATAGAATTATGGCAAATAACATCTATGATACAACAAGATTTTGGAAAAACTTGATAGCAAATGTCAAACTTGCTCTTACAAAGATATGATCAAGGTTCTAGTTAGTTTATATATTAGAAACTTGTCATTTTTATAGTAAAAGGACAATCCAAGCGTCACAAACTATTCAGCCACTATTCACATGTTTATGGACAATTATGGACATTGAAAGGCACTATTAACCCCCTTCAATGGACAGAAAATGTCAAAAATGTTTCAAAAACTTTTGGCTTCCAACAGACGCTTAAGTTTCCAAATTCTTTATTCTAATAAGTCTCATTTCTATTTCATTTACAAACTATTCCAACAATCTCCCACTTAGTTTGTGAATGAAATAACAAATTAACACATAAAATACCATGCATAAAGAAAAGTATCATTATATTTAAACTTTTTTTAGTGTAAGACATCACCAAATCTATTAGACTAGATATACTATAAACATGGTATTATAAACATTGATTAATTCACAAAGAAATTTAGCACTATTACCGGCCATGTGCTCCATCCTAGATTCATGATCATAAACAAAAACAAACCCAACTTTTATTAGAAGTGGCACCACTCCTATGATGATATTGGTAAAGACACTTTCAAACTTTATAGGATCGAGCACTAAGAAAGAATTTACACTTCATTAGGATTATAATTTCAACATGTACTCAATCTCTTATAACAATATGCACTAGTGGGGTAGAAATGTACACAAAAGTATCTAGTTCTCACAATCACTTTCCAACTTGTTGTTACCCTTACACCTTTTCATCTAGTGGTAGTGCTAGAATCAAGGTAGGGTTCCTATTGCAAGTGATTTTAGATTAAGGTTTTCAACCCATATCCAATGACGTTGAATTCACCAAGTTCCTTGACAAAGGTTTAGTCAACAGATATCCTTAATTGTTGTAGTTTTCATATACGATAAACACAATGTCATTCTTTTTATATTTGCTAAGATACTCTAGACATATTTTAGAGTTAACATGTTTAGATTTACCATTACACCTTATTCGAGGCTCTAGACATAATAGTTACAAATTGCAAAATAAATAGACCAAAGGTATAAGGTATGGCCACAAGCTTTAAATCACTTCGCCTTTTATACATGCAGTAGTTAAGATTTTGATTTCAACAATTAGCATCTTATGATCACAACATACTCTTGAATGAATTTAGAACAAATGCAACTACTAGCATTTGTAGTACCTAAATTCGCTTGAAAGTAACACAGATATATATTTCTCATGCTATTGTTTAGGCGATTGCCTTGGATATGTATGCACAAATATTGATTAATTATCATCAAGGTAATAAAATTTCTATTACCACATTTAAATTTAAATGCATGGAAGCAGACGATTCTATTTCATGCACAAATGTTACTACATGGAAGCACACGATTCTATTTCATTCCGACTTGAGAAAGTTCCTGGTCGAAGTTCTACTTGGAACTAAGCCGCCCTTTGCAAATCTAAATGACAGCCCAAACTGGTGGTAAAGCCTAAAAATCCAAATCATCAAGCCCTGAAACTGCATGCCACTGCTAATGGGTTCCGCTTGGATTATATGGAGGCCCCCCCCTTTTACTTTTTCCCTTCCTTTGTTTGTCCGCACTTGGTAAAATGACCTTTTTGTTGACAAAATAGTACAGTATTTCCATATTTAAGAGGTTTAAAATTATAAGTGGAAGTTTTGGAAAAAAGTTCATTCAAGATTCTGTGAAGGAAGGACTTATCTGCCTACTCCAGGAGACATGCAGAGAATATGTAGTGGTTTATTATGCATGGTGATTTTTTTTTTTTTAAACTCTGAAAGGTATACTATTTCTCCCATAGTTTTGAAGGGCTTTGTTTTGATATTTAATGGAAACAGATGTAGAAATAAAAATTTGTCAACTGCCCTTTTGTTTTTGTTTCTTAATGGTGAATTTAGTCTCATAGTGGCAAGACATTATACTTTTAATTTGTTAAATGGCTCGTGTGATCTTGGGAACTTCTGCTATTTGAATCTGGAGTAAGCGGCATGGGTTTGATGACTTTGCTGGCACTTACTTAATCTGTTTTTTTCTGATTGGATGTATTATTGAAAAAAAATTAGTATCCATATAAATAGCAGAAATAAGCTAAGGTTTATAAGTGGCGTGGCAAGCAATCACCTAAGGAACCCACTTGCAAGTGGCTTCAAATCCCAATTCGATCATTCAAATGAGGCACTGTCACATGGATTCCGTAACTCAACTTACATGTAAAATCAAAAGAATGACGAAATTAGTGAATTCAACATGGAAGGGTCTTTTATGTTCGCGACTGGATTGCAGCCGAATGTCCGGGACCAAGGATTTGAAGCCCTTGTGAGCTGATTTTTTTGAGTCCTAAGGAGTCTTTTTTTTTTTTTTTCTGATTTTAGCCATCAGGGGTATTTTAGTATTTTCAGTTGGTTGCAGGAAATTTAAGTTGATTGCTTTTGATCATTAGTATATTTTAGTTGTGAGGATTAGAGTTATCAAGGAAGGTTTGTCCTTGTTAATAATGTCCTTGTAGACTGTGATCCTCAAGATTTCTAGTAGTGTGATTCCTAGAGCGTTCTAATCTCCTTGTTTGTCTGTTCCTGTGATTTTATTCATGTTCTCTGTTCTGAAGCTTAGAGAATTTTGGCACCTGTGATACTGCCTAATTTTGCTATTGACTGCAAGTTTTATAGCCCAAATCCTGTCCTACAATTCAGACGAAACTTGGCGAATCCCAAGTAAAATGGGGGAATGGTTTTTGGCCTTTTGTGGAATAGAAGATAAAAGCTTCTGCCAGTCCCCTTCCAGACCGCCCACTAGCTGTTGCTCCTTGCTCGTGACCAATAATTTTTGGATCCTACATTTTAGTTTTTTTGGGGTACCATGGGTTGGTCCCCTTTTCAAGTGTAATGAGAAGCTGCCAATGCCATCCCTCTGATTTCAGAGAGTTATACTCAATTATCAGTCTTCAGTCCAAAAGTTAGGAGAGTGTTACTCTAATGACTAAATAATTAATTAACTAAGGCCCTGTTTAATAATCTAATTCAGTACTTAAATTTAATGAATTCAAATCTTAATATATTCAGACGCGTTTGATAATAAAAAATTGAACATCTGAATTAATTAAGTGGTACTAAATTTTCTAGGCAAAACTTGCTCCTGAAAACAAGTGATAAGTTAGTGCCTGTTTGATAACATAAAAAAGTGCTGAAACTGAATTCATTCAGACATTCAGATGTTGTGGGTGTTTGATAAATAAAAATTCACCTGCTGAACTTATTAAGTGGTGCTGAATTTGTATGTATTTTTTTCAGCACAAGAATCGTAGCTGAATGCTTAATTTGATAAGAATCAAGAGATTTATTTCAACTACTTTATCTTATCTACCAAATATATCCCTATTTGTTAATTACATTCAAAATCCTTATCTAATTAAACAACCTAATATTCCCTATTCAAAATCCTTATCTAATTAAACAAAACAACCTAATATTCTCTATTCAAAATTTTTTTTTAACAATAGTATTTTTTTGCAGTAATTTTCATCCACAAACATTTATATTTTGATATATATATTTTTTGTACAGATAAATATTATTTATGTGATGCAACTTATTCACACACACATGGCTTTATGACACCATATCGAAATATTAGATATTGGTTGTCTGATTTTCAAAATGCTTCTCGTCCAAGATCAAAAGAAGAACGTTTTAACCAAGCACATGCAAGATTGAGAAATGTAATTGAACGTGCTTTTAGAGTATTAAAAGCTCATTTTCCCATTCTCAAAACGATGAAACCATACCCTTTTCCCACACAAAGAAACATTGTCATTGTATGCATTGCTCTTCACAATCATTGTCATTTTCATACCTAACAATTTTAAGTTAATTAAATCATAGGTTTTATTTCCTTTTTGGATTAAAAGATAGAAGGGCAAAATTGTACAATCTAGTTTATTAAGCATTAAATTATGAATATTTATCAAACAGTATAAATAGATTCAGCATTAAGATTCAGACATTCATATATCTCTTTTTAGTGCTTAAAATTCAGCAAATTAATTATTTCAGTATTCAAAATTCAGAATTCAGAATTCAGAATTCAGAATTCAGATTCAGTGTTATCAAACGGAGCCTTACTCACTCATTACCGAATGTAATATATACTTAAATATATTTGATTTAATATTTAACAATTCAATAACTTAATGGATTCAGATTACAGATTTCAGTTTTTTCAAACGCAGCCTAAGACCTGTTTGGATTGTGAGTTTCTGTAGAAAATTTTTTACGTTTTTCATGAAGACATTTTCCAATCATTTTTTTACCTTCGCTACAATACATTATTCTTTAAAAGAACTCCTAAAAATAGCAATCCAAATAGGTTTGATAGTGTTGTGTGATGGTATTTTGGCTGTTTATCTTTTCAAAAAAAATTTTTAAAAAAATAAAGGGAGACATTTGTTGTTATTACTACTCCGTACTTGGAATATCTAAGGTATATTTGAGGGCTACCTATGACAATACTCTAACGTGGCCACCATCCATCAAAGAATTTGGTACTGAGATGGGAAAGTGGAAGAGTCAAAACAGAATAATAGCCTGAACAGAAGATGCAGCAAGCGAAAAGACAAAGCTTAGTGGCAATGTAGGGGATTAGAAAGCAACATCTTGTTCTTTGTCTGGAAGAAGGAAAACAAATAGATAATTTAGACAGCAATGGTATTATGGTATTCGGAGATAAAAAAAGAAGAAGCAGAAGCCAAAGATTATTTTCAGCAAGCAAAGCAATACTACTAGTGCTAAAAATGACACCAAAGCTATCATCTCTGTCAAGAAGAAACCTGTACTTTCTACAGCTTCTTCTGCAATTTCAGTGGCAGCTCTGTGTTTTGCTATTGGTTTTCAACTGGCAAATATCCCTTTTGGCTGCAGACGAACCACAGGAATTCGTAGATTATGGATATGCAGTCAAGTCGGTAGGCATAAATTCTGCTGGAAATTCATTGACTGCTCATCTTGAGTTGATCAAGAACTCCACCGTTTTCGGCCCAGATATACCCCAGCTCCTGCTCACCGCCAGGTGCTTTTTCTTCTTCCTATATTATATACACTCATCTTTTAGCTGTAGAAAACATTTGATACAGAGATTCCTTTGTGGATAACGAAATCGGCACAAATTAGTATACTTGATTTTATCATTCTTGCATTTGGACACTTCTCGAATTTAACTTCAGTGCTCTATAGAACTAACACTTTGACAGTAACCCCTCGTAATTGTGCCCATTATGGACACGTTTGTCAAACCATTTTTTTTCCCCATTAAATTTGGTTACCTTTTAGCCTCCATTCTGTCGTGATCCTGTGAACTTGGAACAGTGGACGAGGACTCTTTGATGATGATTTTTAATGAATGGCTAAATGAAAGACCGGCGTCTTATTGAAAAGATCAAGGTCGGAACTTGTAGTCAAATTTTAAAGGAGAATTTTTTAATACACAGTGAGTCTATAATTTTCTTTACATTAGCAGGTTTAGATCATGACACATAATATGAATTTAAATTTAAAATTTAATTCATGTATATGCATCATATATCCATAGTTGTTAGTGTAAAAAATAAAATTACTACACTGTCAATGCATCAAAAGTTAATTCAATTTTAACACGTAGAAGTACAAATTTGTTGTATAGAATCTATAGGGGTCAAAATGTCCATTCATAATGGTCCATTTCTATTTGTCTCTTATGTAAAAATAATAAACAGAACATGCATGCGTTTCCATATGGGAAAGTAACTTCTTTGTTTGTACTTGGTGATAACATGAAAGCTTTAAACATAGCCTTTATGGTTAATCACATATTCTCCTGTACAATAAATTAAAAAAATTTATCACTCTTTGAAAATAGAACCACTTTTTCCTATTTTATGCCTTGTATTAGTTTTTCCTAAAATTCATTTATTACCAACACAACTTCCAAATTACCCTACTTACCCAAAAAAAAAAAAAAAAATTTGATATTACTCTTGTTTTTAAAAGTACCTACCTTTTCAAATATTTCGTAGCTTTCCATATCCAAAACAAGTTAAATGACATGTGTTTGGATAGAGTAGTATTTAAAATATTATTTGAAATAATTACTGTAACATTTTTTATAATATGATATATGTAAAATAAAAAATGATTGAAAATATAAAAAGTGAATTAGAAAATATATTTATGATACAGATCGGGTATTATTTGGCAAATTTGAGCTATCTCATTTATACTTCTTTAATTTTCTAAGAACCAAAGGGTGAAAGGCCAAGCAAAAGCATGATGAGAAACGAGCCATCATTACAGGACTAGGAACAAATAACATGACCCAACAAACTTTACTCTTTTGTAGTTTTTTTTTTTTTTTTTGACAGCTACCCTTTTGTAGTTTAAAACAGGGTACATTTATTTGATTGTTCAAAACAAGGTGCATTACACTTTACCCTTTTATAGTTTAACGCTTTTCACAGAATCCTGTTATGGTTTAAAAAAGGGTTAATTCCACTTTGTCCCCCCAAACTTTGGACGATTATCCACTTAAGTCCCTAAACTTCAAAATGGGACACTTAAGTCCCTAAACTTATAAATACCTCCCACTTAAGGAAAATTGTTAACAAATCTTGAATGCCGTTGGTGGTCAAAGTGTCCCATTTTATAAGGGTTTAGGGATTTAAGTGTCCCATTTTATAAGTTCAGGGACTTAAGTGGGAGGTATTTATAAGTTTAGGGACTTAAGTGTCCCATTTTGAAGTTTAGGGACTTAAGTGGATAATCGTCCAAAGTTTGGGGGGACAAAGTGGAATTAACCCTTTAAAAAATTATACTTCTCATTATTTGGCCTTTGACTTTTTGTACAGCTTTGAAACAAACCGCCGTTTAAGAATTCGAATTACTGATCCCAACAACCAAAGATGGGAAGTCCCATATGACATTCTCCCGCGCCAACCGCCACCACCACCACCGCCTCACACTCCTCCTCAACCGCCACACAACCGCCACCTCCTCTCTGATCGCACATCAGACCTTGAGTTCCGCCTCAGCAACACCACCCCATTTGGCTTCTCAGTCAGCCGCCTGTCAACCGGGGAGACCTTGTTTGACACCACCCCAGAAACTAACAATCCCAACACATTCCTCATTTTTAAAGACCAATATCTCCAGCTTTCCTCCTCATTGCCGTCAGATAGAGCCAATCTTTACGGGCTTGGCGAGCATACAAAGAGTTCATTTCGGCTTAAACATAATCAGACACTGACCCTTTGGAATGCAGACATTTTGAGTGCAAATATCGATGTTAATTTGTATGGATTCCATCCATTTTACATGGATGTTCGATCGCCCAATGGGAGGAGCCATGGAGTTTTATTGCTTAACAGTAATGGAATGGACATTGTATATACAGGAGACAGGATTACCTATAAGGTGATTGGGGGGATTATTGATCTGTACATTTTTGCTGGACCAACTCCAAATATGGTGGTTGATCAGTACACTCAGCTCATTGGCCGTCCAGCTGCTATGCCATACTGGTCCTTTGGTAATAAGATCATATCTCTTTGTTTGTTACCTGATTTTATTGCTCTAAGCTATTCTAGCTGGTTCTTTCTATCGTGCTAATTAATCACCACTAATTAACTATTCTCTTAACACCATTTGGGAAAGAATCAAAGATAATTTCAACGTCAATTTTGAATCCTACGGACAGAAGGGAGGGACAAAAAAAAGAAGATGTAACAATGCTTTATATTGAATGATTTCCTCTATTTCCTTCTGTAGTTAGCGTGCAAGTTATCTTGAAGTTGAATACCTACTGTGTTTGTTCCTATGATATTCCACAGTTGAGTCTAATTCTAGGAGGTCTTCTAATATAAAACATGACTGATCAACCCTGAAGCTGGAGCCAATGCTTAATTTTAACATGTTTCGAGCAAAGCTCTTACACTTGGCGAGATGATAGAGAAAGTTCATCTTTATTTTTCTCCACAAGACATGTTTAGGACCAGTATACATTTGGAAGTGTTACACTTTGTATTCGATTTGTAAATGACAGAATAAGTACACCAGTTATGATACTTCTGTTCTACTTCCATACCATCTGCAAAAGTGATAATGCACATGGTGGCCTTTTGTATATCTCTGAATTCTATCTGGTTGATATTTTTCCCCAGGATTTCACCAATGTCGATGGGGTTACAAAAATGTTTCAAATCTTGAGGCAGTGGTTGCTAATTATGCAAAAGCTGGAATTCCTCTAGAGGTCATGTGGACTGACATTGATTACATGGATGGATTTAAGGACTTTACACTTGATCCTGTCAATTTTCCTTTTGATAAGATGAAGAATTTTGTTGATGCCCTTCATCTAAACGGTCAAAAATATGTTCTCATTGTTGATCCTGGTAAACTTTTCTCCTCTGAAACTTCTTTTTTCGTATGATTATTAGTTTCTATTTGTTTTGTGTTAGATTAGTAGGTTAGACAATGATATACATGAAACAAGACTAAATACTGTCTGTCATCCTTCTGGAACTGAAGTCACTCTCTGACAATCTGAGTGGATTACTTGTTCCTACCGCAGGTATCAGCATCAATGAGACATATGGGACTTACATAAGAGGAAAGGCAGCGGATATATTTATAAAGCGTGACAATATATCCTACCAGGGTGTAGTTTGGCCAGGGAATGTTTACTTCCCGGATTTTGTGAACCCCGCAGCTGGACTCTTTTGGAGCAATGAGATCAACCAATTTCACAATATTGTCTCATTTGATGGTCTATGGATTGACATGAATGAGCTATCAAATTTCATAACTTCTTCTCCTACCCCATCATCTCCGCTTGATGACCCTCCTTATAAAATAAACAACCATGGCGCTAAGATGTCCATCACTTACTCAACTGTCCCTGCAACTGCTATGCATTTTTATGATTTTACCGAGTACAATGTCCACAACCTCTATGGGTTCTTAGAGTCCAGAGCAACTAATCAGGCACTAGGCAAACTGAAAGGTAAAAGGCCATTTGTACTTTCCAGATCAACTTTTGTTGGTTCTGGAAAATTCACAGCACACTGGACTGGAGATAATGCTGCCACTTGGGATGATTTGGCATACTCAATTCCGACCATTTTGAGTTTTGGACTTTTTGGAATTCCTATGGTAGGAGCAGACATATGTGGTTTTTCAGGAAACACTACAGAAGAGCTTTGTCGTCGTTGGATACAGGTATGCTTTGGTGGTTCTTTCTTAACATTAGATTATGAATTTGACAGATTTTCACCTAAAGGGTTACATAATATCAGCTTTTGATGTTTGTTTTGCTCATGAGAAATTCCTTTTAGTTCCTGAAGTAACGGCAAAATTTTCCGCCAGATGATGAAGTCAGTAAAACTTGCGCTTTTGTCTTTTCAGAATCACCTTTTTGATATTGTCTAACAAAAACTCAATGAATTTAAACATTAGTGGAATAAAAGTTAAAAATAACTTGAAGAATTCAATGTAACTTTAAATTAAAAACTAGGGGCAGTCTTAGGTAAGGCATGTCTAACTTTTCATCATGCAGAAATTGAACAATTAACTCTATTTAAAACTGAAATTGTAAAAGTTCATTTCATCTAGTTTTTATAAGCCTTTGCCAGTTCACTAAAGCAGTTTGGATAGTTGATTGTTATATATTGTTCTCGCAATCCTGCTGCAATTTAGAACTTTCACTTTGATGATGCAGTTGGGGGCCTTTTATCCTTTTGCTAGGGATCACACTACAAAGGATAGTAATTCTCAAGAACTCTATCTGTGGGATTCAGTTGCAGCATCTGCCAAAAAAGTACTCGGGCTCCGCTACCGGTTACTTCCCTATTTCTACATGCTAATGTATGAAGCACATATTAAAGGGACACCCATTGCGCGGCCCCTTTTCTTCTCGTTCCCTGAAGATGTCAACACGTATGGAATCAGCTCGCAGTATCTTCTTGGCAAAGGTGTTATGATCTCACCTGTACTCAAGCCGGGAGCAGTCACCGTTGATGCATATTTTCCTGCAGGAAACTGGTTTAGCCTCTTCAATCATTCACAGTCGGTGAGTTTGAGCCAAGGAAAGTATGTGACACTTGATGCACCAACAGATCACATAAATGTACATGTTAGGGAAGGCAATGTATTGGCCATGCAAGGGGAAGCAATGACCACTGAAGCTGCAAGAAAAACACCATTTAATCTCCTCGTTGTTCTTAGCAAAAATGAAAATAGCACAGGAGAACTGTTCCTGGATGATGGAGAGGAAGTGGAGATGGGAAGTGAGAAAGGGAGGTGGACATTGGTGCAATTCAATAGCCATGTCTACAAGAGTTTCGTTAGGCTTGAAACCAAGGTTGTCAATGGAAACTTTGCTTCAAGCCAGAAGTGGACCATCAACAAAGTGACATTTCTAGGCCTTAAAAATGCAAGAGCTTTAAAGGGCTACCAAATTTCCACTAGCAACACACAGAGAAGGAATCAGAACGCAGGAATAAGTAGTAGTTTAAAGCTCAGTGGACAGTTTGCCTCTGTTGAGGTCTCAGGCCTTAATTTGTTGATTGAAGAGGAGTTCAAGTTAGAGCTAAATCTCAGCATGTGATCTTCGAAGAATAAGAGATGAATAGGATACTCCTGTTGGAAATGTATTTGCTTCAGATAACAATAATAAAGCAATACATGTTTTTTAGGAACCAGAATCCAGCAAATACATGGCAATGCATCTGCCGTTTCCTTCAACTCTTTTTTGAGTGACATTTACATACTTCTTGTACTCCGGCAATCCAACATATACAAATCACAAGCAAAGAAGTGCTCTTTGTTGCAGGCATGCTGAGTTCAAATTTTTTGTTTTGTGTTTTCCAACAATATGTTTGGACTTTCAAAATTAAGTCAAAATCAATTGCAAGCTACAAGTGCCCTTTGTTGCAGGCATGCTAATTTTCTTTATTAATTACCTCTTCCCTGTAGCAGTTGTGCATGGTTGGTCATAAAGTTTTCCTGGATTATCCCATACTTCGGTTTTAAAACCTCCGGCAGAACCTATGTGGTGGTAACACTTACCCTATACTTCAACAGTATACATTTTTTTTAAAAATTACATAATACCAACAATAATCGAATTATCAGTTCTTTGAATAGTTAGCAAAAAATAACAACCGCAATTATCAGTCATTTTTCACGTGTGATACTACACAAAATCTATGTGACAAATAAAAAGTTAAACAAATTGACAAATATGCAACAAATTGACAAATAAGCAATATGTTACACATGGATTTTTTTTTTGATAAACAATATGCAACATGTGACAAATAAAAAGTTAAACAAATTGACATAACAAAATCATACTTTTGCTACAAACATAAAAAATTGCCAATAAATGGTATATTATTTTATCCCAACAAAATACCATTTTATTAATTTTTAATTAGAACATGTACATATATATTAGTACTATAATACATTATATATTAGGCAAGGGCAGGGTGCAAGTAGAGTTCTATTTAAACCAATGCTAAATTATACATAAATCTACACAATAAATTAATTAAACTGTTGTCCAACATTATATCACGTAGTAGCAGAATATTGTGATGAATATATAATAAGAAAATGAAACAAGTTAAAAGTTGACCTTTGAGAAAATAGGAAGACTGGAGCTAGAGGTGGCAATATGGATAAATGGTTCATAATTGGTTTTGACTTAACGGATGGTGGATGAAATTTATCCAATCCATTTAATAAATGGATCTAAATGGATGGATCTAAATGGATTAAATAAAAACCAATTATCCATTTATAATCCATTTAAATATTTTCGTAACTTTTTTTTTTGGCCAGATCCTTCGGTATGAAATAGCCACTTTGGGCCCTGACTAATCCGGAGTTGAGCCAGGTTGCACCCCATAAGAGGCGCAAGCTCTCCCTATAAGAGTTGTAGTGCTTCTGGTAAAAATGCATTTTTATGTGCTAAAAGCAAAACGTTTGGTGAATATCATCCTATAAAATTAGGAGTAAAAATTTTTGTGTTAAAAACACTTTTAGCAAAAGGTTAAATTTGGTACTTTTATAGTAGCTTTTGTGATTTAAAAAATAAAACATTGAATTTAATCATTTTATCCTATATTATGAACTAAATAAAGAGATAAATATATTTAAAATTTTTTAAATTACATATTATCCAATACAATAAGTATTTATTGAACAATATCTCCAAATAATATATTTTAAAGCATTTAAATACTTAATAAGTATTTTTATTAAAAACTCTATTGAAAAATTATTTTTTAATAAGTTATTGTAACTCGCAACAGGCCCTTAGTGGAAGGCAAAGAACATGTGATTATTAAGCAACTAAAGGGAAAAATCTACAAAAAAGAAAAGGGATAATTTCAGAAACCTCCCCTGAGGTTTCTGACAGTTTCACTCCCCTCCCCTGTGGTTTCTAAAATTCCACAAACCTCCCCTGTCAGATGGTGAGGTCCCATTTCTTACATCATTTGTGTCAAAAAGACTTAAATACCCTTACAATTTTGTTAATATTTTGTGATTATCTGAAAGCTATTAGTTAAGTTAGTTATAAACACAATTAATGTAATTAACCATAAATTAGAGTCCTAAAAACGAAAATAGAAAAGGGACCGTTGTGAAATGGCGCCAAACTTAGGCGCCATGCTCTTGATCTGATTGACATAACAGCTTGAAAGGCACGGTGCATATAGAAGCAAGAAACTTGGTCTGTTCCCGCCATTGTTTGTGTTATAGCAACTGAGGTTGATGGTTGGCAAACAAACTTGTTGATTCTAACATTTGCTGAAGAAGAGTCTCTTTCTGGCAAGCAAACTGCGTTACCAGGTAAGCGTTTAAGATTTCAGAGACTGTTTCAATATTCCTTGGTAGCTTACTTCTGATTTGGTTGTTGTTTGTATAAGCTTGATACATGTTTGCTTATGATTTTCTGGTTTGTCACGTGACTTGGTTTGCTAAGCCTCTACCAGTTGATGCTTGCTTGATTCTATATTTCTCGTCTGACTTGGGTTGTTTGATATAGTTAGATGCCAAACCTTAGTAGCTTATGCTTTCTCTGTAACTTCAGCAACCAATGTTGCAAGATGGTTAATTTTGCTGCATAATATTTTCTGTAACTTCAATAACTTCAGTAACTTCAGTAGGCTATGATTGTCTATTGTAGGATGGTTAACACTGATGTTCATGATATTGTGCTCCATTGTATGGGAAGAAAAGTAAGAGTGGCTAAGGTAAATCCCAAGAGTTACATGTATTCTGACTTACTAAATGACGTTGCTGAGAAGGCATTGCAAGAAATGTCTGGAAATGTCAATCTACTGGTGCACATGAGATGCGAAATACCTGGTACAGCTAAGTACTTAGATGTGAATGATGACCAATCTGTTGCTGAAATGTTCAAGGTGCATCAATCTCATATAGTCATTAATATACAAGTGTTGGAGATGGATATCATCCCTGCAGAACAGAGTGACAACTTCCTAAACAGAAATGTAGTAAATGAGCATGAGAATTTAAGAACTGAAAAAACTGGTAGAGGCAAGAATATCGAAGTTCATGAATTAAATTGTGAGACTGAGGAGTACATTTGTGATTCTACTTCTGATGACTCATGGAATCAAGGTTGGGACAGTAACAATGAGGATAATTTAGGTGATGAGCATTGGTCTGTATCCCAAAGTGACAGTAGTCATGATGATTTTTCTGACTTTGATGACAAGGAAAATGAGGATATTGTACCTGATTCTGAATCTGAACATGAAATAGATCCCATGAGAGAAGCCTTAAGAGCCAAGATGTGGACTTACAACCGAAAAGAAGACATAGAGTTTAAGAAGGGACAGCTTTTCACAAATGTTGATGCTTTTAGAGCAGCATTAAAGGATTTTGTGATCCAAAAAGGTTTTCCCCTACAAAGATTGAAGAATGAAAAAAGCAGATGTACAGCCAAGTGTGGTGTTGATGGATGCAAGTGGAGAATTCATGCCTCACCTTTAGCAGATTCAGTGACGTATATGATAAAATCATACACACCAGAACACACGTGTGTGATGGACAGCAAGAATCGAGAGGCCACCTCTGATTGGATAGCAAAGAAACTTGTTGCTGTGATGAGAGATCATCCAGACATTTCCAGAAAGGGGATTGAAGCTGAGATGCTAAAATATGGTGTTCATCCTAGCAAACAACAAGTATACAGGGCAAGAGAAAAGGCCAGGGAAGAAATTGAGGGTACACATGCAGCTTCATATAGTAAGATACCAAAATATGCTGTTCTTCTAAGGCAGAGCAATCCTGGCAGCTTATGCAAAGTTCATTATGACAGACCCAATTTACTTGTCGAACCAAGATTCTTGAGATTGTTTATAAGTTTCAAAGGTCAGAAAGATGGTTTCTTAACTGGTTGTAGACCTTTTATTGGTTTCGATGGTTGTCATTTGAAAGGCAATTTTGGTGGAGTATTACTCACTGCTGTAGCATTGGATGCAAATAACTCAATTTTTCCTATTGCATTTGCTGTGGCTGAATCTGAAAACAAAGAAACCTGGAGCTGGTTCTTCTACTTTTTCCAGGAATTCTTTGGACCATTTCATAACAGTGTTCCTTTAACATTCATGAGTGATAGACAAAAGGTATAGACCTTATTTACTTTACTATCATGGCAAATGTCTCATTCTATATGTCCAGCTATGCCTATTATTTGAATGGTTTTAACTCAATTGCTGTAGGGATTGAATCTTGCTTATGAGGAGCAAATTCCATTAGCTACTGGACGGTATTGTTGCAAACACATCTGCAGCAACTTTAGGCTTCAATTTCCTGGAGTATTACTGAACAGTTTGTTCTGGAAAGCTGCTAAGAGCTATGATGCATTAGGCTTCAATGAAGCAATGGCCTCCATTAAAGACATGAATGTAGAAGCATGGAGATACTTATCAAAGATTCCACCTGCATCTTGGGCTAGGCACGCATACTCAACTGAGATAAAGTGTGACCATGTCACAAACAATTTTACTGAATCTTTCAATGCATGGGTGGGAGATTTAAGAGCTAAACCAATACTGACTCTTGCTGATGGTTTAAGGAAAAAGCTCATGAAAAAGCTGCATAAAAGATATCAAAAGGCCTGCACATGGAGCTCTAATATCACTCCAAAAATCACTAAAAAGCTGAAGGAAATTGTTGGACTGTCTAGGAGATGCTCACTGCAAATGGCAAGTGAGGAGATATTTGAAGTTGGTGATGTGGACAGAGAATACATTGTCAATTTGGCCCAAAAGACGTGTGATTGTGGTGCTTTTCAACTGTCAGGACTACCTTGCAAGCATGCTGCACTAGGCATTATATATAGAAGACTCAAAGTAGAGGCTTACTGTGATGGTTGCTTCTCAACAGAAATGTGGATTAAGGCATATAGTGGCATAATTCACCCAATTCCTCATGAGAAACGATGGCCTCCATTACCTGATGTCACTCCAGCAATTGTCCTACCACCACCCCTGAGGAGAGCTCCAGGTAGACCAAGAGTGAATAGAAGGCGAGGACCTGATGAACCAGCTCCATCTCAGACAAAGAGGTCTACTACTCTGAGATGTAGGAACTGCAATGCATTTGGCCATAATAAGAGAACATGCCAAAGAGCACCTGTGAGAGGAAATAACTCTACCTCGCAAACAAATCAGCAGGTTCATAACTGATTTCTAATATTGATCATGTTACTTTGTTCACCATACTTAAGATCATGACATACAACTTAATGTACAGATTCCTAAGAGAAGAGCAAGGCCTGGCAGGGGAATTGCAAACACAGGCTTGTCAGGAGTTGTTCTCTGGGTAAACGTTACTTTATTATATGTTTAGTGAGTGCTGAAACTGTTTACTATCAAATTAACAACTGTTAACTACCAAATGAGGAGATTTTCCTAATGCAAGATCACATAGAGGGTAGTGTGCCTGGTGTGATTTCCAGTCAAGGCAACAATCCAAGCCCATCAACTGAACCTGGTGCAACTAATATTCAAGCTGATGTACAGACAACTATGGATGCTGCTAAGAGAAAGGTACATCCAGTTGCTTTTTGGTCATTTTTTTTCATTTCTGAGTTGCTCACCCTATGCACTTGTCCTATATCATTTCAGAGAGGAAGGCCCTCAAAGAAAGATGGAACATCTGCTGTAACTAACATCAGGAGGAGAACTTCATTTGCAGCTTCACAACCAATGCCATTAATGCCAATTGCTGGTGCCAATTCCACAAAAAATTCCCACTTACAAACTTCAGTGAGCACCAATACATCAGCTAATCATGAGTCGCACAATCTTAGCAGCAGCTATAGCTTGAGGTTTTAAATAGTTAGGCCTCCCTTGTCATATATTGTTGCTAAAAGAATACTGATGTTCTTTTGAATCTGTTTACGATTGGAGATACTTTTGTCATTATTAGTTTTGCTGAAACTTTGCTGAAATGCTTGGTGCAACTTTTGGTTTTGTATACCATCTATGGACTTAGTACCTATACATGGTCTTTTGCCTGACATTTGAATTCCAAGCAGCAGTGTAAATTCATTAAAGACATACATTTTGTATCTTTGAAGTAAAGTGCAATATGCAGGGATTCTACAGGTTCGAATTCTTTTTGTATGTATAGATTGTATGGTGTTGTCTTAGTAAGATCATAATAGACAACGTCTTGCATGCACATATGAATAAACTGAAAGTGAAAATTTGAATAAACTGATTTCATTAAACTGACTTCACAATTTGAACAAACATATAAATTGCTAAGAATACAAGGTTAAGTATCATTAGCTTTGTCACTATGGAGTATTGTTCTTCAACTCTACCAATCTGGACTTGTTCTTCCCTTTGCATTGATGAATGTTTGCGTTCTCTTTGGCTGCTCACCTCTTCCTCTTCTGGACCTTCATACCATTCAAAGAATCTGCAATTTGTGCAGCAAAAGTACAGCTTGTGTGGATTCCGTTGACTCTCAGAAATTTTAATAGTTGCCTTGCGATTACATCGACAATATCTATTTCTAATTGTAAATGATGTAGGTGAATTCCAGAATTCACCTCTGCTGCTTGAACTGGCCATTTGCGTGTGTGTTTGTTGCTGCTGCAATTCAAGATGGAACACCAAGCACTTCAGTTGCATCCAACACCAAGCATTTTAGTTGCATCTCACAGATTAACATTTGTCTGTTGTTGTTTGTTGCATCTGTGGCTGCTGCATTTTACTTTGATAAATAGCCTTCGGAGTTGGCCGTTGCATGCACTACAAGAAAACGGGCTTTTTGCAACGCTTTTGCTGTGGCACAAGGAGAAAGTGCGGTAAATAAGCAGCAAATTTCAATTTGTGCTGCAAATTTCACAACGGTTCCTAATTTTTACATAAAAACGACATAGTTTTAATAAAACCCATAAAAGATAGTTTCCTAGCACAATCCACATATCGATCCCTTGTAAAAAGGTATCGATAAGCCCCCCAAAGCAGGAAGGGGTTTATCTTTTACAAATCCGAAAAGGAAAAAACAAAACTACCTAGACCCGAATTCTTCCGCTCATCCAAAACCACTGCAGTACGCAACTCGGATAAGAGTTTGTCAATATTTTCACCATCTCTGCTTCAAATATAGCAGAAATCAAAAGCTCTTACGCCATCACTATTACAAAGAAAAAGGTAAAAATTCTTCCATATGATTTTCGATTTCTATGTTTTTTTCCCTCGTATGTCTTTGTGACCTGCACTCTTCTCTGTTGCATATATATTAATAACCCTAGGATCTTAACTGAATTTCGGTTAATAAGATTTGGCACAAAGCCCTAATTTGATTGGGCAAAGTAATTGGTCTTCCGTTGATTCTGAATTTTGTCAACCACAGTTGTCGAAATTCCTACAGCTGAAAGCTCGAACAAATTGACCCAACCATTTGAGTCATTGACTTCAAAAATTAGGTCTCGCGGCAACTAGAAGAGTCTGCCCCACTACAGCCCCTGTTCGTTGATATTGGTGTGTTCATGTAAGTGTTTCTTGTAATTTAATGTAATGCGGATTATCATGAGATCGCTGCTTTTATTATTACCTGTGTTCTGTTTTGTATGACAGTCAACAGATGCTACTGTATCTTTTCTTGTCTGCTCTGACTATGTAATGTCATAACGAATGTTTCTTCTATGGAATTTATCTGCAGTTAATCTAGATTGGATGAGAAAGACAAGGATATTACTCATCTGGAAATCACTTAACAATCAACAGTAGATTTTACTCTTGGTTTCTGTACTAGTAAAATGCGTGCCATGGACTAGATTTGCACGCTTGACATGATTTTCCAAATAGGTTGGCACAGATGCTAGTGCATCTTTATCTGGTTTGCTCTGGAAGTAGAGCTTGCATGTAGCGTTTATGTAACGTCATAACAAAATTTCCTTCTATGGCATTTATCTGAAGTCAATCAAGGTTGGATGTGAAAGATAGAGGATGTTACTCTTCTGAAAATCACTGAACAATCAGCAGTAGTTTGTAATAGGCACTAACAGAGGAATGACTGTTATACTCTCAGGTTAGTGGGCTAGTAAAATGAGTGCCTTGGACTAGACTTGCATGCTTCATGACTGTGATTTTCCAAATGGTTGGGCACAGTTTATTGGTAAATTTTTATTGCAGCAGCAAACTATGTTTATCGGATGCACTTGAAGAACAAGATTGTGAGAAGAGGCCTAACCTCCTGAAGTGCATTCTCAAAGTCCTATAGAAAACCAAAACCACAAAAAGATATTATTCCTTTCATCCTTCAGGTTATTAAAGTTCCATTTTTAAACTGTACAAGGAGGCAGTGCAGCGAGATTTATGTATTCCTAGATAGGTTCTATTCTTTAATTTTCTCTATGTGCTGTAAATTACCTTCACTGTTACGGGCCTCATATCCTCCTTTTTCAGCTTTGTGATTTCAAATCCCTGAGTAAGTGCCTCTCTCAGAGGGCCCATTGAAGCAGCCTTCACTAAGTTCTTCATGTAAGTGTTTCTTGCAATTAGGAATTTGTAAGACAATCTAGCTCCCCTGATTTATCTATGTTTCTTTTTCTTGCAAACAGAACACTGGTTTGCATATTGACATAAATTCACCACATTCTTTTGGCATTGAGAAGTTGGGTTAACTGTTAACATCGCATTCCACTATGAGCATAGCAAACTGGGATGCACATGCTGCACTTTATTTTTTATTTTTTTTGCATGTTAATAAACTGGGAAACTGTGCGTGCACATGTAACAATGAAGGGGTTTTTGACCACTTATACAAATTGGATTTATCATGGTGAAGATCCATGGGACTTCAATCAAGAAAATATGAACAATGGAGTGTTTAGGCGCATTGAAAATGATGACATGCCTGAAGGATCTAAGGAGAGATTTTGGGAAGATATTAAGGTATTTTGACTCACTATCAAAGTTAGCAACATTTTTTTTCTTTTTATTTCATACAATCTTGTAGCTTGTGAATGTTTAAACTTTTGTTTTGTAATTTTTGATAGAGAAATACATAGTTTTCCATTGAGTATTTGTATGATTGGGAAGACGAGCTGTTTTTGTTAAGATTTAGCCAGCTATTTAGGGGACATAATGTAGTAGAAGTGGTCTTAATTTTCAGTATCTGTGAAAAGGTTGAATTACAAATTCCGTTTCAGTATCTATTGTTATATTAACGTTTTCTTCATGCTTAATGGGCTGGGGTTATATGAGCAGGGGACTAATAGAATACACTTTGCAGCCCTGGACTTGATGGTACATTGGAAGCATGCGGATTGGGAGATATGAAGATGTTTTTGAGAGATGTATGATGAAGTGCTGTACTTTTGAAGACAAGCACATTTTGGAATATATGAAACATCTTGTAATTGGAGCGAACAATATTAAATGATAAAGTTTGTAGAATTTGACTAAAACAATGTATGGTACTTTATTCTAGTGTATTGTGGAACTATATTTTGTTATAATATTCGATTTTAGGATATTTGAGCATGATAATTATTGTACCATGAAAAAATTGATTTCTGGTCTTTATATTGGTGACTTTTTTGCGACGCAAGTTTTTGTCGCATGACATTGTGGACATTTTGTAGCGCATTTTTTGTGCCGCAAGTAGAGTGGTGACACTCAAATTGGCGTCACAAAGAGTGATGCAAATGTATGCGACATGTTGAAAAATTGTGTCGTTTTCTTTTGTAACGGCTACTTTTGTGGCATAATTTAATTCTGTCGCATTTGTGCCGCAAAAAGGTTTTCGCGGCGGTTTTTGGACTTTTTGCAGCATATTTCTGGCGTCGTGAAAAGTCAGTTTTCTTGTAGTGCATGTAGACGTTAGAACTGGCTGCCAGAAAGAGCCGTTGCATTGCATTTGTTCACTACTCCTCATTGTAATCAAATCCATGATTGGTCTCACTTACACCCCCTCAAGTTTCATTCTTCTTAAATTCCCTCATTTTTCTTCACATTGCATTAGCTATCTAACCCAAGATAATGAGGGCATTTGTGGAATACACTGGTTTCTCTCTCCAGCTACTAATTTTATATTGTTTGTATTTTGAAATTGGGTCTATTTTGGCATCCCCTATTTAGTTTTAGGGGAGGTTTGTGGAATTTCAGAAACCACAGGGGAGGGGAGTGAAACTGTCAGAAACCTCAGGGGAGGTTTCTGAAATTATCCCAAAAGAAAAAGACGAAAATATACTTAAGGAAGTAGAAGGCAATAACAAAAAAGGATTCTTCTCAGATTTAACAAACTCATAGAGGCCAGTTGTCAATATTTTGACTGTGTTTCTAGCTCCACTTCTTGTGAACGTGATGATGTTCTCTAGTTTTGTGGGCCCACAACGATGACGCTTTCTGAAAGGAAGAGAAGAAGTTATTTGTGAGTCCTGGGTCCGTCTTCCCATTGCATTCTATTTTGCTAAATGGATTTATATGGATCAAGTGGATAAACCATGTAAATCCATCAATTTAATTGGTTTTAAATGAATAACCATTTAAAACCATCACACTTTTTTTAGTCATCCAAATCCATTTAAACTTGGTTTATATGGATGGATAAATGGATTTGAATCCATTTTGCCACCTCTAACTGGAGCTAATTTAGGAAGAAAAAAAATATGCACATGCATTTGTCAAAAATAAAAGTATAAATATAATTTACTTGAGAAAAATTCAGGGCGGTAAAGTATTGCCACATCATAGGGTCAGGGGGCAAAGTCTTGTTAACCCTATTTATTCTCATAAAAATCCATCTTTTTATTTTATTTTTTCTATAGCATTATAGTAGCTGCCAAAATAAATTAGTCATTCGAAGGACGAAGGCAGGGCATTTAAGTAAATGCACAAACTGCAACGGCTATTTCTCAGTTCTCACGTCACGTAGCCGTTTGGTACGGGGAAAATGAGCACGCTCTACTAGGCATCCCCCCACTCCCCATCTTTCCCTCGCCACTCTCTCTCACTCAGCAATTCTACTCTACTCCACTCTTCAGTTTGAGAAAGAAAGAAAAGGAGGAAGAGAGAGAGAGAGAGCCCAAAAGAGGAAGAAAGTTAATGCTTTCTTCTACTACCACTTGCTAGGGTTAAAGGGTTCTTTTTCCTTCAATCAGCAGCAGCAGCAGCAGAAGTCTCTTTTGGGAAAAATTACCCAAAAAAAAAAAAAAACTGAACGATGAACATTTTCAAGAAGAAAACTTCGCCCAAAGGTACTCAAAATTCTCTCTTGAAACTTCTCATTTTCTATTTATTTCAGTTTTTTTTTTGGTATTTTTTACCCTTTTGGGATTTTATTTTATCAAGCATTTTTTGTTTTCTTTTAGATTCATATAAATGTAAAAGTGGATTTTTTTTTCTTTTAAGCTTTGTTCTGAATTGATTAGTAAAATTTTTGACAGAGGCACTGCGGACCAGCAAAAGGGAAATGGCAGTTGCCACAAGAGGTACTTTTTTGTTTTGATAAGAATTTTACATTTGATTTGCTTTGCGATTAGAAATTTTGGCTTTTTTTTCCTTTTGGATGGCGTGGGGAGCATCTATTTTTACAAATGTCGGAGGATTAGAGATGTTATTAAGTTTGAATTCGTGTTAATTTGTTGGCCTAAGTGGTATTTTGAAGTGGTTTGGCTCGACTTGTACCGTACTTGAAATTAAAATAAGCTAGAGGGCTTGTTGACACAGAAATGGTTTATTGTTTAATCCTGCATTGTGAGTCTTGGGAAGCAGGACATCAAATTGAGAGGTTTGAAAAGTAGAGTGGTGCTTCTAAATTCATTTGGGGAAATGACTCAGAATGTTGGATTGAGAAAAATGATGTCTTTTGTTTGTATTTGTTGGCTGGATGCTCATTCGCTCATGTTAACCGACCAAGTTCTTGGTTTTCTTATTCGGGATGGATGTGAATATGTTGAATGATTCTTAAACTTTAGCACTTTCTTGGCTGTCCCTTCTTGTCTACCTGGTGTTAGTCTAATCTTATGATACAACAAATTTAATAATGATTGAATTGGATTGAGAAAAATGATGTCTTTTGTTTGTATTTGTTGGCTGGTTGCTCATTCGCTCATGTTAATCAACCAAGTTCTTCCTTGGTTTTCTTATTGGTGATGGATGTGAATATGCTGAATGATACTTAAACTTTAGCACTTTTTTGGCTTTTTCTTTCTTGTTTATCTGGTGTTAGTCTACTCTTATGATGCATCAAATCTATGATGATTGAATTGGATTGGGAAAAATGACGTCTTTGTGTCGAAAAAGCTTTGTTGGCTTGGTGCTTCTTTTAGGGTGTTGCATCTCTATACATTGTCATTGAAGGCTTAGTATGTCCAGCAGATGTTATATTATATCTAAAATGCTTGATCTGCTTTCTGTTCTTTGTCTTGTTGTTGGTTATGAAGAACTGGAAAGACAAGACAACAGAGTTAACCACTTCAATTATACTTACTATTGTTAAATGACAGAGCCAGAGCCTTTCAGGGGAACTTGCTTGTACTCTTAATATGTAGATGTTTGGGCTGGATATGTGATGTTAGTTTGATGTCAATGCACTAAACATTGTACATTCTAACATAAATTTACAATGAAAATTAACAAAAGGATTGCTCAGTGATTAGGAACTTAGGGATCACCCAATGCTAAGAAGCAGACGCACTGTGATACTCCTTGTGCAATAGTTTAGAACCCTGAATTGCTAGAAACTTAAATATTTCATCTTAAATCCCGTCTTCTAAATGGGCTTGAAGTCTTTCTGCAGCAGAGATTTCGGTCATATTGACCAGTACTAGACATGAACATACCATGTAGGAATTAGGTTTCCTAGATACTAGCTAAATATTCAAAATGGCTTGTAGTAGTATTTGATAACTTTATTAGCCTTAGGCTTCTCTTCCCTTGATTCAATCTCTGATTGGAGTGTTCTAGTGTAACTACTTTTGGAATCCAGCCAACCATGCTTAGGCAGATCATGCTTTTGTCTATCTTTTGTCATTGTAGATCTAATTTGTTTGATTACTCAAATCAAGCTTCTGCCTCCTAGCTGTTCTTGGTGATACATTTGTCCACAGTTTATGGAATATTGGCAATTCCCATCTTTTCCAGGTGGTTCTAATGTTCCACATTCTTATGACTTTGGGTTTTTTCTGGAATCCCATTATAGCCTGAATATCTCCCACTTTCATATGCATATGCTTTTGTTGCTGAAAATTTTGTTCCAATTTCCAAGAGAAAGTTGGAAAAACTCTCGAAGAGTATTTAGCACAACTGGTAGAAGTATACATTGAATTTTAATGTAGTTAGCAGCAATATGGAGATAGAAACAGCGTCTCACTAAGCTCGAATGAGTTGTAGCTGAAGTTTTAGCAGAGTTTTCTTTCCTGTTACCTTCTTTTTGTAGGGGAGGAATTTAGATTCAACAAGTCAGCTCTGGAAATGGTAAGAAGGCCCTTAACAACATTGCTTACTCCTTGCCCCTCAAGTTTGAGCAGAGTTTTATTTCCCATAACGTTCCTTTTAGGGTGTTATTGGGGAGGAATTTAGATTGAACAAGTCAGCTCTGGAAATGGTAAGAAGGCCCTTAACAACATTGCTTACTCCTTGCCCCTCAAGTTTGAGCAGAGTTTTCTTTCCCATAACGTTCCTTTTAGGGTGTTATTGGGGAGGGATTTAGATTCAACAAGTCAGTTCTGGAAATGGTGAGAAGCCTCTTAACAACATTGCTTATTCCTTGTTGCCCCTCAAGCTGAGCTTATCTCGCTGGGTCTTTGTTAGGTTCTGCTGTTTTCGTCCGCCCTAAATTGGAAGAGATATTTTATAGATTTAGAGAGCTGATTGGTTCTTCTGTGTTATCTCTTTAGATGGTTTGTCCGCTAAAAGAGAACACTTCACGGTGTTCTGAAATGCTTAACTTTTGGACCAGGAAGACTCAGCTATTTAATCCTGATTTTGTCCCTATTCAAGAAATTTGGCTCTTTGCACAAAATACAGTCTTGAGAAGTGAGAGTTCAAGGGAAGGATGAATAGTGTCAATGGTAGTATTAGATTATGTAGAAGCTACAAAAATATGAAACATTCCAGCTATTTTGGCCTATCTTCACCCATGCATTTCTCGTGTATCTCTTCAGGGATTGAACGGGAGATCGCATCTTTACAGATGGAGGTATGTCTACTGCAGCCAATGCCACTTACATTGTTTTTCTTCTATACTCTTTTCCTTTCTGAAGATTGTGGCCATTTGTATAAATATTGTATTACATGTTTGGTTTGTTGGCAGAAATCTAACTCTGATATGCTTTTTTAGGAGAAGAAACTAGTTGCAGAGATTAAAAAAACAGCAAAAACTGGAAATGAGGCAAGTTGTCTGATTTGCAATTTTTTTTTTCTTTCCCCATAAGATTTATTTGGTATATTGTTGTTCTCACCAAGTAACTCAATTTGATTAGGCATATTCTCATGGATAAGATATTTATTCATTAACAGGGTCTTAAGGCCTGAGTTAATTCTTGTTGGTGTTTGTATTAACACTTGCATGGGTTTGACTTTCAATAGGTAGTGTCTGGATCACATGTTGAATAGAAAGTGGTAGAAACGCCAGATACTACCTGTTGACCAGTGAATGTGTATTGCTTATTCTCCTTTATTTCCTTTTTTCTAGCTCAGGCCATGCTACAATGTTGCCATTCTCTTGTACGTGTGACCCAAAAAAAGTAGCTGCTTGCCAATGGCCGGGGTCTTACCTTGCTGGAATTATTAATGACATAGAACTCTTGAAGATGCACCTTTTTCATATTGAAAAATGCAAATGAACTTTATTGAAAAATCATGAACTCAACTGACTATGATTTTGGTGCCCTCCGCACGTTGCATTTCCATGAAGAGATATGTAATTATGGAGTTGTTAAACAGGAACTCAATTAGTCGTTTTGCAATTATGTGTAAAATTAACTACAATTATTGAATTTGCAATTGCCACAGGTTTGTTTTAATTGAACCTGAATAAGAAATTTGCTGAATGCTTCAATAACAAAATTTACTTATGCAAAACAGGCTGCAACCAAGATTTTAGCTCGTCAACTTGTTCGGCTACGGCAACAAATAGTAAACTTGCAAGGGAGCCGTGCCCAGATCAGAGGTGTAGCCACGCACACCCAGGTAACTTTTACTTTAACAACTTGAATTGGTTTCAAGAAAGTAGTATAATTGAGATATCTTTAGCCAACTGCCTGTTACTTTTGCAGGCACTATATGCCAGCACTTCTATTTCTACTGGAATGAAAGGTGCTACAAAAGCAATGACAGCCATGAACAAGGTACATATTAGATGCTTGACAAAGTATAATACTTTGATGGCTTAATTACTCAGATATTCCCATGAATATTTTTTTAGCTTCACATACTTTAAAGATTGATCTTGGTCATAATTAGTCTTCCAGTCATGAAATTTGAGATATCTCTGAACTGGTCTTATACTCTGGATGCTCTGTTCCATGTAGAATGGAATAATAATATCTAAAATTTTGAGATGCTACGAAGTGTATTGTTCCATGTAGAATGGAATAATAATATCTAAAATTTTTGAGCTGCTATGAAGTATATTGTTACTTAAGAGCTTCGATGAAAGCAAAGTGTCTTTTATTAGCAGAATAATATGTTTAGTTTGGGTACTATGATATTGCAATGCTCGTGGAATCTTTGGAGTGTATGCAACAGTAAAGCATTAAAATCTCCTTTTTGTGACTCAATTCTATCCTTTTGAATCCTGTGAACCTATTTACTGTGGACTTTTGATGACTTCTGAATCCGTGCTTTAGCTTTGATGTAATCATTTTGGTAGATTAGTTAATGCTTGCTAATAACTTGTAAATAACTTTGCCTAATTAAAGATTTGTTTATATCTTGTATTAGATGCTTGAGACTAGATTCTTTGCTGGCCACTCCTCCCTTTTCACTGTTCTTCTTTCTTCAGGAAATGGCACCCACAAAACAAGCTAAAGTGATTAAAGAGTTTCAGAAGCAGTCGGCGCAGATGGATATGACGGTAAACTTGATTAGGCTTCATTATTTTGACAAATAGTCTATATTAACCAGTAGTTTTATTTTCACCTTATAGTGTAAGATCAATCCCTCACAAATTGTAGAACAGTTGATGACTGCAAAAGTTTGGCCCTGGACAGTTTCAGATATTACAGTGCAGCTATTTTGCTTCATAAACTTTTCCAACATAGAACAAAAGATTGAGTTTTACCTTTCTTTTTCTGTGACTTGCATTTTGGTCTTTACTCTAGATTGAGATGATGTCGGAATCTATTGATGAAACCTTAGATAAAGATGAGGCTGAGGAGGAAACAGAGGAGCTTACTAACCAGGTTATTAGCATTTCCTTTGTCAATTGAACCTTTCTTCTCTATTTTTATGTCCTTTCTCATCCTCTTAACTTTTAATATTAAAATGCCCTTTTTTTTTCTAGGTTCTGGACGAGATTGGTGTGGATATAGCCTCACAAGTAGGTTTATTTTGAGGATTTTCTTTCTGCAATTTGGTTTATGTCAATTTGATGTTATTCCCAGAATCTATCAAATTTCTGATTCTGGTTTCCATTTTCCTTGCAGCTGTCATCTGCTCCAAAAGGTCGGATTGCAGCAAAGAAAGTTGATAATGCTGCCCCCCCTAGGTGCGTTCTTGTTTTGACTGAAAAGGAAATGATTTCTTAGTGCCTCTCTAAATATTTAAACATTTTAAGACCAGATTCTTTGGATGTAAAATGTTCGAGGACTTGGAAATAAAAGCTGTTTTTCTATCCGTGTTTGATGGATGATGGGTTTAGCTGCATATGCTATTTGCATTCTCCAATTTGTTTGTCTGGCTGGAGTTCCCATTACGTGCCTGCTTTTGCGAGTATAATGGTGTCTAAACTGTCTTGTGTGCCTTCTTGTCGGAGTCCACTGCCAAAAAAATGAAAAAAATAAGCAAGTAATACAAATGTTTCTTTGATCTTTATAAAAAGCTCAAAAATTATCAACACGATGAAGTCTCTAGCTGGGGCTGACCACTTTTTCTATTGGTCTTTTAAGCTGATCTTCATGTCCTGGACCAGATAAAGTAAAAGAAGGGGTGGTCATTTGAGCATGCATTTGTTGTCTCCTTAATCCTTACTGTTTGATTATCAGTTCAGTCTCCTGCTTTTTTACCTTTCTTGATTTTCCAGACTAAAATAGAAATATAAAACCTCTACTTTTTCCGACGAAATAAAACAAAGGTGGTATGCTACTGTTATTTTTGGTCTGCCATTTTTCTAGTTAGGCAACTAGATAGTTTTAAAAAAAAATCATGCAAGAGAAATGTGATGAAATTGATGTTATAGGTAAAACTTTGTGACATAACAAGTGCACAAGAAATTTTAGTAGTAGGAATTGGTAATGAACTCATATTGTGAGGTATTCATCAGTGCCTAACATCGTCAGAAGTTTCTGTGCACTGAATTGTTAAACTTCAATTCCTTTGGGGATGATGGGGGAGTTTCAGGATATTGCTGAGGCACAATTCTGTAAAGTTTGCAAATGCTTCCTGCATCTAATGTGGGTTTCTCCTGGCTTTGGTAAACCTGCTAGGTCTTTTTGACCTTTCTTATTAAGATTTTTATTGAAACAGTGCTACCCCTGGAAAGCATTTTCTACAACGTTTGCGAATGCTTCCTGCATCCCATGTTGGTTTTTGGTTTGCTAAACCTAGCTTGAACTTCTTATTGAATAACCTTTTATCAAAATTGATTTGAGTTTGAAAAAAATGCTACCCTTGTAAAGCATATCTGGAAATTTTTAACTTTCAAACTTACGCATCATTACTATGACTACCCTTCATGGTTGGTAAATCTAGCAACACCATGTGTATTTACAGTTTTGTGCAATCTTTGAAAATCCCTTCAACTGCTGTGCAGCTCTGCAACTGCTGATGTTGAGGATCTTGAGAAACGGCTAGCCTCCCTGCGCCGTATTTGACAAGGAAAGGGTGGTAGGTGGATATTCCCTTTTGTAAAAAGTTATAGAACAAAGTATATGTATACTAGATAGACTTTTAGTACTTGTCGAACTTCATCTTCGTTGTTCTAATAAGCACTTTTGTATCTTGAGGAGGACCTTAAACTATTGAATTTGAGTATTGATAAAATCTTTTAGTATGGACATGATTACTCCTTATTGACTGGTTTTGCTCCCAAATCATTTGCAAGTCATGTTGATGTTTTAGGACCACTTTAGTCTGCTTCTGGTCAAATTTACCACGTTGAACAAAGCTTCAACGTTCCACTGGATCCTGTTATAATTCATGTGGCAAGAATTCAGGCTTTGAAGTAGTTTCTTCGGATGTGATGATTTTCTTTGAAGCAAAAACATCAGGCCTTGTACTAATGAAGTTGGCTAGATACAGCACTGATACAATCCAGCTCATCTCAATACAGTTTCTTTTGAGTCAATCCCAATCCAGGAAAGCTTTTCTTCATGATCTGTAGACGTTTGTTAGCTCTTCCAAGAAATAAAGCATTGTAGGCAGTTTGCATAATCCCCTTTGCATTCTGATTAGTTGCATTCACTGGCTTGTATGACTACTCTGAGGAATAGATTTTCGTCAAACTTATAAAAAACTTCAGGCCACCTACACAGCAATATAGTTACTCCTCCTTGTCCCAATGTATTTGGAACTGTAAAAACTGTCACGGTTGACAGTAAAGTTGTAGCATCCAGCCAAGTAGTATTTCGATGCTCCTTCCTCAGTCCCCTCTGATTGCCCAGAAGAGGTCCTCTCACTTAGATGCTCGATCGAGAACTCTACCAGCAGCTTCATCCACATTGTCAGTGCCAAGATTATATTTCCCAGTAAGTCGACCATATGCTTCTCCTGTTATCTGGCAGCCAATTCCTGGCTGTGCAAATGCCAGCCGGGAAACTATAGGTTTTGCTTTTCTTGGCAATCCAGTTATAAACCTCACAAATTCGTTGTGATGTTTCAGTTGTTTAACTGGAAGTTCCAAGGTTTTTTCTCAGGTTCTCATTTTCAATTCATCTCTCCTGCAGACAAGGCATGTATTGTTGGAATGCTTTGTTCATACCTGCAAATTAGGTTTTCCACCCACAAAGTTGAAGGAAAAGAGGGCGAAGATTTCCAATTTTTACCCAGCTTGGAGTCAATGATTAATCGTAGCAAGATGTCCCGCGTCAACATTTTCTAGTTCCATTCATTGCAAAATTGTGAGAAGAATAATTTAAAGATGCTAAAGATGATCTTGTCCTAATCAGTCTATCATGGAAGTAGAGGACTAGACAAAATAAGCAATTTCCAAATTTGCAGCAACATCGTTTGAGAGCCAAAACCTGAACAATAAAAGAGAATGGAATCTACTGGGGTGTCAACGGGTTGGGTTTGGACCCGACCTGACCTGGATCCGATAAATTTTTCTGAGTTTGGATTGAAAAATAATTCTGATAGCCGAATCCGGCTCCGGACAATATATTAATAATTATAAAATATAAATATTTCTAAATACATTCTTTTATCAAATTAATAATTTAGTAATGATTTTGTAGATTGATTTGTGGTTAGTTTTGGATTCACTGTTGCGAGTTATTTGTGATTTAGTTTTGTAATTTGATTTGTTTAAGTTTGGAGATTGGATTTGTGATTGGTCTTGGATTTAGTTTTAGAATATTTAAATTTGGACCTTTTAATCTTGGATCCGACCTGAACCCCACTCGGATCCGATTCCGGAACTTTAAGATCAAGATCCATTGGCTATATAAGTTGGATTCGAATCTACTACATAAAAACAGGTTCGAATCCAGAATTTTGAATTCCAACCCGAACCCAAGACAAAGTCATGCATAGCAAAAGAATATGCCGGAAGCATGAATATATCCCATATCTTGCTTTCACACAACCGAACTAAGCAAGACAACAGGACAAAGCACAATCACTTGAACATGAAGTAGTTTTAAGAGGAAAACGGTCAATATAACTTAGAGTAGCCAAATTATTGTTCAACTCCGAATATTTTGGTTTCTTTTTAGAAGAATTGTAAACTACTGAAGTTTAAATTGGAGAGGCTATGCTTTTAGATTCTAAGCCCAATGATGATTTCAGCATACAGTAATGGGTAAATCTTTGATGATTGATAGTGTATACATTAACGGGTTTGTATACATGCCACATATATATAATTTGATTTGCAGATTCAAATTTAGATGACGTGGGATTTATCTAACTCCGTTCCATTTATACACTGACAGTATAAAAAAGTTTAATCCATACTAATAGGATAAATCTTTTACGCATTGACATTGTATACAATAGTAGATTTAGATGCATGTCACACATACCAAATTTGATATTCAAATTCAAATACAGATGATTTGAGAATTTTGACATCAACGGAAATTCTATAGCTCAAGGCATTATCAAGGTAGCTAATTATCATCCTTTAAAGCTTCTAGTATTAAGGATGTATGAACAATTAGATACATATCAAATTTAATTTAAACTAGCTAATGAGCCTCGCCTTGTGTGGGAGGGTTGCCCGGTTATCTTTTGTGATACTTGGAAGAGATGCCTAACGGTGCTAATGCAATTGATATAAGGATAAAAGGAACGGGCTCTCAAAGGTCCGGCAGACTTGCATTGTGTTGTACGGATAAGCTGCTGATGATTTATTTGTATACATAGTACAATTATATGTCTTTTGGAGTACAAGAATTACAAGTGTTTAAACTTTAAACTCATAATAGTTGTTAATTGGGAGGAATATATTAGGTAGCTGACATTGGATTGCTGTTTTTGCATTTGGTGCACTGCAGTTGATCCCGTTTCAAGTAAACGGAAATGTTGTGATTCTGTGATTGATAAACAAAAAAAAAAAAAGCGTTGTACCACTGCTTGAGCATAGTTGCTTGGCGGACCAACGGATGTTGGTGCAAGTGGAAGGGACTTGCATCCGTTAATCATGAGATCCCGGGTTCGAAATCCATGGGAATGGAAAGAACAACGTTGGAAGAGCTTCCACCTGGAAGGAGCTCGACCCGGTTCGAACAGGATTAATCGCAGACCGTAAAACGGATGATGACATCTATGAGTTATACAACAAAAAAAAAAGTTCTTTGGCGGAAATAAGATTGTACATTTTTTTTTTTTTGAAAGTAGGAGATCCTTACTATCCCTCCCAATTTACCATATAATCTGACCCGTCCCCTTAGAATTGTACATTATAATTGTATGTGTACATGTGTGTATGTGTGTTTGTGTTTTCTTTTTCGACGTAGCCAAAAATATTGCTGCTAGTGATTGGGATATTGATTCACCAGGTATGGAGAACTATGTATCACTACTTAAGCTTTCAACATCCAAACCACCGATATCAACCACAGACAAGACTGAAGTCGAAATGACCCTAACAGAATAATTATTTGCCTAGGCTTATTAGCAGCATTTCAAGTTCGAATGTGGCAATTTTTTTTTTTTTAGCATATCGTTCCTTCATAGTAGGATATTTTCGTTTTGGTGGCATCACTTATGCAAATTCTTGAATCTATACTAAGTTGGTTTCTCACTTTATCCATAGCCTTGTGCAGAACTAAGCAAATATTTATCAAAATATTAGACCCAAAAAACACCATACCTGCGCAAGTAGTTCTAGATATGTCTCGGTTTAAATATCAATATAGCAAATGCAACAATTTAAAAAAAAAAAAAAAGGCCCTTCTAATCAATAATTTTCTATGAAGGTGCTAAAGTTATCCAAAATACAGGATACACATAGAAAGCTAAAGCAAGTAAAAGCAATATTAACTTTTCACATAATTGAGAAACCACTAGAGTAGCAAGTGGCGACAACTGTGGTTAAACTAATTTTTTCTACAATCGCTGCCAAAAAAAAATGTAACAAATACTTAGCAATGCTGATAGAATAGTTGGAAAATAAAACAATCTATGCCTTAACCAGAAGTGCGCAAGTTTAAACAAGAAAAAAATCAGTTATTTTTGCTCAATAATCACTGTAGCCAGACA
The DNA here is from genome assembly GCF_036785885.1 of Coffea arabica. Classification (NCBI taxonomy): domain Eukaryota; kingdom Viridiplantae; phylum Streptophyta; class Magnoliopsida; order Gentianales; family Rubiaceae; genus Coffea; species Coffea arabica. Next base: position 32,301,716 of record NC_092327.1, read on the forward strand.
TCATGATTAAAAGAAATATCAAGCTGTCTAAGTCATGAGCACAAGTGCATAACAAAAATGATTATCATCACACAGACCAAAGAGATGCACGAAGCAACCAATGCACTAAAGCTTTGGAAACTTTCCTATTGAAAGGATTGACGGATGCAATATCTACAACTGGTATGAAAACTATGTGCATTCAAAAGCCTAACACCAATCGTCTGCTAATTTGACACTCCCCTCAGCAATCAAGCATAAATAAGGCAGATATCAAATGAATCAAATAAAAGACTACAACAATCTGTGCGTACTGCAAGCAATTAAGTAAAGGATACTCATAACTTGGCAATTTTACAAATCCAATTATCTACACTTCGCAAATACTTTTGTATTCGATCCACCAATTGCATTAGAACCAGTGGACACAAAGTAGCCAAGTAATTAGATTTAAACTTGACTTTTGACTCCTTGAGAAAAAACTTTGATCATTTAGTAATTTTGGTACTCAAACTTTAGACGAAAACAAATCTGATTTCCAATTTTACAAAATTTAAACATATTTGGTCCACAAAAATTTTTTCAAATTTTGACTAGAAAAAATTTACATGCTATCACATGTATGGTAAAGCTTCAGAGTAATGCTGAAGAAGAAGGCTGAAAATCCTTCTGCTCAAAGAAGAGAAAAGGAATCTAAAAATGAAAAAAGGGAGGAAGCTGGAGATAGGGTGTTTCAATGTTATCATTGCCGTTTTCAGTGTTCTCCTTCTATTGAGAAACTGAGGCGGCATTACATTGATTTGCCGAAGAGGTATATGCGGGTCCTGGATGAGCATTACGGATCCGGGAAGAAGAGATCAAAAAACAATCTGGATAAATTGAAAGAGTGCAGCCATTGTGGTAATCTGTTTGACAAATCACGGCTGGATTCTCACGACTGTAACCGTCAACTTAAGCTTGGAGGAGTTGCATTTGATGCCTCCTACTATGGACTCAATGAAGATGACAGCTTAAAGGCTCCAAGCCGAAGCCCAAGGGACAAGCACAAGTCAAAGCTAGAGCCACAGCCTTCAAGTCCAAAGCTAGAGCCACAGGATGAGTAACTAGGATTCTTACCGATAGACTCTAGAGATATTTTGTGTTGGATGATAGACTCTTATCTCTAGGAATAGTGATAAGTGACTAATTTACGTAATAATTGTATGATATTTTATATTATTTTTAGTCACTTTGGATATATTATTGGAAGAAAATGATTCATTTTGGCTATAATTGGTATAAAATGCTTTTAAGTGGTTAAATGAGGTTTTTATCACTTTTTACTTGGATTTTGTGTATTTTGACAGTTTTGACACATTTTCGTATTTCGGCTATAACTTGAGTTACAATGATCGGATTGGGATGATTCTTGAACCCATTTGAAGATAAGAGATAGATCTACAACTTTGGTGAAGACATCCGAATCCAGTTTGAAGGTTTTCAAAATCAAAAAGCCGAATTACATTAGCTAATTTCTGTTGGTCGAAGCTGAAACAGGGCAATGAGCAGACAAGGGTATTTCAGTCATATCTCAGCCTACACAGATCCAAATGAGGTGATTCTTGATGCATTGGAAAGATAACTCAAAAGGCTACAACTTTCGTGTTTTACACATGAGCTGGTTCAGCCTCTAACATCAAGAAAAGATCGGTTGAAGTTGGGCCAAAAACAGAGCAAGTGATCCACACTCGGATCCACTATTCATCCGAACCCTCGGCTGTTTCTGGGTTAGTGGATCCGAGCTCGGATCCATACGGATCCGAGGCACTGTAGCAACTCGGATCACTGGTCAGAAAAGGCTGCTTTATACGCGTAAAACTCAATTTCACCTCCACCAACTCACATGTGATGCTAGACATGTGAGAAACATTCCCAGCTGTAAAAGGGAGATGTAATCCTCATTTCTTGACCACCTTTCATCATTAAATAGCCAAATTCATTGCAAAAAAAAGGATGGGGAGTTCATAGCAGAAAATATAGAGAGTGAGCTACGGGAGAAGCTTGGAGTCTGCAGAAATGTAGCTCTTTCATCTCCCTAGTGTTAGTTTAGCTTAGTATAGAGTAGTGTAGCTTTTCCATTCTTGTTTATTATCTAGATTAGGATGAAGATGGAGGATGAAGAAGGCAAGGAAGAAAGCTCATGTGACAAGGGTTGTATTCCTTCCAAATTCTTTATCTTTTGTATTTGATTCCAAGTTTAGTTAATATACAAGTTCTGGATTTTGTGTTTAATATGTATTTCTAAAGTTTATACCTTGGGTTTGGTTGAACTTTCTATAATTGTTAGTGTTTATTATTTGGTTATTTGACTGCTATGATTTGAGCAAGTTATTTAGCACTTTGGCTCTTTAAATCATGATTAATCTGGTACCATTGATTGTGATTATCTAAGGTGTTGTTTCTGCAATGGAAATTGAGATTTAACACTAGTTCAAGAAGTGCTAAACATAGGGAGTACACTCACGAAAGTAGAGGTGCATCTATGTGGTTTTTAGTGATTCATTTCATGTAATTTCATTGAAGAAATGAACTTGTAGCTAATTTCATAACCATGAGAATAGGTATGGATTAGTTATGAGTATAATTGATTCACTACGAAAGTGGGATTCAAATGCATAAGGAAATTACACCATAACTAGCCTAGATATAGTAATTAATGATCCAAATATAGCACTTGCTTGAGTAGTTAGGGATACCACAACCCAAGGAGCTTTCATTTGTCATTTTGTATAATTTCAATAGGTTAAATTTGTTATAATTCATTGATAGTCTAAATAATAGAGAAGCTTTAGTAGTACCGGTAATTGCAATCTTCCTTGTGGGATCGACCCTTAATACCCTATACTCGCTCACGATTCGTATACTTGCGATAAATCGCGTGTGGGGTATTTAGGAGTTTATAAATGTAAAACTTGATTAGGATGAGTTTAATTGTATATGTATACTCCGCGCACGTCAAGTTTTTGGCGCCGTTGCCGGGGAAGATTTGGCAATATCGGTGTGAAGAGTAACTTTATTAGTTTAGACATAATATTAGTTATAATGTGAATGTTATTTTCTGTTATTTTTGTATTTTATGTGTGTATGTGTTTCATTACCTATTTTTCTTACTAATTTTGTTTTTGAGGTTGTTTAAAAGCAATTTTAGATAATGAGAAGGGTAGGTCAATTTGGAGGACAATGCTTGAGAAGTGGAAGATTGGAAATGGATGGTTACCAAGTGCAAAGCTCCTTCAACAGAGGTAACCAAGAATTTACTGAATGTATGTCGTTTGAAGATGGTTTAAGGTGCTTAAAGGCAAAATTTGATGTAATTAAGTTACAAGTTCAAATGGACACCATGATGCATGAAATTGAGCAGAGGAAGAATGTTAATGTTTTTAATTCTTATCATGTGATTTGTGACTTGTGTGGAGGTTATCATGCTACTAATACATGTATGCAAGCACAAAATGTGGATTATTATGATGAATTAGAGCATTACAATCCTTGTTTTAATCAATATAGTGCTAATTGGAGCAATTCTCCTGCTTATGGTTGGGATGATCAATGTACTTATAGTGATTATTCATGTTTTTATGATTACCAACCTGAAAGTGTCCAATATGAATCAAAACCATCTTGGGAGTTGGCAATAGAGAAGTTAGCTAATGCACCTCTGCCTTGGGAGTTAGAAAGTGAACCATTAGCTAATGATTCTAATGCATTTTGGGAGCTAGCTGCAAAAAATTATTCTAATCAATTTGATTTAGCAATAGAAAAGCTAGCAAATGCAACTTCCCGACCGTTTTGATAGGATTGAGGAAATGTTAGATGAATTAGCTTCTCACTTTGGTAATATACATGAGCAATTGAGTGCATTGTGTGAAGTTATTTCCTCTAATGATGTGCAAAATGATCCTAGCATGAATGGTGGGAATGTTGTATGTGAAAATGGGTTGCATTTTGATGAAAATGATGAATCTCAAGAGTGTTTTAATGAGCAAATATCCATTTCACATGATAATATCTTTGGAACTAACTTTGAACCTCAAGAGGTGAGTTCTAATGACTCAATTTTCACCCCTCTTGAGGAGTGCATTGAAAGTATAGGTTCTAAAGGTGTTCCTGCTCAAGATACTCTCATGGCATTCCCTTTGGTAAATTCTCAAGTGGTGCATATTCAAGGTAATATCTATGAATCACTTGGGATAGGTAAGTCACTTCCATTTCTCACATCATTAGATCATGTGGCTTTTGCTATAAAGTCACCATTTAATGATCCACCAAGGCCTAAAATGGTGGATTATTCGTTAACTAAACCTCCTTGAAAAATGAGGTGATATAGTCAAGCTAATGACTATAAAGAAGCGCTTGTTGGGAGGCAACCCAACGATTTCTTGTTTTTAGTAAGTTTTGGTTGTTTGATTAATGTTTTTGTGTGTTTTGTAGGTAGCAATGACAAGGAATCATGCGAATTATTTCAAGTGCAAAGGAGTTTATAAGGAGTGGAGACTAATGCGAAAAAGGGAAGCTTAACCTTTATTTTTTGAGTTTTACAATGCTTAATTTTATGTTATGAGGTTAAGTTAGTCATTTGAATGAAGTTGAAGTGCATTCAAGTGTTTAAATGTGTTCATGACCTATTTGCACTCTTTTGAACCATTTGAGCACCATCATGTGCTTTGGAAGTGTCGAGGGGACTATTTGATCCAAGAACTTCAACCCTCAATTTGGATTCTACATGTTTTTGATTTGATTTGAGGTGTTGAGATTCATGTTTAAGTCACTTTCCATGTGTGTAAAGTGTTGAATTGTTCAAAATTTCATTGTAGAGCACGAATTAGAGAGTGTGTTTCAAGTTGGGGCCAAACTAAAAATTGCAGAAATTTCTGCAATAAATGCAGAATCCACGGATCCGAGCTCGGATCCATATGGATCCAAGGCCTCGGATCCACTTCTGCAATCAGAGAAAACTTCGTGCCACGGATCCGAGCTCGGATCCATATGGATCCGAGGCCTCGGATCCACTTCTGCAATCAGAAAATTTTTTTTTCCTCTCTTCTTCAACTTACACACGCACTCACACCTAAAACACACACTACTCACTAAACTCACTCTTTTCACCATCCAATCTTCAAACCAAGTATACCAAAACACTCCTTTTTCACTTGAGAGATGATTTCATAGCTAAAAATTCTTCAAAAACAAGTCTAAATTCGGATTTGAGCTTAGCGAGAACAAGGGTTTCAAATTTTTGAACTATCCATTTGAGGCCGAATTGGAGTGAAATTTTTGGGGGTTTCTTCACCATTTGCATCCATAATCATCAACCAACAAGTTTGAGGTAACAAATCTTCACCAAATGTTGTCATTTGAATTTTGCCAATTTTTATTTTTTTTTATTTTTTGGGGCAATTTCGAATTTTTTTCATTTTGTGAAGTTTGGTGCTTTACATTGTGCTTATTGAACTTATTGATGATTATTGGTGATGTTTAACTCATGAGTTTGTAATTATTTGGTGAATTTTTGCTAAATTTATGCCTAATTTGGCTTGGTGACAAAGTTGCATATTAAGTGGCCAATGTAGCATTTTAATTAGCTTTGTGGGAGTTTATGATATTCATGTGAGTAATTTAGATTACCTAATGAATGAAAAGGGGCTTGGTTGAATAATTTCTTGAATTCTTAGGTAATTCTAAAAGAAAAGGTGAATTGAAGATGACCTTAATTGATGAAATTCATAAATGCGCTTATAATCCTTGTGGTTCAATGGTTTCTAGTATTTCATGAATTCTCAAGAAGGTCATTTATATTTTGGCTTGGTGTGTTCGCCTCCATTTTGAGATTGCTTTTGTACTTGCGGGGATTTGATCATTGATGACAAAATGTATAAATGGAACTTATTTTGTTCATGATTGTGGATTTTTTGTGTGAAATTAGCTTCCCTTTGCTTTGGATACTAATGCATATATTTGATTAGCAAAGATTAGCTCATTTCATGTTTTTATCCCTTGAACATTGTATGGTTCCACATGCTTGATCATTTTTCCTTTTTCCTTAAATTGAATGATTTTGTTGATTGCAACCTTTTATTTTTAAGAAATTTATTTGTTTTTATTTTGTCTTTTTCAGGGTGCAATAAGTGAACTCTCCACTCTTTCTTAAATACAGTTGGAAATTCATCACTTGGACATGGATTCGGATTGCGCAAGTTCAATTGAGCAGTATTTTCTTTTACTCTTTATTTATTTTCCTTTTCTCACATTGAGGACAATGTGAAGTTTAAGTGTGGGGGAGGAAAATATTTGAACTTGCATTTTAAGCCTATGTGATGATATTTTGTGGATTTAAATGCTTAGAAATGTTGGAATTGTGTTTGAAATGTTTGCCATGTGGATAATTTGCTTGAAATTGGGTTTGTTGGCAGGGAGTTTTCATCCATTTATAAGGAGAAACTCTGTGAAATTTTTTCTAAAATCTTTTCCAATATTTCACTATGGCCCAAAAGTTCTTCAAATTCTTGCATTTTCATTCAAAAAGGGCTAATTGTTCCAACCTTATTCTTCCAATTGTTGAAATGTTATATGTATTTTGGAAGGTTTAGTCCTCATTTAACTTGGAAATAGTATTATGCAATTAGAATTTTTACATTTTAGAAAGTATATTTGGTAAAGTAAGGAAAATTATGCCTATAATTTTACATGTTTAATGAGATTTCTTCTCTTTACTTAATTTTGCAAGTAAGTGATTGATATAGTCGATAAAGGTTATACTCCTCCTTTGATTATTTCTATAAATATTTTTTTTCTATGAGGGAAAAATAAAGAAAAAAAAAAGAGAAAAAAAAAAGAGAAAAAAGAGAAAGTAAATAAAAATTGTTCTACTCCAATGATTCATGTACCGAGTAACCGGGAGTTGGCATCAACAAATGTTGACATTCGCGTAAAAAGGTACTTGAATTAAGAGTATGCATAGCAACTTGAATAAGTGAAATGTTGAGTAACCGGGGATCTTCACCTAAAAGTGTCGATTTTCGCGTAAAAAGGCATTCTCACTATTTAAGTAAAATTTGTGTGAATAAATCCCTCTTAGTTATAGAATTTTGAGAAAAAGATGATTATAGGAGGAGGAAAGCTATAAATTGACTATGTGATTCGCTTATTTGTAAAATTAAGTTAGGGTAAGAGATTAAGTTTAACTTGTTGAATTTAGGGTATAATTATCTTTCCTTTACTTGATATTATGAGTATTTAGTGTAAATTGAATAATTGTATAATGATTATTTTCCAAGTCTTGAGGAATTAAATTGGACAAAGTGCATATATTGTTTCACCTCTTGAATCATTGCATTTGATTATGTGTGAATTGCTTGAGGACAAGCAATGATTTAAGTGTGGGGGAGTTTGATAAGTGACTAATTTACGTAATAATTGTATGATATTTTATATTATTTTTAGTCACTTTGGATATATTATTGGAAGAAAATGATTCATTTTGGCTATAATTGGTATAAAATGCTTTTAAGTGGTTAAATGAGGTTTTTATCACTTTTTACTTGGATTTTGTGTATTTTGACAGTTTTGACACATTTTCGTATTTCGGCTATAACTTGAGTTACAATGATCGGATTGGGATGATTCTTGAACCCATTTGAAGATAAGAGATAGATCTACAACTTTGGTGAAGACATCCGAATCCAGTTTGAAGGTTTTCAAAATCAAAAAGCCGAATTACATTAGCTAATTTCTGTTGGTCGAAGCTGAAACAGGGCAATGAGCAGACAAGGGTATTTCAGTCATATCTCAGCCTACACAGATCCAAATGAGGTGATTCTTGATGCATTGGAAAGATAACTCAAAAGGCTACAACTTTCGTGTTTTACACATGAGCTGGTTCAGCCTCTAACATCAAGAAAAGATCGGTTGAAGTTGGGCCAAAAACAGAGCAAGTGATCCACACTCGGATCCACTATTCATCCGAACCCTCGGCTGTTTCTGGGTTAGTGGATCCGAGCTCGGATCCATACGGATCCGAGGCACTGTAGCAACTCGGATCACTGGTCAGAAAAGGCTGCTTTATACGCGTAAAACTCAATTTCACCTCCACCAACTCACATGTGATGCTAGACATGTGAGAAACATTCCCAGCTGTAAAAGGGAGATGTAATCCTCATTTCTTGACCACCTTTCATCATTAAATAGCCAAATTCATTGCAAAAAAAGGGATGGGGAGTTCATAGCAGAAAATATAGAGAGTGAGCTACGGGAGAAGCTTGGAGTCTGCAGAAATGTAGCTCTTTCATCTCCCTAGTGTTAGTTTAGCTTAGTATAGAGTAGTGTAGCTTTTCCATTCTTGTTTATTATCTAGATTAGGATGAAGATGGAGGATGAAGAAGGCAAGGAAGAAAGCTCATGTGACAAGGGTTGTATTCCTTCCAAATTCTTTATCTTTTGTATTTGATTCCAAGTTTAGTTAATATACAAGTTCTGGATTTTGTGTTTAATATGTATTTCTAAAGTTTATACCTTGGGTTTGGTTGAACTTTCTATAATTGTTAGTGTTTATTATTTGGTTATTTGACTGTTATGATTTGAGCAAGTTATTTAGCACTTTGGCTCTTTAAATCATGATTAATCTGGTACCATTGATTGTGATTATCTAAGGTGTTGTTTCTGCAATGGAAATTGAGATTTAACACTAGTTCAAGAAGTGCTAAACATAGGGAGTACACTCACGAAAGTAGAGGTGCATCTATGTGGTTTTTAGTGATTCATTTCATGTAATTTCATTGAAGAAATGAACTTGTAGCTAATTTCATAACCATGAGAATAGGTATGGATTAGTTATGAGTATAATTGATTCACTACGAAAGTGGGATTCAAATGCATAAGGAAATTACACCATAACTAGCCTAGATGTAGTAATTAATGATCCAAATATAGCACTTGCTTGAGTAGTTAGGGATACCACAACCCAAGGAGCTTTCATTTGTCATTTTGTATAATTTCAATAGGTTAAATTTGTTATAATTCATTGATAGTCTAAATAATAGAGAAGCTTTAGTAGTACCGGTAATTGCAATCTTCCTTGTGGGATCGACCCTTAATACCCTATACTCGCTCACGATTCGTATACTTGCGATAAATCGCGTGTGGAATATTTAGGAGTTTATAAATGTAAAACTTGATTAGGATGAGTTTAATTGTATATGTATACTCCGCGCACGTCAAATAGATTAGGAGTGGCTGATATTTTGTGGAAAAAAACAAAGATTAGGAGTGGCTGATTTTGTGTGAACTCTTTATTACATGTTACCTGATTGCACTACGCTCCCAAATCTATGCAGAAGGGACGAAAGAAACATTACAAGTTTTTCACTTTTTACCGCTATTAAATGGGGTCATGCATACAAAAAAAAAAAAAAGACAGACGAGGAATAGATGCCTCTCTCAAAACAGCAATTTCATTCCCAAGCTTAACCATTTCTTCCCAACCTTACCGACTTCATCTCAACCTTAGCAACTTCATATACCTCTTACACATAATTGTTTTCTGTTGTTTTATACTACTTCTTGATTATCTAAGGTTGCTAGCTTCTATTCTGATAATTTTTCCCCCATCTCTCTCCTTATCATCCTTCTTTAGGAGATTGAGATTAATTTATTGGGTTCAAGTCACTTGAACTACTCTCCACCTTACTTATCCTCTTAACATAAACAGTTGAACCATGAGCATGATCGATTACTTTGTTCCAATAATACCTCCAATCACGATCTAAGCAACCATCGCTACCGCCCAGTTTTGGTACAATGAAGGAATTCACATTAAAGATGTTACAATCATGCTCCCAAATTCAATCTTCAATCTTTATAAGGATACGTGGATAAAAAAATTAGAGGGATATTATATGAAGTGAATCCAATTTTTGGGTTAAGAAATCATTCCCTCAAACAATTTTTACTAAATGAGTCTCATCTTTAAATTTTAACTAATCGGTACGCAGTCTTGTCTGTTCCAAAAAAAAGTTAATGAATAAATACTCAATATTTTTTTTTGTAGCAGGAAAGGGTGAGATTTAAGAAACGGAATGAAAAGGCATATTTGAATAAATACTCACTCTTTTGAAACTAACCCTTCCTCTAATTGCTTGCTTGACAATGTATTAGAATATTGTCAGGAAGGTGCAAAACCTTGTGTGGATTAGTATTCTAACAAATGGCTGGTTATCACCTTTTGTGGATTAGTATTCTAACAAATGGCTGGTTATTTGTGTATTCGAACCATATATGGTGTAACGTGAAAATTGCTATAGGATAGTATGGTTTTCTCGTAGCATGAAAACTGTTATAGGATATTATAGGTTTTTTAAAAATGTTTTTAGTATGGGAGGGGAGAGGTGAGGTATAAAACATGAAGTGGGAAAAGGGGATTTAAAGTTAAAATTTCTAACTTTTGAATTTCAATCCTAATTATTATACCAATGCCCAACGACTTAGGCTCCGTTTGATAAAACTGAATCTGAATTCTGAATTCTGAATACTGAAACAATTAATTTGCTGAATATTAAGCACTGAAAAGAGATATATGAATATCTGAATCTTAATACTGAACATATTTATATTGTTTGATAAACATTTATAACTTAATGCTTAATAAGCTAAATTGTACAATTTTGCCCTTCTATCTTTTAATCCAAAAAGGAAATAGAACTTATGATTTAATTAGTTTAAAATTGTTAGGTATGAAAATGACAATATTTATTTTTAAATCAAAGTAATATAAAAGAAGAAATATATTATGGAAAAGTCCAAATATCGGTGCAAATATATTTTTAAATCAGAGTTTGATAAGAAAAGTCCAAATATAAGCAAAAGGAAGCTGCAATAAACAAGTTTTAAATTCACACCAAATTATATAGAAATTTAATTACTTCAATGGAAAAATGTTGACGCTACCTTGGAAATAATGAATTTGAGATCGGTGAGTACGGTAGCAATAAAAAAATTGGGAGGAAAAAATGACAAAATTATGAAAGAGTAGAAAGATGGAAAAAGATAAGGAGTAGACAGATGTGAGTAGCATGGAGAAATTGTAAAAAAGTCATTAAATAGGGAGAAAATAGGAGTAAAAAGCCATTAGACAGAGAATGTCAGGTTGTTTAATTAGATAAGGATTTTGGATAGAGAATATTAGGTTGTTTAATTAGATAAGGATTTTGAATGTAATTAACAAACAAGGATAGATTTGGTAGATAAGATAAAATAGTTAAAGTAAATCTCTTGATTCTTATCAAATTAAGCATTCAGTTACGATTCTTGTGCTGAAAAAAATACATACAAATTCAGTACCACTTAATAAGTTTAGCAGAAAAATTTTTATTTATCAAACACCCAAAACATCTGAATGTCTGAATGAATTCAGTTTCAGCACTTTTTTATGTTATCAAACAGACACTAAGGCTCCGTTTGATAACACTGAATCTGAATTCTGAATTCTGAAATCTGAATTCTGAATTCTGAATTCTGAATACTGAAATAATTAATTTGCTGAATTTTAAGCACTGAAAAGAGATATATGAATGTCTGAATTTTAATGCTGAATCTATTTATACTGTTTGATAAATATTCATAATTTAATGCTTAATAAGCTAGATTGTACAATTTTGTCCTTCTATCTTTTAATCCAAAAAGGAAATAAAACCTATGATTTAATTAACTTAAAATTGTTAGGTATGAAAATGACAATGATTGTGAAGAGCAATACATACAATGACAATGTTTCTTTGTGTGGGAAAAGGGTATGGTTTCATTGTTTTGAAAATGGGAAAACGAGCTTTTAATACTCTAAAAGCACGTTCAATTACATTTTTCAATCTTGCATGTGCTTGGTTAAAGCGTTCTTCTTTTGATCTTGGACGAGAAGCATTTCGAAAATCAGACAACCAATATCTAATATTTCGATATGGTGTCATAAAGCCACGTGTGTGTGGATAAGCTGCATCACATAAATAATATTTATCTGTACAAAAAATATATATATATCAAAATATAAATGTTTGTAGATGAAAATTACTGCAAAAAAATACTATTGTTAAAAACAATTTTTGAATAGAGAATATCATGTTGTTTTGTTTAATTAGATAAGGACTTTGAATAAGGAATATTAAGTTGTTTAATTAGATAAGGATTTTGAATGTAATTAACAAACAGGGATATATTTGGTAGATAAGATAAAGTAGTTGAAGTAAATCTCTTGATTCTTATCAAATTAAGCATTCAGCTACGATTCTTGTGCTGAAAAAAATACATACAAATTCAACACCACTTAATAAGTTCAGCAGGTGAATTTTTATTTATCAAACACCCACAACATCTGAATGTCTGATGAATTCAGTTTCAGCACTTTTTTATATTATCAAACAGGCACTAAATCTCTTGATTCTTATCAAATTAAGCATTCAATTACGATTCTTGTGCTGAAAAAAATACATACAAATTCAGCACCACTTAATAAGTTCAGCAGAAAAATTTTTATTTATCAAACACCCAAAACATCTGAATGTCTGAATGAATTCAGTTTCAGCACTTTTTTATATTATCAAACAGACACTTAGGGTTTGTTTGATAACATAAAAAAGTGTTGAATCTGAATTTTTTCAGACATTCAGATGTTTTGAGTGTTTGGTAAATGAAAATCTATTTGCTGAACTTGTTAAGTAGTGCTGAATCTGTGTGTATTGTTTTCAGCACAAGAATCCTAACTGAATGCTTAATTCTGATAAGAATCAATAAAATTACTTCAACTACCTTATCTTATCTACCAAATCTACCCTTGTTTATTAATTATGTTTAAAATTCTTATCTAATTAAACAACCTAATATTCTCTATCTAACGATTTTTAGTTTCTCTTTTCTCCCTTTTTAATGACTTTCACATCTTCTCCATACTCCTCATATAATATATTTCATCTTTTATATTAATTTGATTTAAAAATAAATATTGTCATTTTCATACCTAATAATTTTAAACTAATTAAATCATAGATTCTATTTCATTTTTGAATGAAAGGATATAAGGGCAAAATTGTCAAATTAAACTTATTAAGCATCCAGTTATAAATATTTATCAAACAGTATAACTAAGTTTAGCATTAAAATTCAAACATTCATATATTTTTTTCAGTAGTTAAAATTCAGCAAATTAATTGTTTCAGTATTTAGATTTCAGAATTCAGACTTCAGAATTTAGATTCAGTTTTATCAAACGAAACCTTAGAGTACTATGGTTAAATTGATTCATGGTTCTTATATGGCGTAACATTGAGACTATTATAGGGTGTTATGGAACACTAGCTGCCCTGGTCCTTCATAAGCAATATGGTGTGGCATTAAACCTATTATAGTGTAACAATAGTGTTGATGGAATAAAAATCAAAGATTAATTCCACATTTGTTATTGAGTCACATAAAACTCTGCAGTTTCTTTTCTTTCGCGCAGTCAATTAATGCTTAAAAGTGTTAACTTTTATCTCACGTTTTAAACTTATAGTTATACAAAAGGATAAAATAGTCTAATTATATTGAAAAAATTACAAATTCATGAGAAACTCTAACTTATATCAGTTAGTTATCCCTATTACTACGTAACTATGAAATAATCATTATTATTAGGGAAAATCGTCCAAAACGTCCCTCATATTTTGTAAAATGACTTTTTCGTCCCTCACTTTTAAAAGTGTAATTTTATGTCCCTTATATATTCATATCGATCAAATTTAGTCCCTCACTAAGTTTCCGATCATTTTTTGGCTGGAATCCATCACGTGCAAGGCACGTGATCATTTTTGAAGGGTAAATTTATCAAATTATATTTTACATAATCTGATCTATAGTCCTCCACATTTTATAAAACAAATTTTTTCGTCCCTCACATTTTATAAAATAATTTTTTTATCCCTCACATTTCACAAAATGAATTTCTCCATCCCTTACATTTCAAAAAATAAATATTTCCATCCCTCACTAATTATGTATGTGAGGGAAACCCTAAAAAAAAAATGTGTGTGAATACATTTTGTTTAAACACATGTATATGTCTATTTGATTTTGCTTAATAATATGAATAGCATAAATATATGTATGTGTCTATTTAATTTCACTTAACAATACGAATACCATATATTATATGTGATCATTTGATTTCATCTGGTATTAGCGAGTAAATAATCTTGCATTCATTGTCAAGTTGGCCAATAAAGCTATTTTCAGTCAAAATACAATAAGAATATACAAATTAAGGTTCTATTGGTAAATATTTGTCATAATCATACAAAAAGAGAAGATAGCCCACAAGTTGGGCCCAATTACATACATGTGTTTATGCTATTATCATTAAACAAAATCAAATAGATATATACATGTGTTTAAAAAAATGTATTCACACACATAATTAGTGAGAAATGAAAAATTCATTTTTTGAAATGTGAGGGATGGAGAAATTCATTTTGTGAAATGTGAGGGATGAAAAAAATCATTTTATAAAATGTGAGGGACGAAAAAATTTATTTTATAAATTATGGAGGACTATGGATCAGATTATGTAAAATATAATTTGACAAATTTACTCTTCAAAAATGATCAGTGCCTTGCACATGATGGATTTCATTTTGCTAAATAATATGAATAGCATAAATATATGTATGTGTCTATTTAATTTCACTTAACAATACGAATACCATATATTATATGTGATCATTTGATATCATCTGGTATTAGCGAGTAAATAATCTTGCATTCATTGTCAAGTTGGCCAATAAAGCTATTTTCAGTCAAAATACAATAGGAATATACAAATTAAGGTTCTATTGGTAAATATTTGTCATAATCATACAAAAAGAGAAGATAGCCCACAAGTTGGGACCAATTACATACATGTGTTTATGCTATTATCATTAAGCAAAATCAAATAGATATATACATGTGTTTAAAAAAATGTATTCACACACATAATTAGTGAGAAATGAAAAATTCATTTTTTGAAATGTGAGGGATGGAGAAATTCATTTTGTGAAATGTGAGGGATGAAAAAAATCATTTTATAAAATGTGAGGGACGAAAAAATTTATTTTATAAATTATGGAGGACTATGGATCAGATTATGTAAAATATAATTTGACAAATTTACTCTTCAAAAATGATCAGTGCCTTGCACATGATGGATTCTGGCCAAAAAATGATCGGAAACCTAGTTAGGGACTAAATTTGTCCGATGTGAATATGTAAGGGATATAAAATTACACTTTTAAAAGTGAGGGATGAAAAAAGTTATTTTACAAAATGTGAGGGACGTTTTGGACGATTTTCCCTTATTATTATCATTACCATGTAAAAAGTACCATGAGTCTTGATAATTTGGAATCTAAGTGTAAGCATTTGTTATGATCTTAGTTTTTGTTATTCTAATTTTGCCCATATTAATTGATGATTAAAGTTTCATATGATACTCTTTTTAATTTTTTATGATGATTAAAATTCATTATGTCATATCTATTGATTTAGAATAAAATAGTGGTTGATGACAATAAGTATTAGAAACTAAGTAGGATCTGGTCTTAGTTTGACATACTACTCTCTGTGCCACTCACCAGTTCTCTCTACTTTTTATTTATTCTCAACTTTCTCTCAACTATTCATCCTTCATAGGAGGGAGATCCGGACCCCAAGTCAAAATTTCTTTTCCTCTTCCTCTTTCTCCGATTTTGTTTTCTATTTAATAAAGTCTCTCATAGAGTATTCTAGTAAGGATTTTCTCTCTCCTAGTGTTTACTAGAGAGAGTCTATATCTCTTATATGCTATTACTAGTTTCTTTAAAAAAAATATCCATTTTTATTTTCACATACTTATTTTTTTTAATCAATTGTCAAAGTTTAAAATCAATTTCTATGAAAATAATTTTTACAAATAATTACCACTTTTATCATTATTATCTATACACAAATAGAGTCTGCGTTATTTGCCTATTTGGTACTTCCATGCACTTAAATTAAGGGGGAAAAAGGAAAGAAATGGGTGAAGCTTCAGAGAAAAACTATGAAGAATTTGCCAGAATTATTGGCAAAGCTTACATATTTGATTAGAGCAATGCTGTAAAGACAATGTACAGTTTCAAATCCCAAAAGATTTTATTCAATTCTCGAATCCCCTTAAGTGCCACTTGTGACAATGCCTATGTCTCAATGACTTCACTTCCATGATATATAAATGAAGAGTAATTTGGGATTCTTTCAACAAATGTCAGAAGAAAAGACATAACAAATGCACCGCTCTTAAACAGGGAAAGAAGGGAGCAATACTATCAAAATGACTTGTTAATAGTCATCATAGGCAGTTCGAATCCAAAGTTATTGGGATATAGTTAGTACTTCAAACATTTGCCAATGATGAGAAGAAGATTGACAAAAATAACCACATGTGATTTTCAGCGTCAATTTCCAGTAACAATTCAGTATCACTTCTATATTTATGTTAAATATCCTGTTTATTTAACTTGTTATGTACTGTTTATTTAAATTTCTTCTACCATCACGTGATAAGTGGGATTGACACTGAATTTGGCATCGAGTAATGGCATAGAGTATCCCAACTGAAAAATAACAAAGCAAGCCAGTATGGTCACCTAAAAGAGCAGCAGAGAAAGTTCTTATTTCTGCATCAATCACTAGAACATCTGGATCAGCAAGTTTTAAGGCAAATCATTTTGGGGGTTTTCTGAAATCACCACGTACAATAAAAGTACTCAATTCGTTGCCAACCATCCACATAAAGGGTTCTTTCATGAATTTTGTATTAGATGTATCCCACAAGAAAAGATCCCCTGTGACCATATCACTACTAATGCATCTTAGGATGCTGAAATCAGACAGCTTTGCAGCACTCTTAAAAGCGACACGACCCAATGAAACAAAACCAGGTGGAGCCTGAGGCAGCCAAAAAGCTATAGTATCCGCCCCTCTATGTTTCTTCAACTGTCCAACAAGTTGAAAGTCCAAAGGGGGTTTATACAGCTTCTCTCCAGAATCATGGAGGACCACGCAGGTATTTGGATCCTTGTACCTTGAAAACAGTCATGAAACATGAGCAATGTCCCAAAAAAAAAAAAAAAAAGAGGTAAGGTGCAAAAAGAGAAATCTTCAAACGAGTATTCTTCAAGCATCAAGTGCAGACAGCTATGTAACGGAGTCATGAAATCATACAACCTTCTGATCCACTCAACGTGTTTTTTTGTGGTTATCTTGTCTGAGGCTCCACTTTGCCATGTTGACAACCATAGGATCATAAATCTTGTGCCGTTTCTGCGATGAAAAGGGGTTTCACTTTCTGATATTTTATTCATCACTCCACCATAAGGAGTACAGAGTGCGAATGGTGCATCTTCTTCCCAAAATCCTTTCCATATCCCTACAAGTGCATATTCAGGGATGGGTTTTTTTACACAGTTTGACTTGGCTTCGAAGCAAGTCCTGGTGTATGATGACTTCCCCTGAAGCAAAAATTCAGGCGGTACATTCATCATTAAGCTGGCAATGTACACAATGATTTAATCCAGCTCATTTCAATAGAGTCTTCTTTTGCCAATCCCAGTTCAGGAAAGCTTTTATTCATTACTAGGAGGAGCATGTCAGCTCCTCCAAGGAATAAAGCATTGTAAGCAGTTTGTATAGTCCTCTTTCCATTCTGATTACTTGCATTTACGGGCTGTATGACGACTCTAAGGAATAGATCCTCGTCAACCTGATCTGTAATTCCTTGCCATCTGTAAAGCAATTTGGTTGCTCTTGTTCCAAAGTTCTTGGAACAGTGAAAACTGTTACAATTACCGGTACTGGAACCAACCGTGGTATCCAAGCAAGGAGAATTCTAAAGCTGCCTCCTCTGATAGCCCAAAACAGGTCTTTTCCCATAGATGACCGATCAATAATGATTTTTCCGTTTGCATCAACTATTCGAGCATCAATCGCATTATCAGACCCAAGGCCACATTGCGCTTCTCCTGTTATGTGTCCCCCAACTCCTAAGCTCATGCAAAGGCCAGCAGGAAAAGCATGAGTTTTGCTTTTCTGCGCAATCCTATAATAAACTTCCCCAGTTGTGCACTACTGTCATCTATGCTAATGTTGATGGATCGAGGTTTGGCCAGATCGATCAATATAGATAGTGATTTACTTACAGAAGTGTAAGAGAGGCCTTCATAATCATGCCCTCCACTTCGGACTCTAAGCTGAATGCTAGCTTTTTGGCACAAATAACCGCTGATTGAACATGGGATTCAGCCAATGGTGAAAAAGCAAGATCAGGCTTGGGCTTGGATGGCCAAGCACCTCAGGTTTTGAGCAGTAGATCGGAGAACTCAGCTAAATGAAGCATTGTTTGGCGTTCAACAAGAGTTAGAGAACTGTATCGAAGGTTCAACATTGTGATTAACACAATGATAAAATTTATACAGAGTTGAATCTTGAAGATGCCATCTTCTTGAAGAAACTTGAAGATGCCATCTTCTTGTATTTCCTATGCTTTGTTCTCAGTCTAGGAAGGCTCGCTTAATATAACAGTTTCAAGAATACTGTCAAGTTGGTACTAGGGAATTGTCAAATAAAGCTAAAGATTGTAGGGAATCAACTTGCATATTGTTAGACATGAATACCCATGCAGCATTCTCTTCTTGATTTCGGTGATTGCACCAGACTCTCCAGCACTGCCATTTGATTAACCTGATTACTTTCTGTATTATTTCAAACTTAGAACATCTCTAGTCTTCTTTTATGGTACTTTTTTCTTTTATTTCTTCCAGGTCTCAACTCTCAATTTTTTTTTTTTATTATTTCAACTCTCAATTGTCAAAAGTTTCTTTACTTGGTTTTCTTTATTTGTTAAAACATATTAAGAGAGGAGGCTCGGTAGGTTTTGGACGAATTCTTTCGAGTTTATTATAGATAATGTCATGGCATTATTATGTTTTAAGCTATAAAGTGTAGGGATTATAACCATTGTGACATGTATTTTAGAGATTACAAATTACATGTCAAGAGTTTGTGGCGTGTCTATTAAAAAAGTATAATGTTGATCAAAGGATTTGACTGTGGACCAATATTAGGTTAAAATATTTCCAACAGCAGCAGAGGGATGAAACTTAAGAAGCATGAGAGTAGGAGTGTGACGAGGGCTAGGAATTTTTCTTAATAGCCATTAAGAAAAATAGAAGAGAAAAGAACCTGTGTTTTTTGGTTCTTAGCTACACTAAGGGTGTATTTGATAAAAATGAAGTCTGAAAATTGAAAATTGAAATCTGAATCCACTAAATTGTTAAGTATTAAATCTGATACATTTGAAGTGTATATCACATTAAGTGATAAGTAAATAATTTATCATTTATTTTTGGGTGCAAGTTTTGCTTAGGAAAGTAGTGTTACTTAATTAATTCAGATGTTCAGTTTTTTGTTATCAAACGGATCTAAACATATTAAAATCTGAATATATTAAATTTAGACGTTGAACTGAATTATCAAACAAGAACTAAATTAATTGGCTGGACATATAAGTTATTGGTGAAAGGATGGTCCGCACTTGGGGATTTGGAGGCCATAGGGTGGTGGGTGGGAAGAGGGGGGGGGGGGGAGATGTGTGTGAAATAGTGTAAATGACTCTAATAGTTGCTTAACTTTTAAGGTTGATCTTATTTGATCTGTCAACTTATAAAGTCAATTGTAGATGGTACATCCAACCTAGATCTAAGTATCGTAATTTGGTTTCAGTAAAAACAACTTAATTTTTGTCCTTAATTCTGACACCTATAATGTGTGCTTTTCCTACTAGTTTTATATTAGAAGCCTGACTCCATTGCTTCAGGAGAAAAAGGAAACTCAAGAACTGAAGATAGATTCAGGATCTTCTATTGGGAAGCTTCTCCCTGAATTTGAGGGCAAAGGCAGGAATGAATCTAGGCACACTTAGACCATATAATATAATTCGCACCTGACTAATACTCTGTTTGATAACCCAATTCAACATTTAAAATTAATGAATTCTGATCTTAATATATTCAAGTACGTTTGATAACTAAAAATAGAATATCTAAATTAATTAAGTGACACTAAATTTCCTAAGCAAAACTTACTCCCAAAATTAAATGATAAATGAATAGCTTCACTTATCATTTAATGTAATATACACTCAAATGCATCACATTTAATATTTAACAATTCATAACTTAATGAATTCAAATTTCATATTTCAATTTTCAAACTTTAATTTTATCAAATGCATCCCAAGATTCTTGTTAACTGCTGTTACAAGGTTATAGCTACTCTGTGTTACCAGTCCAGAACAGACACTCCCTGCAAACAATAACATTTTCAATTGTTGGGAATTTTGCGTGAAAATTACTATATTCCCTGTAGCATTAAGTTCATTCAATACATGCTCTGCATATTTCTCTGCAAGAATAGAAAATGAGGATGTTCTCATGAAGACACAGTTTTGAGTCTCCTGATCTAACCGTTAGTGCTGCCTTTCTGTACATAAGGTCTTTCCAGGAACGATAAAACCTGATATTGGCATTGCCACCAAATGATGGAAAAATTCCAACCCGCAGAGAATTGGAAATTCAGCATCTCTACCAAAACCAATTCGCCCATTAACCCAAAAATTCCAACTTCTAAGCAGTGCTGCGTTGTTTCTCAAGATTCTGAGATTCCGCTTAAGGTCTCTCTCAGATGGCAAAGGGTAAAAGGGAATGAAAGCTTCTCTTCTTATTTTGCTGACATTCCACACCATTGTCAAGGTACATGCTACAAACTACCTCAAATGACCCCGATCACCGTGTTGTACTACGAAGAAAATAGGCTAACTAGCAAGTCACTTCTACATTTCTACGTCTAATTCATGCAGTGTAGTAATATACCATCGCCTTAGGGAAAGGTCACAGTGGCTCTGCAATGGACAAATATGTAATCCTCCTTATGGACAGAAAATGAAACTAAGGAAACTTCACTTCCCGAATTAGGTCATACTGCACTTGCAGACCCAATTCCATGTTTATTTCATTATTAACCGCAATAATGCGAAAGGAAATAGTGCTTGTTTTTTAATCAAGTATCAGACATGTACCTGAAACCACAACCAGCACACCTGCCAGGAATAAACCAAAATACCATATACCATACACACTGAGGCGCGCACACACACACACAGAGACTGTTAATTAGGCAAATCTCATATACTAGATATCAACCACACAGGAAAGTGTGTACAAGTTTTAAGGTGTAGAGTCAATAAAATTCCAAGTTCCAGGATTATGTAATCTAAATCACCTTAGAACCACCAATTCCCTGTGGAACTAAAGGATTCTCTATTCCTGAATATTCAACAATCAAGTAGATCCATTTTGCAATTCTTACGAGTCTCCAGCCTGCAAATTCCAAAACATATGATAAAAAGTTACAAGTTCAGATTCAGAATGGTTGGATGCTTAGCATTTCAGAAATATGGTAAACTACAAGAAACCTCCATATACGTGTGCCTGTGGCTAATCCAAAACCACGATTAGAAACATTTATGAGAGGCAGAGATAAAAAAAAGTCTCAATAGAATGCAGACAGAAGTATAGGTAGCACTAGAACTGCGAATTGGTTTGCTGAAGATGCAGAACACCCCTAAATGCAAATAAATATGCGCTTGGTGCATATAACAAGGACAATTAAAAAACAAGGGATCAATGAAATACACGTCTTGAGATGTCCATAGTCATAAAAAATATGCAAGTCATAGCACTTCTAGGAGCAAATTTACAAGAAAAAAGAATGCCTAACGTATTCAGAGATAATTGAACATATGCCACCTGTGATTGTTTGACTTGTAAATATCAAGAATTCCATGTTGAAATAATCAGCGTTAATCTTCAAAGTCATCCAAGAGTTTAACTGGCAAAAACCTAGTTTAGAAATGGCCCAGAAAACCAAGACACTTGCCTCAGAATGAGAGCTCATTTTTGCTGAACAGGATGCAAAAGAGTCTTCATGCTCCTCTTCCTAATCAACATTAGAAGTCTACACTGCCATTTTCATATCTATTTTCTGGTGAGGATCATAACCTAGGAGAGTAAAATCAGCAGGCACAAAAGACTCTATATCTTTCTTCTGAGGATTGATTTTCAAAATCTGCAGACAAACGTCATTCAAAAAATACCAGAAAGACAAAGACACAAGTCAGCAAAACACCCATTTTCTGAATCTTTATCCCAAGTTAACAATACACTTGAGGAATAAACGCCTGCGAGTATTATCCCATACATGTGTGGTACTTACTGGGAAGGGTTTAGGTTGTTTTTGAATTTGATCCTGCAGAGGTCTGATGTGTGTGCGATACACATGTGCATCCCCAATAACATGGACAAAATCGCCTGGTAAAAGATCTGTAGAAGGAATCCATGAAATAACTTTGTAAATTACATTGCTAATGAAAACAAACAGACTTTTAAGAAGATGTCAAAAGATCTTCTCCCTTTCATTAATATCCAAAAGGACCCCCAGCATGAAATAATTCAAGAATTATGTTCCCTTTTCCCCTCCCCCGATGCCAAGGAAGCAGCACATGGACAGCCTGAAGATGGACTAACAAAAATTTTGAAAGGGCCGGTATCATTCCCTAAAGATGAGAAAAAGTTTTCCAGGAGTAGGCATTCTATAATACCGTAAAAGAGACTAAAAGTTCAAATGAAGAGTCGTCTGCCCCCTCCCCTCAGCCATCACCCAAAAATAGAATCCCTTATCCAAAAGTAAAGGAGCGCAAGTGGCCTTTTTTATGTCCAAGGCCCAGCCATTTTCAAAAGCAAAATGCACCTTGGGATTTTATTAGAATCTCACATGTAGTCGCCACTATCCAGGACATTAAAGACTAAAATATCACTAATCATTGTGCTTTCTACTGCCAAATCTCACCACAAACGTGAGCAATCATGCATGTAAACAGAGCATAAGATGCAATATTGAATGGAACACCAAGGCCCATGTCAGCAGAACGCTGATACATCTGGCAGGACAACTCTCCATTTGCAACATAAAACTGCAAAAAGAGTGGAAAGGATTGAGTAGAAGGCTAATAGCAACAACCAAGCAAGCATTTATATGCTAATGATTTACTGACTTGTGCAAACATGTGACAAGGTGGAAGTGCCATTAGCTTCAGATCAGAAGGATTCCAAGCAGAAAGTATAATCCGCCTGTCATCTGGATTATTTTTTATTTTTCCAATTACGTCCATCAATTGATCAAATCCTTGGCCAGTATAATCAGCATGCATGTCAGTATACCTGTATATCACAATAACAAGCAACCAAATAAAAACAACTAATTCTGTACCAATTATACAGGCAATAGTAGATTTATTAAAGATATCACCAACCTAGCACCAAAATGTCTCCACTGGAATCCATATATAGGCCCCAGGTCACCCTCTTCCCTCTCTGCCAAACCAATACTGAAACAGAGAAAAACTTGCATCAACCAAAACAAACACAGGTAGAAGAACAGAACACTGCAACTACCTGTCAAGGTAATCCCTTGATGCATTGCCATCCCATATATGAATCCCCTTTTCTTGTAATACCTGTAGAATGTACTAGCTCAATATGCAGCATTTCGAAGAACATCTCAAGATATAAATTACAGAAACCATGTTATCCAAAGGTGTCATTCAATGATATCTAGTGTTTAAGGGATCAATAAGTGTAACTTTAGCATTGGGGTAAGAGAACAAGAGAACAAGAGAACAAGAGAGTTACTTTAGCATTTGTTGAGCCACTAATGAACCACAAAAGTTCTTCAACAACACCTCGCCAAAATATTCTCTACAAAACCAGCCGCATAGGTCACATCTTTAAACAATAATGTAAACATGAGGTGATGCAAAGAAAAAGATAAGAAAGTCCGAATGATCCAAAAATCATGCCTTAGTGGTCAGCAATGGAAATGAATTTCGCAGATTGAACCTCATCTGCATACAATAACATCATATACGCAATTACTTTAAGACATCTGTCTGCAGAGAAAACTAGCAAAAATTGGATAAAAATCTTGCACTAATTCTTCAATACCTGACTACCAAATTTTGACATAGTACCAGTCCCGGTCCTGTCATCTTTTGCCGTGCCATTTAAGATTATGTCTTCCACAAGTCTCAGATACTTGTGCTCTTCATGCCTTTCAAAGATCATTTTAGGTAAAAAAGAGAATGTCTTAACTTCAATCTTAGCAATGTCCAAACTGTTGCCAGGAATTACGCCATTGGTCTGACTGATAGGTTCAACTCCTGAATTTCTCACACGGACATAAGTAGTAAAGGAGTGGCGGAGCTTGTTTTCAATAGATGGAAAAGACGAATACCAGGGCTGAAACTCAGAGGAATCAATAGCTGGGATAAAAGTATCACATTCAATATCAGCATCAATTTCAGTGATGTGGATAGCATCACATTCAGGAGCATTGAGGGATTCCCTACAGCATAAGTCAACGAATCAAAGAACTACATAGAATAAAACTGCAAATTACACAAGTAAAACAGAAAATCTACTCACTTCAAAATCTCGCCACCTCCAATAACAAACACTTTCTCAATTGACAGACAATAAGGAGATGCTGCTAACAGTTCCAAAGCAGATAGCAAGCTCCCACAGATTACAACATTCTCTGCAGTTGCAATGTCAAAACTACCCGACCGAGTCAGAACAACATTTAGGCGACCAGGAAGAGGACGGTGCTCCAAGGGAATACTTTCCCAGGTCTTTCTACCCATAATGACAGCATTCTTCTTGGTAGGATCAGATGTGGTCACAGTTATGTCCTTGAAAAACTTGAGGTCAGTTGGCAGCTTCCATGGTACTTTTCCATCCATGCCAATACCCATCTTACTAGTAACAGCCACCACAACTTCGTAAGTACGGTGCCGATCAGAAGGTGCACCAGCATTGCCATTAGAAAGGGCCGTAGAGGATTCACCGGACATGACTGAAGGAGCGCGCCAATGGCCCACGAATGATTAACTGCGAGCAAAAACAGAAACAGAACTCTTCCCAAAGGGTAATAAACCCTGAGATCAGCAAGAGCAAGCAAATGAGTTCATAGCATAACTAATCAGCCAGATAAACTACACGCCCGAGAGTTCATCAAACTGATAGCTAAATAAAGGTTCCCGAAAGCCAATCTCCGCCGACAAGTTTAGTAAAAATGATGAGAAATTGTAGAATGAAGGAATAACTGTGCATAGAAAAAGACAGAGAACTAACCAAAAAAAATTCCAAACAAATAGGCGGGGAGCTTAAGGAAAATGGATCCTTAGTCAAAAGGGTAAAAGAAACCCCGATCTTTCTTGGTCCAGGTCAAAGCCCACGATCAAATACAGAAATCAACAAACATTTTGTTTGGTAAAGCATTAAACAAGAAGAACGGAATGTACTATAAATCAATAAAATACATAATATAGAAAGAAAAAAACAAGGTATTCGTTTTTATCTCTGCAACCCACCAGAATTATCTGCACTAAAATATTAGTACTACAAATCTCGAAGTTATCAAATTATCCCTTCTCTAAGCTAAACAAATCAGCAAAGAAGAGGCCATTGTTAGAAAAAAAGCAAAGCATAAAACAAGTAAAACGGCAAAAAGCAAAAAGAAAAGGGGGAAAAAAACAAGAAAACACAATAAAAAACTAATCTTGAAGTTACCACTTCAGTAAAATCCTGTGTTTTTTCCTTAAATTAATAACAATGATGTGACATGAGCAAGACAACACGGGCATTATTAAAACATAAAACGAGCAAAAAATGGAAAAAAAAAAAAGAAAAAGCTAAAAGAAGAACAGAAAATGCAGAGAGAAAAAGTACCAATCGGAGAGGGAAGCGTGAAATCACTGAAATGAAGGGAATCTTGGAACAGTTTGGGTGAAGAGAATGTTAGAAATTTTGGAGGAAAGAAGAGTGTGAAAGTGAAAAGGGGTCACTGTTGCTTCAACATTTTGGCGAATTGAAGTGGAAAAGCTAATTTTGGTCAGCCAAAGGAACCAACTAATGGCTGACCGAGGCAAGTAAACTTAGGCTGTGGGGGCGGGGGCAGAAGTGGGTGGCGTGGGGTGGGGATGTGTGGCTTGATTGGTTGGTGGGTGGGTTTTGAAGGAGGGAGTTCTGAGTAGTGAGTAGGAAAGGCAGGCAGGGGCAAGGGAGGGAAAGAAGAAAGAGAAATGGAGTTTTGGACAGATGGTCTAAGACTGTGACCCCACGACAATGCCACAAGAATAGCAAAAGTTTAAAAGCAAAAGCTTGTGTAGGCTCAGTCTATATGGGCTCACCTGTAGAGCGAATGGTAAAAAATTTGCTGCATCATTTGTTTGAGTAGAATAACGGTGAGAAATTCATTAGAAATGCAAAATAATAGAACAAATAAGACATTATTGATACTTGAGTAAATGGCCAATTTCGTCCCTAAATTTTTTTTTTTTTTTTGTTGATGCCAATTTAGTCTTGAACTTTTATTTCTAATTAATTTGATACTTGAACTTATTTTGTAGTTCCAATTAAAGACCTCTACAGTGGCACCACTTCCTAAATATGATTCCTAATTAACTAACTAAATAGAGGTATTATAAAAACATCACTCACGAGACTGTAAAAAAAAAAATAAATCGTGTAAAAAATCGCTAGATAAAACTTTTAAATTATGTAAAAATCACCATATAAAACTTTGTAAAAGTTTAATCTTATGATTTTTTACACGATTTACTTGATTTATTACAACCCCGTAAATGACGTTCTCAAAATACCCCTGTTTAGTTGGTCAATTAAAAGTCATATCAGTTTTAGGGGCTAGTGTTGGTACGTAGGTCCTTAATTGAGACTGCAAAATAAGCTCACGTATTAAATTGACAAGGAATAAATGTTCGAGACGACTAAATAGGCACTAATGAAAAAGTTTAGATACAAAATTAGTCATTTTCCCTTGATACATAGGGGGAGGAATGAATTGAATGATTCATGTATAAAAGAATGTAAGTGGGAGATCCAGGGAAAAAATAAAAAAAAAATAAAAACATGTCTCAGACGTTGGTAGATAAGGCAATTTCAATTAATTCAAACTTTCAATTCTGAGCAGTGTGACACAGAATAAAAACCCAACAGTTGTTTGCTCACTTTTGCAAAACGATTGAAGAATGTGCAACAAGGACACCTAGAAACACACACGTCTGGAGCTACATAATACATGATTACCTGATGGTAGACATGATTATTCCACTGAAGATTGAATTAAAGAAGAAAATTAAAATCAACAAAAACAAAACAGATTAGTATTTACCTCTTTAAAAGCACTAAATATTCAGCTCTTTTATTCAATAAATAGTCATCTTTTAAAACAAATTATGCTCGAATAACCTATTTTTATTGCAATTTCCATTCATAATTAATAAAAAAAAGGACCTCAAGGTGCCCTAAAATAAAAAGTAAATTAAGAAAGTAGAATTTTAGTATCGTATTCAAAAATTTGTGTAGTACATAGCAAGAAATAGAAATTTGCAGCGATTGTGTAGTAAATCTAATTTCATTCATATGATCAAAGACCTAATTTCAACCATGGTTTTTTATACTAAAGCTAATCTCTTGTAAATGCATCAAAGACCTAACGCACATCATCAAATTTTGTTCAAAAACAAATTTCCTACTTTACAACACGATAAAAAAGTGAATAAAAGCAGATGAAAATCCCTGAAAAAAAACATCAAAACAAAAAAAAATAATCAAAAAAAGTGAAACTTGAAGAATCTCGATCCTTACCCAAATTTTTGGAAAATTTTCTGAGCAAACAAATTCTCAGGTGTTCCCTGCAATGGTTTTGGTTCGAAGTCAAAGTGAAATTGATCGAAAGAAAATTGGAAAAACTCTCACAGCAAGAAAATTTTAAGAGAGAAAAATGGTGGTGGATTTTGAGCAAGGAACTTGATAAGGAGGAGAGAGAGAGATTGACATGGAGGGAAATTGAGAAATTTGAAAAAGGGGAGAAGAAATGCTTCTGATTTTTTTTTTTTCTGGTTCTATTCTATGACGCTAATCTATTACCCCGTTTGGAATGTCAGTTTTTTGGGTATTTGTCTAAAACTTTATTGTAGTTTACTGTAGAAATTTTTTAAAAAATTTTTGAAATTTGTTTTTTTTTTTGAATATTTTGAAATATATAGTTTAAAAACTTTGAATAGTTTTTTGAGGTTACTGTAGCTAAAGTTTTTAAAAAACTTGTAACAGACAAACTTGACAAAAAACTTAAGCTTCCAAACAAGGCCTATGGCCCCGTTTGGCAAAGAAATTTTTTGGGTGTTTATCTAAAACTTTACTGTAACTTACTGTAAAAGTTGTAAAAAAAAATTTTTAAATGTGTAAATTTTTGGATATTTTGAAGTGTATAGTTTACAAATTTTGAGAAATTTTTTGCAGTTACTGTAGATAAAGTTATTAAAAAACTTGTAACAGACAAATTTGGCCAATGTGTTCCTTCATACTTTCCTCATCATCTCCACTTTCCCATGATGTTAGCCACTGAATCATAAATTTTGTGCCATTTCTGTGAGGAGAAGGAGTTTCAGATTCTGAAATTCTACTCATCATTCCACCATGAGGACTCCGAATCATCAGTGGTGAATCTTCTTTCAGAAGACCTTTCCATATTCCCTCAACGGATTGGCCCTGTTCCGGGATTGGCCCTTTTTCAATGTCTGAATTTAAAGTTTGAAGTATTTCTTGTTCAATAATGGCTTTCCTCGAAGCAAAAATACAGGTGTTATAGTTCTTGGGTATCGGACTATACAGAGCACTGGTTCAATCCAGCACATTGCAATGCAGCCTTCTTGTGTTAATCCCAATTAAGGAAAACCTTTCTTCATTACTTTTAGGAGTCTATCGCTATCAGCCCTTCCAAGAAATAGTGCCTGGTAGGCTGTTTCTATAGGCCTCTTTCCTTTCTGATCATCAGTTGAATTTGTTGGCTGCAAAAGGACTCTAATGAAGAGATCCTCGTCCAGGTGATCAGCAACCTGTTGCCAACTGTATAGCAACTTAGTTGCTCATTGTTCCAAAGTTCTTTGAACACTAAAAACTGTCACAATTGCTGGTACAGGCACCAACCGTAGTTTCCAAGCAAGAAGGGTACCAAAGCTCCCTCCTCCTCCACCTCTGATTGCCCAAAACAGATCCTAACTCATGGATTCACGATCAAGAATTCTGTGAGAAGAATCAACTATTCCAGCATCAACAACATTGTCAGCCCCAAGGCCATATTTTCTCATCGGAGTACCATTTGCTCCTGTAATGTAGCCACCAATTCCAACACTGGTGCAAAGACCCGCGGGAAATCCGTGAGTTCTACTTTTCTGAGCTATCCAATAATAAACTTCACCAATAGTTGCACCTGCCTGAACTCATGCGATGTTTTCAGCTATACTGACATTGATAGATCCAATATTGGAAATATCGATCAGAAAAACATGGTGATTTTGTCTCAGTAGTATAAGAAAGGCCTTCATAATCATGCCCTTCACTGCAGACTCTGAGCTGAATGCCAAGTTTTCTGGCGCATATAACAGCTACTTGAACTTGGAATTCATCCAATGGTTTGAAAATGAGCTTAGATTTGTGCCTGGATTGCTCCAAGCAGTAGATTCAAGAATTGAAGTAAAAGCAGAATTATTTTGAATAATAAAAGCTTCAGACATAGGGAGCGAAAGATCAGTATTTAAACAGACACGATAGTAAAATTCCTCCTCAATTCAATCTGAAGCAGCCCATGAAGCTGATAACTGGAGAACGGCACAGAACAATGGGAGGATGACAGAGCCAGAAGATGTCATATTTCTTGTTCAGGTCACAGGGTCACCAATCTGTTGGAAAAATAGAGCATAAGGATATCAAGATGATATCAAGACTTGTATTGAGGGCTGTTGGAAAAAAAGAGCATAAACAAAGATATCAAGATGATAACAAGACTTGTACCGGGGGTTGGAAAAAGAGCTTATGTTTTCATTCATCAACTCACTATTTATAGCATTTATATGAAACAGACTAACATACTTTTTAAATAACAAATCTCAACAAAACTAGTTAGCTAATAAATTGACACAATCTTCTACTTAACAAAACTTATCAAAAATATTTGTTAACAACTCAACATCATCTCTTGTTAAGAAATATCCTAACAACTACATTATTCAACAATTAACTAACTTATTCTAGTACCAAAAGAATTTAGAAAAATCTGCAATAATTGGCATATCTCAACACAGCCTGAGGATTGGGAATGACCCTCCTTAACATTGGTTTCCCATCATTAGGAATTATTGGTTTTCTTTTTTCTTTTTCTTTTTTTTTTTGGTATTGATGTTTTCACTCAGTTTCGGGCATTGTCCGAATCAAGATATTCCACTGTACAATAAAGAAGTCTTTCCTAAAAAATACCCCACATGACAGTAATATTGAAATAAGATGTTCTCTCTTAGTTTGGACAGATGTAAGTTTTACTATACTAGGGATTAAGTAATTGGAAGATGCAAATTGGAATTAAATCTCAACATATGAAGAGACTAAAATTGGGTTGTCTTGTCGAGTTCAAGTAAGCCAAGTAACATATCGTGTAGGTGTTGTGACTACAATAAATTGTATTTTTCTTGGGATTAAGCAGCTGTAAGTTGAAGATGCAAATTAGACTCAAATCTCAATACATATGAGGCTAAAATTTGATGGTCATGTTGAATTCAAGTAAGCCAAGAAGGGAGAGGATTGGGTTGAGTAGTACAGGAGGAGGGAGTGTAAGTGGGAAGTCTCAAATTCGAGAACTTTCATTTAAAAAAAAAAAGAAAGCCAAGTAATTTATCATGTAGGTGTTGTGGAACTTGGCCATTTGTAATTTGAGGAGGTCTTTGAGAAAATTTTTTTTAAGCAAAATACACAAAAATGATAATAGAGAGGATTCCAATAATGGAAAATTAGAAGGATGTTGAGTAAGGTATTTTGCAACTTATGAGCAGGGTGATAACCCTATGACATTGCATGACAGCACCATTTTTTTTTTTCTTAAATCAGCAAGGGAGGAGTGAGATTTAAAAAAGAGGCAGGAGAAGGAGAATTTGAATCTTAGACTTGTGAGTCATGAAGTCTAAACTTTATTCTCGATCTGTATTTGGGTATAGTGCTTAAATCAACTAATAATTACTTCTAATTTGATAGATACATATTAGAAAGTCATCAAATTGAAGGTATCTTGTAAACAATCAAGTTTAATAATAGTTAAGTTTATAAGAAACGTGAAATTACAGTTGAAGGGTGCAGAATGAAATTAATCATTCAATTTAACATACTTTTGTTTCACTTTTTTATTGTTTTAACTCTCCTACCGTCCCCACACTCTTCTTACCCTCAACTGCTAGGCCCCCATTTTATTTCACTTACTATTGTATAATTCTCTTATAGTTTAAGCATGGCGGTATAATTCTCTTGTAAGATAGAAGATTGACCGACATTAGTATTGGCGCTAGCTTGAATGCCTGTTATCAAATATTAAATCCTCGTATGTTTTATGGTTTATAACTGACACTTCAATACATATATTTGTAGATTAGGTAATATACTTTTTATTACGTTGTATAACTTGTCATTTCGTATTTGTCATTTATTTATTTAGTTGAACAATATTTGATTTGGCACTTAAATGCACATCATAGTTGCCATTAATCAAAGTGATTTCCGTCCATTTTCCATCTTCTATGAACCACAAGGTGGTTACGGCGGCATTTCAAATCATTAGGGGATTATATTGTAATAAGTAAAACCACAAAGGGTCACTTGTAATATATTCCAATGGATCCGCCTATGGTAGGTACTACTACAGTAGTGAAAGCATGGCTGTGTGGTTTAGAAATCAACGGCACATATAGTTTACTTAATTCAAGGCGGCCGTGTGTATCGGAAAGCAGAAGTAACTCACAGGTCTAAAAGCGCGTGTGTTACAATTAGTGGGGCCACACTAGAAAATAAATCTCTGGAAATGATAAAGAATGGGAAAAATGGAAATTATTTGAGGCTAATTATGCTATTTTTAGACCGGGCAAATTGCAAATGAAACATGAAATTAGAATCTTATATGAATCGGAACAATAATTGGAGGTCAAATGACATTTAAATATTTTATAAATAAGTAAACCCACACAAACAAGAATCTACCGATAATGTAGTGCAATCGAATTTGCGTAGATTACAAAAAAAGCAAAATTGCCAAATTAACTAAACAATGAACTTGTAGTTACAAATTAGTGAATTTACCAAACAAATTATGGTAATGCATACTTACACTTAAAAGATAATATGTTATTGTAGATAAGATTAATGGTACGAGTACAATATAACTTCATTTACCGATTATTTTCTATACTTTAATTCAATGTAGATTTTTTCAATACATATGTACGCTATCAATTGATTTATGTCCTAATTTTATATTCTTTTATGCACATATATATATGAGGTGCTACGTTATTCATGTATGTTTATATATATATATGTGTATGTATTTATCATATATGTACTTTCTTAATATTTTATATGTCTAGATATGAATACTTGCATCAGCTAGCCTCATTTTCAAATATGGAGAACTAAAGTTAATAACCGGACCAATTCACACGAAAATGCCAATAATCATTCCCTATGCCTAGGAAAGTTAACCAAAAATTATAAGAGTAAAACAATCATTGATATTCACCAAAGAGATGTTTTTGGATTCAACCACATTAACTTGGTACCCTTTTATTATTAAAACTTGGCAATAGCAGAAATAGAGGCAACAATCCAACATCAAACTTGGCATCACATACGAGCTAATCACTAAGAAGAAGAAAAAGAAAATGAATGAAAGACACTAGCACCATAACTGCTCCCCCCACACCTAAATCCTACATTGTCCTCAATGTGACAAATAAAAAGCAAAAGTGAAGCAAAAGTGAGAGGGAAAGCAACCACACTTCCCTGAAATCGGGGCATAGTGAAGGGCGAGGTGGAAACGGAGGTGCAAAGCCTGTAAGAAACAGAAACTGCGCCAAATCATGTGCCATGCCGGCGACATTGGCATCGACGTTGACCATGCGAGCCTCCAAAGTCTGAACCTGGAAAACTAAGAAGAGAGGAAGAAATGAGCTGAAATCGCGTTTCTGAAGCCTTTGTTGGGACACATAAAACGCGATTGAAAACGCGCCTTCAACTCGCGTTTTATAAGTCGCGTTTCCTTCACAAATCTTGCAGGAATGAAAACGCGATTGAAAACGCGCCTTCAACTCGCGTTTTCGTAAGTCGCGTTTTCTGCACGAATCTTGCAGGAATGAAAACGCGACTAAAAACGCGCCTTCAACTCGCGTTTTCTAAGTCGCGTATCACGGTGGCTTTCGGACGATTCTGATTGTGAGCTTCCTGCACGTCATCACGCGGGCACGTCAAAACTGAAGGGCACCTATAAATCGGCAAAAACGAAAACTGAAACCCAAAATTAGTCGAATTCAAGGAGAACACCTCTAAACTACCACACGGAATTGAACAAACAATTAAAATGAACAATTGGGTTGCCTCCCAAAAGCGCCTTTCTTTAATGTCTTTGGCTAGACAAAATAATGCTTCAATCAGAGAGTTCAGGCACTGCAAGGGTCACCTCCTCAACATTATTAACTTGAAATCCTTCATAAAAAGGTTTGAGACGATGACCATTAACCTTAAAAATCTTGTCAGTGTGAAGACTTTGAATTTCTACTGCACCATGAGGAAACACATTAGTCACAATAAAAGGTCCAATCCAACGAGAACGCAATTTACCAGGAAAAAGTTTAAGTCTAGAGTGAAAAAGAAGTACTTTTTGACCAATACAAAAAATTTTCCTTAAAATTGCTTTATCATGTAATGCTTTTGTCTTCTCCTTATAAATGCAAGAACTCTCATATGCATCATTTCGGACTTCCTCCAACTCTTGCAATTGCAACTTCCTGTGTTCTCCAGATTCATCCATCCGCATATTATAATTTTTAACTGCCCAATATGCCCTATGTTCCAATTCCACAGGTAGATGACAAGGTTTGCCAAAAATTAATCGGTAAGGAGACATACCTATGGGGGTCTTAAAAGCTGTACGGTAAGCCCAAAGTGCATCATCTAAGCGCAAACTCCAATCCTTTCTATTGGGATTCACCGTCTTTTCAAGTATCGACTTGATTTCTTTATTGGAGATTTCTGCTTGACCACTAGTCTGCGGATGATAGGACGTAGAAACCCGGTGAGTGACGCCATATTTCTTCAACAATGCTTCCATTACTCGATTGCAGAAGTGTGTCCCTCGGTCACTGATAATTGCTCTTGGCGTGCCATACCTGACAAAAATATGAGATTTAATAAAATCAACTACAACCTTAGCATTGTCAGTCCTAGTTGCCTTAGCCTCTATCCACTTTGAGACATAATCAACTGCAAGTAATATATACATATTACCAAAAGAGGAAGGAAATGGACCCATAAAATCTATACCCCATATATCGAAAATTTCACAAACCAGTATAGGAGTAAGAGGCATTTGATCTCTATGGCTTAAATTACCTGTCTTTTGACAATTTGCACATGATTTACAAAATAAGTATGCATCACTAAACAAAGTTGGCCAAAATAAACCACACTCTAAAACCTTTCTTGCAGTTCGCTTAGGGCCAAAATGTCCACCACACGCATATGAGTGACAGAAAGATAAAATTGATGGAACCTCTTCTTTAGACACACACCTGCGAATAATTTGATCAGAACAATATTTCCACAAGTATGGTTCATCCCACAAATAATATTTAACATCACTTTTAATTTTTTCCTTTTGAGCTCTAGA
Organism: Coffea arabica; assembly: GCF_036785885.1. Lineage (NCBI taxonomy): Eukaryota > Viridiplantae > Streptophyta > Magnoliopsida > Gentianales > Rubiaceae > Coffea > Coffea arabica. Next base: position 32,336,696 of record NC_092327.1, read on the forward strand.
CAAATCATTAGGTAGCGTTCTAGTAACCAGATAATTCACTAAATCAGCATACCAGGGAGTTGTCTTTTGAACTACAAAAAGATGCTCATCTGGAAAATTATCCTTCAAGGGAGCAGGTCCTTCACTATTGATCAAACGACTCAGATGATCAGCAACCATATTTTCGGCACCCCTTTTGTCATTAATTTCCAAATTAAATTCTTGCAGTAGGAGAATCCACCTTATAAGTCGTGGTTTGGCCTCTTTCTTGTTGAGCAAATATTTCAAAGCTGCATGGTCAGAATAAATAATGACTTTAGTGCCAAGTAAATAAGAACGGAATTTTTCTAAAGCAAAAACAATAGCTAAAAGCTCCTTTTCCGTAGTCGAATAATTGCACTGGGCACCATCCAAGGTCCTCGAGGCATAATAAATTACATAAGAAGCTCTGCCCTCCTTCTGGCCAAGTACTGCACCAACAACAAAATTGCTGGCATCACACATTATCTCGAAAGGAAGACTCCAATTTGGTGGTCGAACCACTGGTGCTGAAGTCAATGATCCCTTGAGCGTGTCAAATGCACTCTTGCAATTATCATCAAAATGAAATACCACATCCTTTTGAAGTAATTTGCATAGAGGATGGAATATCTTTGAAAAATCTTTGATGAAACGCCTATAAAAACCTGCATGACCAAGAAAAGAGCGAACTTCCCGCACACTTGCAGGGTAAGGTAAACATTTGATAATTTCTACCTTAGCCTTATCTACCTCAATTCCTTTTGCAGATACCACATGGCCTAAAATTATGCCTTGGTCCACCATAAAATGGCATTTCTCATAATTTAAAACAAGATTAGTCTCAATGCACCTTTTAAGAATTTTTGTGAGGTTAGTTAAACATTCATCAAAAGAATTACCATAAACAGTAAAATCATCCATAAACACTTCTATGATATTCTCCACATAATCAGAAAATATACTAACCATACACCTTTGGAATGTAGCAGGCGCATTACAAAGACCAAAAGGTATTCGTCTATAGGCAAATGTACCAAAAGGGCAAGTAAATGTGGTTTTCTCTTGATCTTCAGGCGCCACTGGAATTTGTAGAAAACCTGAAAAACCATCAAGACAGCAATAATGAGATTTTCCTGCCAACCTTTCCAACATCTGATCAATAAAAGGCAATGAAAAATGATCTTTACGAGTTAATGCATTTAATTTTCTAAAATCGGTACAAACTCTCCACCCATTTTGAACTCGAGTGGGCACTAACTCACCTTTAGGATTTTCAATAACAGTAATCCTGTCTTTTTAGGAACTACTTGAACAGGACTTACCCACTTACTATCCGAAATGGGATAGATTATACCTGTGTCAAGAAGTTTTAAAACTTCTTTCTTCACTACCTCCATCATTGGTGGGTTCAATCTCCGTTGAGCCTCTCTCGAAGGCTTAGCACCATCTTCTAACAAGATGCGATGCATGCAAGTGGCTGGACTTAATCCTTTTATGTCAGCCACTGTCCATCCTATTGCCTCCTTGTGGTCCTTCAACACCCGAATTAGTTTTTCTTCCTCTAAAGCAGTCAATTTACTGGAAATTATTACTGGGAGTGTATCTCCATCTCCCAAGAATGCATACTTTAAATTATCCGGTAACTGCTTTAATTCCACCTTCGGGGCTTGCACAATAGATGGCAAAAGCTGTGAATGAGACAGAGGTAATTCCAAGTAAGACACATTGGAAAATTCTGGACAAAGAGAATTCAATTCAAAAATAACTTCCTGCAATTCAAAAGGAAAAACAAACTTCCCTTTTATCTTTTGCAAATTTTCCTGACAGAGACCAGTAGAAATAGCAACCTTCAACGCATCGTCATTATTAAATTCAAAATTTTGCTGCGCCAAAGAATCAATTGCATCTATAACAAAAATTGAATGAGATTCACCAGGATATTTCATGGCATCATAAATACTAAATTTAATAACATCACCATCAAATTCCATAGTCAATGTGCCAGTGAAAACATCAATTTTTGTTCTAGAAGTTTTCAAAAATGGTCTCCCTAACAGTATTGGAGATGAATTAGAATTATCATCCTCCATATCAAGCACATAAAAATCTGCAGGAAAAATCAAATTATCAATTTGCACTAAAATATCCTCCAAAACTCCATCAGGATAGGCATTTGATCGATCAGCCAGTTGAATTATTACGCCCGTCTCTTTTAAAGGCCCAATGTTCATCAAATTATAAATAGAACGAGGCATAACATTTATCGAAGCACCCAAATCCAACATAGCTTTTTCAATTTTAATATTACCTATTTTGCAAGGGACAGTAAACATACCTGGGTCCTTGCATTTAGGAGGCAATTTTTTTTGCAAAACTGCCGAAACATTTTCTCCCATATGCACTTTCTCGTTTCCTTTCAACTTTTTCTTACCAGTGCATAACTCCTTCAAAAATTTAGCATATCTAGGAATTTGCTTAATTGCATCTAAAAGAGGGATATTTACCTCAACTTTTCGAAAAGTGTCCAAAATCTCCTGTTCTTGCTCTTGCTTTTTGGACTTTGCCAGTCGACTAGGAAATGGAGGCGGAGGTGTAACCACTTGTGTTGATTTTTCTCCAAAATCTGGTTGTTCCAAGGCTCTAGGTTGAGACACATTCCCCTCTTTTTCGAGCTCTTCCTCGATTGCTTGTTCAGAAATTTTCTTGCTCGGCTCAGGCAACTCTTTGCCACTTCTTAATGTGATGGCACTAGCATTTTGCTTGGGGTTGACAATTGTCTGCGAAGGTAGCTTTCCAGATAATTGGGACTCCAATCTATTGACTGTGGAAGCTAACTGGCTCATTTGATTCTCCAAATTATGAATGCTAGTTTTCGTCTCCTGTTGAAATTGTTGAGTGTTAGTAGCCAAAGATTTCACAATATCCTCAAGTGACATACCTGATTTAGGAGCAGGTTGTTGCTGTGAAAGTTGAGGTCTAGGTTGATATTGTGACTGTTGTGGAAATCCTGGTGGACTTACTGCATAATTAAAATTAGGATGATCCCTTCATCCTGGATTATAGGTATTTGCATAGGGATCATACCGTCTCTGAGGTGGTCCTGGAAATCCAACTGCATTAGCCTGCTCAGTCGAATCATCTTGGAGTGTGGGGCACATATCTGTTGGATGACTCGAACCATAGCAGATTCCACATGTTTTCAATTGCTGCATTTGTCCTATAGCTAACTTTTCAACCAAAGAAGTTAGACAATCTAATCTTTGCTCTATTGAAGAATTACTTACCTCATTGACTCTACGAGTCGTGTTATCCTGCCTGTCTCCAAATTGTTGAGCATTTGCAGCCATACTCGATATCAAATTTCTTGCCTCCGTGGGTGTTTTATTCACTAAGGAGCCCCCACTGGCAGCATCAATAATTCTTCTGTCAGTTTGGGACAGACCCTCATAAAAATACTGGATGAGGAGTTGGTCAGGAATTTGATGATGAGGACAACTAGCACATAGTTGCTTGAATCTTTCCCAATATTCATGTAGAGTCTCTCCATTGAATTGTCGAATTCCACAGATGTCTTTCCTAATGCTTGCAGCTCGGGATGCAGGAAAGAATTTTTCTAGAAAATGCTTCTTCATGTCTGTCCATGTGGATATTGACCCAGAGGGCAGATAATAGAGCCAATCCTTAGCTTTATCGGCTAAGGAAAATGGAAAGGCTCTTAATTTAATTTGCTCCTCTGTGACTCCCTGGGGTTTCATTGTCGAGCAAACCACATGGAATTCTTTGAGATGCTTGTGGGGATCTTCACCTGGTAAGCCATGAAAAGAAGGAAGTAAATGGATTAGTCCAGATTTTAACTCAAATGCAACCTCTAATGTAGGATAAGTAATGCATAGGGGCTGTTGATTTAAATCTGGTGCAGCCAATTCTCTCAATGTCCGTTCATTAGCCATGGTGCTATTTATCTCTTCCGTCTCACTAAATGAATCCACAAAATCTACTACTGAATTATGTCCAGTAGATGAGGAGGATGCCTCTGCTCGTTCTCTTGTTGCTTTTCTCAATGCACGAGCAGTCTTCTCTATCTCTGGATTATATTGCAGTTCACCTGTACGAGAAGATCTAGGCATAAACCAGTAACAATAAAAATAAAAATAAAAAAAATAAAAATAAACAAAGAAAATAAAATTCAAAGAAAATAAATTTATTTTGACACCAAGTCCCCGGCAACGGCGCCAAAATTTGTTGGGTGTCAAACCAGCAAAAATAAAATTCCTACTCTTAAGTCACGAATTAAGTCCACTATGGTACTGGATCAGGGACTTAGGCTGTGCAATGGGTTACTAGCTTCACCCTGGTGCCAGAGTTTGTTTGATCCGATATACCAAAGTGTATTAATTACGTGAAAGACAAAATTCGAATATAGCAGCGAGCAGGGTCGAATCCACAGGGACTTGGGAATTTATTTTGAATGAATGTAACATTAAATAGAAATGGGGGAAGTTGATATGGAACTGTCTAATTTAATTGCTCAAATTAAAAATATAAAGTAAATTGACGGAAGGAAAATCTCTAGTCAAAGGTATAATCTCCACTTATGGTTCGAATCACTGATCACAGATGCAGAGATAAAATCTTTCATTTACAAATAAACTGGTTATGGTTGTCAACAAGCTCTGACAACCTGCCTAACCTTCCTGATTCGATAACCACAACAAGCTCTGTAGTTATTGCCCTAGCCAATTAAGCAGTCCTAAACACGCTCTTAGGATTTAACCTATTGACAGCATTAATCATTAGACTGGCCACCAATTATAACCAACAAACACACACGCTCGGTTTATTTAGGCTATATCATATATTTCCGCAACAACGACTCAAAAGTTTCTACTACAATTGAATCATATCACTTGCCACATGCACAAAAATTACCCAACAATTACGGATTGAGCACTCTTAGATGGCTGTTAATTACTCACACAATTAAACAGTGATCAAGTATTTAATTGCAAGAAATAATCATATGCATAAGTGAACAGGAAATATATAAATACTTGCAAATTAAAGAACGTAGGGAAATCAATTCGATCTCACAGTTTTGTCGAACCAAAGTTTCGATTTAACCTCTGACTAGATGAAGAAATTAGCCACTCCTCATAGTTGAATTGCAGCCAAAAGTACTGGATTGCAAAGGCATTGCGTTTTTACTAGAAAGCAAGGAATAAAAGATGTTTTTCCCGTTGGGGAATATTGTCGAACACCTGGCGTGTGTCAGAGGCCAGTCCAGAGAAAGGAAACTAGAACTAAACTAAAAAGCTAAACTAGAGGTGTCCTTTTGCTTCTGTACGTCCTCTCCTTAAAAAGTCAAAAGTCAGATGACTCAAAGCTCTCTCCGGTGGTCCCCACACATGTGGACAAAGTCTCCAAAATTACTTCTTCTTCCAAGTCTCTCTACGTTCCTTTCTTTTAAGAGCCCAAATGACTTATAGCTTTGTGGTCCCCACCAATCCAAGGCCTAAGGATTGAAGCCTTTAGAAGTCTCCATATTCTCCATAAAGTCCCTCCTTTTTGGTAGTTTTCTGCTTCATTCCTGAAATTAAGTCCCGATACCAAATATGAGTAAATATCAGCAATTAACACAATATTTGTCAGGGATAGAAGGGAAAATTAATAATAAAAATACCAACAATTAACACCCTATCAATTCCCCCCACACCTAAACCATGCTTGTCCTCAAGCATGAGAACAAGAAACAAACACCAATATTTGATAGTGGCTATTGCTCTATCCAACAAATTGCCAAGATACCAAGAAAAATAATATTCAAGCATCAATGGTCAAGTCCAAGAAACATCACTCCGGTTAGCTTCTAAACCACAAATGCCTCTAATTCCAGGTTAACTAATCTAAGAAAAAGGAATGACACACAACAGTTATCAGCAAATGGTCCAACTATTAACCAAAATCTCAACATTAAATCCATAATTCGGCAAGCTGACTTTTATTACACACTAACACAACCTTCACTTTTTTCACATTTTTTCTACTTTTCTCTCTTTTTTTTTTCTTTCAATAGTAACAAAAGACTTAGTCGCTAGCCATTTGAGTCTTTTGACGCGAACTCCAACATTGGCCAGATGAAGGAGCCCGGTTACTCAGCTTCTATCGCCACGTGACCACGTACTCATAGAAGTTACTACCTTTTGACGCGAGAATCAACACTTTTAGTTGCAGATCCCCGGTTACTCAGTAGTAACTAATAGCGGAGTACAGTCAAATTTATTCATAGCTAAAAATCACAAAAACTCAATATAACACAAAAATCAAAAGAAAATTGCATCAGCTAGCCTCATTTTCAAACATGGAGAACTAAAGTTAATAACCGGACCAATTCACACGAAAATGCCAATAATCATTCCCTATGCCTAGGAAAGTTAACCAAAAATTATAAGAGTAAAACAATCATTGATATTCACCAAAGAGATGTTTTTGGATTCAACCACATTAACTTGGTACCCTTTTATTATTAAAACTTGGCAATAGCAGAAATAGAGGCAACAATCCAACATCAAACTTGGCATCACATACGAGCTAATCACTAAGAAGAAGAAAAAGAAAATGAATGAAAGACACTAGCACCATAACTGCTCCCCCCACACCTAAATCCTACATTGTCCTCAATGTGACAAATAAAAAGCAAAAGTGAAGCAAAAGTGAGAGGGAAAGCAACCACACTTCCCTGAAATCGGGGCATAGTGAAGGGCGAGGTGGAAACGGAGGTGCAAAGCCTGTAAGAAACAGAAACTGCGCCAAATCATGTGCCATGCCGGCGACATTGGCATCGACGTTGACCATGCGAGCCTCCAAAGTCTGAACCTGGAAAACTAAGAAGAGAGGAAGAAATGAGCTGAAATCGCGTTTCTGAAGCCTTTGTTGGGACACATAAAACGCGATTGAAAACGCGCCTTCAACTCGCGTTTTATAAGTCGCGTTTCCTTCACAAATCTTGCAGGAATGAAAACGCGATTGAAAACGCGCCTTCAACTCGCGTTTTCGTAAGTCGCGTTTTCTGCACGAATCTTGCAGGAATGAAAACGCGACTAAAAACGCGCCTTCAACTCGCGTTTTCTAAGTCGCGTATCACGGTGGCTTTCGGACGATTCTGATTGTGAGCTTCCTGCACGTCATCACGCGGGCACGTCAAAACTGAAGGGCACCTATAAATCGGCAAAAACGAAAACTGAAACCCAAAATTAGTCGAATTCAAGGAGAACACCTCTAAACTACCACACGGAATTGAACAAACAATTAAAATGAACAATTGGGTTGCCTCCCAAAAGCGCCTTTCTTTAATGTCTTTGGCTAGACAAAATAATGCTTCAATCAGAGAGTTCAGGCACTGCAAGGGTCACCTCCTCAACATTATTAACTTGAAATCCTTCATAAAAAGGTTTGAGACGATGACCATTAACCTTAAAAATCTTGTCAGTGTGAAGACTTTGAATTTCTACTGCACCATGAGGAAACACATTAGTCACAATAAAAGGTCCAATCCAACGAGAACGCAATTTACCAGGAAAAAGTTTAAGTCTAGAGTGAAAAAGAAGTACTTTTTGACCAATACAAAAAATTTTCCTTAAAATTGCTTTATCATGTAATGCTTTTGCCTTCTCCTTATAAATGCAAGAACTCTCATATGCATCATTTCGGATTTCCTCCAACTCTTGCAATTGCAACTTCCTGTGTTCTCCAGATTCATCCATCCGCATATTATAATTTTTAACTGCCCAATATGCCCTATGTTCCAATTCCACAGGTAGATGACAAGGTTTGCCAAAAATTAATCGGTAAGGAGACATACCTATGGGGGTCTTAAAAGCTGTACGGTAAGCCCAAAGTGCATCATCTAAGCGCAAACTCCAATCCTTTCTATTGGGATTCACCGTCTTTTCAAGTATCGACTTGATTTCTTTATTGGAGATTTCTGCTTGACCACTAGTCTGCGGATGATAGGACGTAGAAACCCGGTGAGTGACGCCATATTTCTTCAACAATGCTTCCATTACTCGATTGCAGAAGTGTGTCCCTCGGTCACTGATAATTGCTCTTGGCGTGCCATACCTGACAAAAATATGAGATTTAATAAAATCAACTACAACCTTAGCATTGTCAGTCCTAGTTGCCTTAGCCTCTATCCACTTTGAGACATAATCAACTGCAAGTAATATATACATATTACCAAAAGAGGAAGGAAATGGACCCATAAAATCTATACCCCATATATCGAAAATTTCACAAACCAGTATAGGAGTAAGAGGCATTTGATCTCTATGGCTTAAATTACCTGTCTTTTGACAATTTGCACATGATTTACAAAATAAGTATGCATCACTAAACAAAGTTGGCCAAAATAAACCACACTCTAAAACCTTTCTTGCAGTTCGCTTAGGGCCAAAATGTCCACCACACGCATATGAGTGACAGAAAGATAAAATTGATGGAACCTCTTCTTTAGACACACACCTGCGAATAATTTGATCAGAACAATATTTCCACAAGTATGGTTCATCCCACACATAATATTTAACATCACTTTTAATTTTTTCCTTTTGAGCTCTAGACAAATCATTAGGTAGCGTTCTAGTAACCAGATAATTCACTAAATCAGCATACCAGGGAGTTGTCTTTTGAACTACAAAAAGATGCTCATCTGGAAAATTATCCTTCAAGGGAGCAGGTCCTTCACTATTGATCAAACGACTGAGATGATCAGCAACCATATTTTCGGCACCCCTTTTGTCATTAATTTCCAAATTAAATTCTTGCAGTAGGAGAATCCACCTTATAAGTCGTGGTTTGGCCTCTTTCTTGTTGAGCAAATATTTCAAAGCTGCATGGTCAGAATAAATAATGACTTTAGTGCCAAGTAAATAAGAACGGAATTTTTCTAAAGCAAAAACAATAGCTAAAAGCTCCTTTTCCGTAGTCGAATAATTGCACTGGGCACCATCCAAGGTCCTCGAGGCATAATAAATTACATAAGAAGCTCTGCCCTCCTTCTGGCCAAGTACTGTACCAACAGCAAAATTGCTGGCATCACACATTATCTCGAAAGGAAGACTCCAGTTTGGTGGTCGAACCACTGGTGCTGAAGTCAATGATCCCTTGAGCGTGTCAAATGCACTCTTGCAATTATCATCAAAATGAAATACCACATCCTTTTGAAGTAATTTGCATAGAGGATGGGATATCTTTGAAAAATCTTTGATGAAACGCCTATAAAAACCTGCATGGCCAAGAAAAGAGCGAACTTCCCGCACACTTGCAGGGTAAGGTAAACATTTGATAATTTCTACCTTAGCCTTATCTACCTCAATTCCTTTTGCAGATACCACATGGCCTAAAATTATGCCTTGGTCCACCATAAAATGGCATTTTTCATAATTTAAAACAAGATTAGTCTCAATGCACCTTTTAAGAATTTTTGTGAGGTTAGTTAAACATTCATCAAAAGAATTACCATAGACAGTAAAATCATCCATAAACACTTCTATGATATTCTCCACATAATCAGAAAATATACTAACCATACACCTTTGGAATGTAGCAGGCGCATTACAAAGACCAAAAGGCATTCGTCTATAGGCAAATGTACCAAAAGGGCAAGTAAATGTGGTTTTCTCTTGATCTTCAGGCGCCAGTGGAATTTGTAGAAATCCTGAAAAATCATCAAGACAGCAATAATGAGATTTTCCTGCCAACCTTTCCAACATCTGATCAATAAAAGGCAATGGAAAATTATCTTTACGAGTTAATGCATTTAATTTTTTAAAATCGGTACAAACTCTCCACCCATTTTGAATTCGAGTGGGCACTAACTCACCTTTAGGATTTTCAATAACAGTAATTCCTGTCTTTTTAGGAACTACTTGAACAGGACTTACCCACTTACTATCCGAAATGGGATAGATTATACCTGTGTCAAGAAGTTTTAAAACTTCTTTCTTCACTACCTCCATCATTGGTGGGTTCAATCTCCGTTGAGCCTCTCTCGAAGGCTTAGCACCATCTTCTAACAAGATGCGATGCATGCAAGTGGCTGGACTTAATCCTTTTATGTCAGCCACTGTCCATCCTATTGCCTCCTTGTGGTCCTTCAACACCCGAATTAGTTTTTCTTCCTCTAAAGCAGTCAATTTACTGGAAATTATTACTGGGAGTGTATCTCCATCTCCCAAGAATGCATACTTTAAATTATCCGGTAACTGCTTTAAGTCCACCTTCGGGGCTTGCACAATAGATGGCAAAAGCTGTGAATGAGACAGAGGTAATTCCAAGTAAGACACATTGGAAAATTCTGGACAAAGAGAATTCAATTCAAAAATAACTTCCTGCAATTCAAAAGGAAAAACAAACTTCCTTTTTATCTTTTGCAAATTTTCCTGACAGAGACCAGTAGAAATAGCAACCTTCAACGCATCGTCATTATTAAATTCAAAATTTTGCTGCGCCAAAGAATCAATTACATCTATAACAAAAATTGAATGAGATTCATCAGGATATTTCATGGCATCATAAATACTAAATTTAATAACATCACCATCAAATTCCATAGTCAATGTGCCAGTGAAAACATCAATTTTTGTTCTAGCAGTTTTCAAAAATGGTCTCCCTAACAGTATTGGAGATGAATTAGAATTATCATCCTCCATATCAAGCACATAAAAATCTGCAAGAAAAATCAAATTATCAATTTGCACTAAAATATCCTCCAAAACTCCATCAGGATAGGCATTTGATCGATCAGCCAGTTGAATTATTACGCCCGTCTCTTTTAAAGGCCCAATGTTCATCAAATTATAAATAGAACGAGGCATAACATTTATCGAAGCACCCAAATCCAACATAGCTTTTTCAATTTTAATATTACCTATTTTGCAAGGGACAGTAAACATACCTGGGTCCTTGCATTTAGGAGGCAATTTTTTCTGCAAAACTGCCGAAACATTTTCTCCCATATGCACTTTCTCGTTTCCTTTCAACTTTTTCTTACCAGTGCATAACTTCTTCAAAAATTTAGCATATCTAGGAATTTGCTTAATTGCATCTAAAAGAGGGATATTTACCTCAACTTTTCGAAAAGTGTCCAAAATCTCCTGTTCTTGCTCTTGCTTTTTGGACTTTGCCAGTCGACTAGGAAATGGAGGCGGAGGTGTAACCACTTGTGTTGATTTTTCTCCAAAATCTGGTTGTTCCAAGGCTCTAGGTTGAGACACATTCCCCTCTTTTTCGAGCTCTTCCTCGATTGCTTGTTCAGAAATTTTCTTGCTCGGCTCAGGCAACTCTTTGCCACTTCTTAATGTGATGGCACTAGCATTTTGCTTGGGGTTGACAATTGTCTGCGAAGGTAGCTTTCCAGATAATTGGGACTCCAATCTATTGACTGTGGAAGCTAACTGGCTCATTTGATTCTCCAAATTATGAATGCTAGTTTTCGTCTCCTGTTGAAATTGTTGAGTGTTAGTAGCCAAAGATTTCACAATATCCTCAAGTGACATACCTGATTTAGGAGCAGGTTGTTGCTGTGAAAGTTGAGGTCTAGGTTGATATTGTGACTGTTGTGGAAATCCTGGTGGACTTACTGCATAATTAAAATTAGGATGATCCCTCCATCCTGGATTATAGGTATTTGCATAGGGATCATACCGTCTCTGAGGTGGTCCTGGAAATCCAACTGCATTAGCCTGCTCAGTCGAATCATCTTGGAGTGTGGGGCACATATCTGTTGGATGACTCGAACCATAGCAGATTCCACATGTTTTCAATTGCTGCATTTGTCCTATAGCTAACTTTTCAACCAAAGAAGTTAGACAATCTAATCTTTGCTCTATTGAAAAATTACTTACCTCATTGACTCTACGAGTCGTGTTATCCTGCCTGTCTCCAAATTGTTGAGCATTTGCAGCCATACTCGATATCAAATTTCTTGCCTCCGTGGGTGTTTTATTCACTAAGGAGCCCCCACTGGCAGCATCAATAATTCTTCTGTCAGTTTGGGACAGACCCTCATAAAAATACTGGATGAGGAGTTGGTCAGGAATTTGATGATGAGGACAACTAGCACATAGTTGCTTGAATCTTTCCCAATATTCATGTAGAGTCTCTCCATTGAATTGTCGAATTCCACAGATGTCTTTCCTAATGCTTGCAGCTCGGGATGCAGGAAAGAATTTTTCTAGAAAATGCTTCTTCATGTCTGTCCATGTGGATATTGACCCAGAGGGCAGATAATAGAGCCAATCCTTAGCTTTATCGGCTAAGGAAAATGGAAAGGCTCTTAATTTAATTTGCTCCTCTGTGACTCCCTGGGGTTTCATTGTCGAGCAAACCACATGGAATTCTTTGAGATGCTTGTGGGGATCTTCACCTGGTAAGCCATGAAAAGAAGGAAGTAAATGGATTAGTCCAGATTTTAACTCAAATGCAACCTCTAATGTAGGATAAGTAATGCATAGGGGCTGTTGATTTAAATCTGGTGCAGCCAATTCTCTCAATGTCCGTTCATTAGCCATGGTGCTATTTATCTCTTCCGTCTCACTAAATGAATCCACAAAATCTACTACTGAATTATGTCCAGTAGATGAGGAGGATGCCTCTGCTCGTTCTCTTGTTGCTTTTCTCAATGCACGAGCAGTCTTCTCTATCTCTGGATTATATTGCAGTTCACCTGTACGAGAAGATCTAGGCATAAACCAGTAACAATAAAAATAAAAATAAAAAAAATAAAAATAAACAAAGAAAATAAAATTCAAAGAAAATAAATTTATTTTGACACCAAGTCCCCGGCAACGGCGCCAAAATTTGTTGGGTGTCAAACCAGCAAAAATAAAATTCCTACTCTTAAGTCACGAATTAAGTCCACTATGGTACTGGAGCAGGGACTTAGGCTGTGCAATGGGTTACTAGCTTCACCCTGGTGCCAGAGTTTGTTTGATCCGATATACCAAAGTGTATTAATTACGTGAAAGACAAAATTCGAATATAGCAGCGAGCAGGGTCGAATCCACAGGGACTTGGGAATTTATTTTGAATGAATGTAACATTAAATAGAAATGGGGGAAGTTGATATGGAACTGTCTAATTTAATTGCTCAAATTAAAAATATAAAGTAAATTGACGGAAGGAAAATCTCTAGTCAAAGGTATAATCTCCACTTATGGTTCGAATCACTGATCACAGATGCAGAGATAAAATCTTTCATTTACAAATAAATTGGTTATGGTTGTCAACAAGCTCTGACAACCTGCCTAACCTTCCTGATTCGATAACCACAACAAGCTCTGTAGTTATTGCCCTAGCCAATTAAGCAGTCCTAAACACGCTCTTAGGATTTAACCTATTGACAGCATTAATCATTAGACTGGCCACCAATTATAACCAACAAACACACACGCTCGGTTTATTTAGGCTATATCATATATTTCCGCAACAACGACTCAAAAGTTTCTACTACAATTGAATCATATCACTTGCCACATGCACTAAAATTACCCAACAATTACGGATTGAGCACTCTTAGATGGCTGTTAATTACTCACACAATTAAACAGTGATCAAGTATTTAATTGCAAGAAATAATCATATGCATAAGTGAACAGGAAATATATAAATACTTGCAAATTAAAGAACGTAGGGAAATCAATTCGATCTCACAGTTTTGTCGAACCAAAGTTTCGATTTAACCTCTGACTAGATGAAGAAATTAGCCACTCCTCATAGTTGAATTGCAGCCAAAAGTACTGGATTGCAAAGGCATTGCGTTTTTACTAGAAAGCAAGGAATAAAAGATGTTTTTCCCGTTGGGGAATATTGTCGAACACCTGGCGTGTGTCAGAGGCCAGTCCAGAGAAAGGAAACTAGAACTAAACTAAAAAGCTAAACTAGAGGTGTCCTTTTGCTTCTGTACGTCCTCTCCTTAAAAAGCCAAAAGTCAGATGACTCAAAGCTCTCTCCGGTGGTCCCCACACATGTGGACAAAGTCTCCAAAATTACTTCTTCTTCCAAGTCTCTCTACGTTCCTTTCTTTTAAGAGCCCAAATGACTTATAGCTTTGTGGTCCCCACCAATCCAAGGCCTAAGGATTGAAGCCCTTAGAAGTCTCCATATTCTCCATAAAGTCCCTCCTTTTTGGTAGTTTTCTGCTTCATTCCTGAAATTAAGTCCCGATACCAAATATGAGTAAATATCAGCAATTAACACAATATTTGTCAGGGATAGAAGGGAAAATTAATAATAAAAATACCAACAATTAACACCCTATCAATTCCCCCCACACCTAAACCATGCTTGTCCTCAAGCATGAGAACAAGAAACAAACACCAATATTTGATAGTGGCTATTGCTCTATCCAACAAATTGCCAAGATACCAAGAAAAATAATATTCAAGCATCAATGGTCAAGTCCAAGAAACATCACTCCGGTTAGCTTCTAAACCACAAATGCCTCTAATTCCAGGTTAACTAATCTAAGAAAAAGGAATGACACACAACAGTTATCAGCAAATGGTCCAACTATTAACCAAAATCTCAACATTAAATCCATAATTCGGCAAGCTGACTTTTATTACACACTAACACAACCTTCACTTTTTTTCACATTTTTTCTACTTTTCTCTCTTTTTTTTTTCTTTCAATAGTAACAAAAGACTTAGTCGCTAGCCATTTGAGCCTTTTGACGCGAACTCCAACATTGGCCAGATGAAGGAGCCCGGTTACTCAGCTTCTATCGCCACGTGACCACGTACTCATAGAAGTTACTACCTTTTGACGCGAGAATCAACACTTTTAGGTGCAGATCCCCGGTTACTCAGTAGTAACTAATAGCGGAGTACAGTCAAGTTTATTCATAGCTAAAAATCACAAAAACTCAATATAACACAAAAATCAAAAGAAAACTTGCATCAGCTAGCCTCATTTTCAAACATGGAGAACTAAAGTTAATAACCGGACCAATTCACACGAAAATGCCAATAATCATTCCCTATGCCTAGGAAAGTTAACCAAAAATTATAAGAGTAAAACAATCATTGATATTCACCAAAGAGATGTTTTTGGATTCAACCACATTAACTTGGTACCCTTTTATTATTAAAACTTGGCAATAGCAGAAATAGAGGCAACAATCCAACATCAAACTTGGCATCACATACGAGCTAATCACTAAGAAGAAGAAAAAGAAAATGAATGAAAGACACTAGCACCATAACTGCTCCCCCCACACCTAAATCCTACATTGTCCTCAATGTGACAAATAAAAAGCAAAAGTGAAGCAAAAGTGAGAGGGAAAGCAACCACACTTCCCTGAAATCGGGGCATAGTGAAGGGCGAGGTGGAAACGGAGGTGCAAAGCCTGTAAGAAACAGAAACTGCGCCAAATCATGTGCCATGCCGGCGACATTGGCATCGACGTTGACCATGCGAGCCTCCAAAGTCTGAACCTGGAAAACTAAGAAGAGAGGAAGAAATGAGCTGAAATCGCGTTTCTGAAGCCTTTGTTGGGACACATAAAACGCGATTGAAAACGCGCCTTCAACTCGCGTTTTATAAGTCGCGTTTCCTTCACAAATCTTGCAGGAATGAAAACGCGATTGAAAACGCGCCTTCAACTCGCGTTTTCGTAAGTCGCGTTTTCTGCACGAATCTTGCAGGAATGAAAACGCGACTAAAAACGCGCCTTCAACTCGCGTTTTCTAAGTCGCGTATCACGGTGGCTTTCGGACGATTCTGATTGTGAGCTTCCTGCACGTCATCACGCGGGCACGTCAAAACTGAAGGGCACCTATAAATCGGCAAAAACGAAAACTGAAACCCAAAATTAGTCGAATTCAAGGAGAACACCTCTAAACTACCACACGGAATTGAACAAACAATTAAAATGAACAATTGGGTTGCCTCCCAAAAGCGCCTTTCTTTAATGTCTTTGGCTAGACAAAATAATGCTTCAATCAGAGAGTTCAGGCACTGCAAGGGTCACCTCCTCAACATTATTAACTTGAAATCCTTCATAAAAAGGTTTGAGACGATGACCATTAACCTTAAAAATCTTGTCAGTGTGAAGACTTTGAATTTCTACTGCACCATGAGGAAACACATTAGTCACAATAAAAGGTCCAATCCAACGAGAACGCAATTTACCAGGAAAAAGTTTAAGTCTAGAGTGAAAAAGAAGTACTTTTTGACCAATACAAAAAATTTTCCTTAAAATTGCTTTATCATGTAATGCTTTTGTCTTCTCCTTATAAATGCAAGAACTCTCATATGCATCATTTCGGACTTCCTCCAACTCTTGCAATTGCAACTTCCTGTGTTCTCCAGATTCATCCATCCGCATATTATAATTTTTAACTGCCCAATATGCCCTATGTTCCAATTCCACAGGTAGATGACAAGGTTTGCCAAAAATTAATCGGTAAGGAGACATACCTATGGGGGTCTTAAAAGCTGTACGGTAAGCCCAAAGTGCATCATCTAAGCGCAAACTCCAATCCTTTCTATTGGGATTCACCGTCTTTTCAAGTATCGACTTGATTTCTTTATTGGAGATTTCTGCTTGACCACTAGTCTGCGGATGATAGGACGTAGAAACCCGGTGAGTGACGCCATATTTCTTCAACAATGCTTCCATTACTCGATTGCAGAAGTGTGTCCCTCGGTCACTGATAATTGCTCTTGGCGTGCCATACCTGACAAAAATATGAGATTTAATAAAATCAACTACAACCTTAGCATTGTCAGTCCTAGTTGCCTTAGCCTCTATCCACTTTGAGACATAATCAACTGCAAGTAATATATACATATTACCAAAAGAGGAAGGAAATGGACCCATAAAATCTATACCCCATATATCGAAAATTTCACAAACCAGTATAGGAGTAAGAGGCATTTGATCTCTATGGCTTAAATTACCTGTCTTTTGACAATTTGCACATGATTTACAAAATAAGTATGCATCACTAAACAAAGTTGGCCAAAATAAACCACACTCTAAAACCTTTCTTGCAGTTCGCTTAGGGCCAAAATGTCCACCACACGCATATGAGTGACAGAAAGATAAAATTGATGGAACCTCTTCTTTAGACACACACCTGCGAATAATTTGATCAGAACAATATTTCCACAAGTATGGTTCATCCCACAAATAATATTTAACATCACTTTTAATTTTTTCCTTTTGAGCTCTAGACAAATCATTAGGTAGCGTTCTAGTAACCAGATAATTCACTAAATCAGCATACCAGGGAGTTGTCTTTTGAACTACAAAAAGATGCTCATCTGGAAAATTATCCTTCAAGGGAGCAGGTCCTTCACTATTGATCAAACGACTCAGATGATCAGCAACCATATTTTCGGCACCCCTTTTGTCATTAATTTCCAAATTAAATTCTTGCAGTAGGAGAATCCACCTTATAAGTCGTGGTTTGGCCTCTTTCTTGTTGAGCAAATATTTCAAAGCTGCATGGTCAGAATAAATAATGACTTTAGTGCCAAGTAAATAAGAACGGAATTTTTCTAAAGCAAAAACAATAGCTAAAAGCTCCTTTTCCGTAGTCGAATAATTGCACTGGGCACCATCCAAGGTCCTCGAGGCATAATAAATTACATAAGAAGCTCTGCCCTCCTTCTGGCCAAGTACTGCACCAACAACAAAATTGCTGGCATCACACATTATCTCGAAAGGAAGACTCCAATTTGGTGGTCGAACCACTGGTGCTGAAGTCAATGATCCCTTGAGCGTGTCAAATGCACTCTTGCAATTATCATCAAAATGAAATACCACATCCTTTTGAAGTAATTTGCATAGAGGATGGAATATCTTTGAAAAATCTTTGATGAAACGCCTATAAAAACCTGCATGACCAAGAAAAGAGCGAACTTCCCGCACACTTGCAGGGTAAGGTAAACATTTGATAATTTCTACCTTAGCCTTATCTACCTCAATTCCTTTTGCAGATACCACATGGCCTAAAATTATGCCTTGGTCCACCATAAAATGGCATTTCTCATAATTTAAAACAAGATTAGTCTCAATGCACCTTTTAAGAATTTTTGTGAGGTTAGTTAAACATTCATCAAAAGAATTACCATAAACAGTAAAATCATCCATAAACACTTCTATGATATTCTCCACATAATCAGAAAATATACTAACCATACACCTTTGGAATGTAGCAGGCGCATTACAAAGACCAAAAGGTATTCGTCTATAGGCAAATGTACCAAAAGGGCAAGTAAATGTGGTTTTCTCTTGATCTTCAGGCGCCACTGGAATTTGTAGAAAACCTGAAAAACCATCAAGACAGCAATAATGAGATTTTCCTGCCAACCTTTCCAACATCTGATCAATAAAAGGCAATGAAAAATGATCTTTACGAGTTAATGCATTTAATTTTCTAAAATCGGTACAAACTCTCCACCCATTTTGAACTCGAGTGGGCACTAACTCACCTTTAGGATTTTCAATAACAGTAATCCTGTCTTTTTAGGAACTACTTGAACAGGACTTACCCACTTACTATCCGAAATGGGATAGATTATACCTGTGTCAAGAAGTTTTAAAACTTCTTTCTTCACTACCTCCATCATTGGTGGGTTCAATCTCCGTTGAGCCTCTCTCGAAGGCTTAGCACCATCTTCTAACAAGATGCGATGCATGCAAGTGGCTGGATTTAATCCTTTTATGTCAGCCACTGTCCATCCTATTGCCTCCTTGTGGTCCTTCAACACCCGAATTAGTTTTTTTTCGTCTAAAGCAGTCAATTTATTGGAAATTATTACTGGGAGTGTATCTCCATCTCCCAAGAATGCATACTTTAAATTATCCGGTAACTGCTTTAATTCCACCTTCGGGGCTTGCACAATAGATGGCAAAAGCTGTGAATGAGACAGAGGTAATTCCAAGTAAGACACATTGGAAAATTCTGGACAAAGAGAATTCAATTCAAAAATAACTTCCTGCAATTCAAAAGGAAAAACAAACTTCCCTTTTATCTTTTGCAAATTTTCCTGACAGAGACCAGTAGAAATAGCAACCTTCAACGCATCGTCATTATTAAATTCAAAATTTTGCTGCGCCAAAGAATCAATTACATCTATAACAAAAATTGAATGAGATTCACCAGGATATTTCATGGCATCATAAATACTAAATTTAATAACATCACCATCAAATTCCATAGTCAATGTGCCAGTGAAAACATCAATTTTTGTTCTAGCAGTTTTCAAAAATGGTCTCCCTAACAGTATTGGAGATGAATTAGAATTATCATCCTCCATATCAAGCACATAAAAATCTGCAGGAAAAATCAAATTATCAATTTGCACTAAAATATCCTCCAAAACTCCATCAGGATAGGCATTTGATCGATCAGCCAGTTGAATTATTACGCCCGTCTCTTTTAAAGGCCCAATGTTCATCAAATTATAAATAGAACGAGGCATAACATTTATCGAAGCACCCAAATCCAACATAGCTTTTTCAATTTTAATATTACCTATTTTGCAAGGGACAGTAAACATACCTGGGTCCTTGCATTTAGGAGGCAATTTTTTCTGCAAAACTGCCGAAACATTTTCTCCCATATGCACTTTCTCGTTTCCTTTCAACTTTTTCTTACCAGTGCATAACTCCTTCAAAAATTTAGCATATCTAGGAATTTGCTTAATTGCATCTAAAAGAGGGATATTTACCTCAATTTTTCGAAAAGTGTCCAAAATCTCCTGTTCTTGCTCTTGCTTTTTGGACTTTGCCAGTCGACTAGGAAATGGAGGCGGAGGTGTAACCACTTGTGTTGATTTTTCTCCAAAATCTGGTTGTTCCAAGGCTCTAGGTTGAGACACATTCCCCTCTTTTTCGAGCTCTTCCTCGATTGCTTGTTCAGAAATTTTCTTGCTCGGCTCAGGCAACTCTTTGCCACTTCTTAATGTGATGGCACTAGCATTTTGCTTGGGGTTGACAATTGTCTGCGAAGGTAGCTTTCCAGATAATTGGGACTCCAATCTATTGACTGTGGAAGCTAACTGGCTCATTTGATTCTCCAAATTATGAATGCTAGTTTTCGTCTCCTGTTGAAATTGTTGAGTGTTAGTAGCCAAAGATTTCACAATATCCTCAAGTGACATACCTGATTTAGGAGCAGGTTGTTGCTGTGAAAGTTGAGGTCTAGGTTGATATTGTGACTGTTGTGGAAATCCTGGTGGACTTACTGCATAATTAAAATTAGGATGATCCCTCCATCCTGGATTATAGGTATTTGCATAGGGATCATACCGTCTCTGAGGTGGTCCTGGAAATCCAACTGCATTAGCCTGCTCAGTCGAATCATCTTGGAGTGTGGGGCACATATCTGTTGGATGACTCGAACCATAGCAGATTCCACATGTTTTCAATTGCTGCATTTGTCCTATAGCTAACTTTTCAACCAAAGAAGTTAGACAATCTAATCTTTGCTCTATTGAAGAATTACTTACCTCATTGACTCTACGAGTCGTGTTATCCTGCCTGTCTCCAAATTGTTGAGCATTTGCAGCCATACTCGATATCAAATTTCTTGCCTCCGTGGGTGTTTTATTCACTAAGGAGCCCCCACTGGCAGCATCAATAATTCTTCTGTCAGTTTGGGACAGACCCTCATAAAAATACTGGATGAGGAGTTGGTCAGGAATTTGATGATGAGGACAACTAGCACATAGTTGCTTGAATCTTTCCCAATATTCATGTAGAGTCTCTCCATTGAATTGTCGAATTCCACAGATGTCTTTCCTAATGCTTGCAGCTCGGGATGCAGGAAAGAATTTTTCTAGAAAATGCTTCTTCATGTCTGTCCATGTGGATATTGACCCAGAGGGCAGATAATAGAGCCAATCCTTAGCTTTATCGGCTAAGGAAAATGGAAAGGCTCTTAATTTAATTTGCTCCTCTGTGACTCCCTGGGGTTTCATTGTCGAGCAAACCACATGGAATTCTTTGAGATGCTTGTGGGGATTTTCACCTGGTAAGCCATGAAAAGAAGGAAGTAAATGGATTAGTCCAGATTTTAACTCAAATGCAACCTCTAATGTAGGATAAGTAATGCATAGGGGCTGTTGATTTAAATCTGGTGCAGCCAATTCTCTCAATGTCCGTTCATTAGCCATGGTGCTATTTATCTCTTCCGTCTCACTAAATGAATCCACAAAATCTACTACTGAATTATGTCCAGTAGATGAGGAGGATGCCTCTGCTCGTTCTCTTGTTGCTTTTCTCAATGCACGAGCAGTCTTCTCTATCTCAGGATTATATTGCAGTTCACCTGTACGAGAAGATCTAGGCATAAACCAGTAACAATAAAAATAAAAATAAAAAAAATAAAAATAAACAAAGAAAATAAAATTCAAAGAAAATAAATTTATTTTGACACCAAGTCCCCGGCAACGGCGCCAAAATTTGTTGGGTGTCAAACCAGCAAAAATAAAATTCCTACTCTTAAGTCACGAATTAAGTCCACTATGGTACTGGAGCAGGGACTTAGGCTGTGCAATGGGTTACTAGCTTCACCCTGGTGCCAGAGTTTGTTTGATCCGATATACCAAAGTGTATTAATTACGTGAAAGACAAAATTCGAATATAGCAGCGAGCAGGGTCGAATCCACAGGGACTTGGGAATTTATTTTGAATGAATGTAACATTAAATAAAAATGGGGGAAGTTGATATGGAACTGTCTAATTTAATTGCTCAAATTAAAAATATAAAGTAAATTGACGGAAGGAAAATCTCTAGTCAAAGGTATAATCTCCACTTATGGTTCGAATCACTGATCACAGATGCAGAGATAAAATCTTTCATTTACAAATAAACTGGTTATGGTTGTCAACAAGCTCTGACAACCTGCCTAACCTTCCTGATTCGATAACCACAACAAGCTCTGTAGTTATTGCCCTAGCCAATTAAGCAGTCCTAAACACGCTCTTAGGATTTAACCTATTGACAGCATTAATCATTAGACTGGCCACCAATTATAACCAACAAACACACACGCTCGGTTTATTTAGGCTATATCATATATTTCCGCAACAACGACTCAAAAGTTTCTACTACAATTGAATCATATCACTTGCCACATGCACTAAAATTACCCAACAATTACGGATTGAGCACTCTTAGATGGCTGTTAATTACTCACACAATTAAACAGTGATCAAGTATTTAATTGCAAGAAATAATCATATGCATAAGTGAACAGGAAATATATAAATACTTGCAAATTAAAGAACGTAGGGAAATCAATTCGATCTCACAGTTTTGTCGAACCAAAGTTTCGATTTAACCTCTGACTAGATGAAGAAATTAGCCACTCCTCATAGTTGAATTGCAGCCAAAAGTACTGGATTGCAAAGGCATTGCGTTTTTACTAGAAAGCAAGGAATAAAAGATGTTTTTCCCGTTGGGGAATATTGTCGAACACCTGGCGTGTGTCAGAGGCCAGTCCAGAGAAAGGAAACTAGAACTAAACTAAAAAGCTAAACTAGAGGTGTCCTTTTGCTTCTGTACGTCCTCTCCTTAAAAAGCCAAAAGTCAGATGACTCAAAGCTCTCTCCGGTGGTCCCCACACATGTGGACAAAGTCTCCAAAATTACTTCTTCTTCCAAGTCTCTCTACGTTCCTTTCTTTTAAGAGCCCAAATGACTTATAGCTTTGTGGTCCCCACCAATCCAAGGCCTAAGGATTGAAGCCCTTAGAAGTCTCCATATTCTCCATAAAGTCCCTCCTTTTTGGTAGTTTTCTGCTTCATTCCTGAAATTAAGTCCCGATACCAAATATGAGTAAATATCAGCAATTAACACAATATTTGTCAGGGATAGAAGGGAAAATTAATAATAAAAATACCAACAATTAACACCCTATCAATTCCCCCCACACCTAAACCATGCTTGTCCTCAAGCATGAGAACAAGAAACAAACACCAATATTTGATAGTGGCTATTGCTCTATCCAACAAATTGCCAAGATACCAAGAAAAATAATATTCAAGCATCAATGGTCAAGTCCAAGAAACATCACTCCGGTTAGCTTCTAAACCACAAATGCCTCTAATTCCAGGTTAACTAATCTAAGAAAAAGGAATGACACACAACAGTTATCAGCAAATGGTCCAACTATTAACCAAAATCTCAACATTAAATCCATAATTCGGCAAGCTGACTTTTATTACACACTAACACAACCTTCACTTTTTTTCACATTTTTTCTACTTTTCTCTCTTTTTTTTTTCTTTCAATAGTAACAAAAGACTTAGTCGCTAGCCATTTGAGCCTTTTGACGCGAACTCCAACATTGGCCAGATGAAGGAGCCCGGTTACTCAGCTTCTATCGCCACGTGACCACGTACTCATAGAAGTTACTACCTTTTGACGCGAGAATCAACACTTTTAGGTGCAGATCCCCGGTTACTCAGTAGTAACTAATAGCGGAGTACAGTCAAGTTTATTCATAGCTAAAAATCACAAAAACTCAATATAACACAAAAATCAAAAGAAAATTGCATCAGCTAGCCTCATTTTCAAACATGGAGAACTAAAGTTAATAACCGGACCAATTCACACGAAAATGCCAATAATCATTCCCTATGCCTAGGAAAGTTAACCAAAAATTATAAGAGTAAAACAATCATTGATATTCACCAAAGAGATGTTTTTGGATTCAACCACATTAACTTGGTACCCTTTTATTATTAAAACTTGGCAATAGCAGAAATAGAGGCAACAATCCAACATCAAACTTGGCATCACATACGAGCTAATCACTAAGAAGAAGAAAAAGAAAATGAATGAAAGACACTAGCACCATAACTGCTCCCCCCACACCTAAATCCTACATTGTCCTCAATGTGACAAATAAAAAGCAAAAGTGAAGCAAAAGTGAGAGGGAAAGCAACCACACTTCCCTGAAATCGGGGCATAGTGAAGGGCGAGATGGAAACGGAGGTGCAAAGCCTGTAAGAAACAGAAACTGCGCCAAATCATGTGCCATGCCGGCGACATTGGCATCGACGTTGACCATGCGAGCCTCCAAAGTCTGAACCTGGAAAACTAAGAAGAGAGGAAGAAATGAGCTGAAATCGCGTTTCTGAAGCCTTTGTTGGGACACATAAAACGCGATTGAAAACGCGCCTTCAACTCGCGTTTTATAAGTCGCGTTTCCTTCACAAATCTTGCAGGAATGAAAACGCGATTGAAAACGCGCCTTCAACTCGCGTTTTCGTAAGTCGCGTTTTCTGCACGAATCTTGCAGGAATGAAAACGCGACTAAAAACGCGCCTTCAACTCGCGTTTTCTAAGTCGCGTATCACGGTGGCTTTCGGACGATTCTGATTGTGAGCTTCCTGCACGTCATCACGCGGGCACGTCAAAACTGAAGGGCACCTATAAATCGGCAAAAACGAAAACTGAAACCCAAAATTAGTCGAATTCAAGGAGAACACCTCTAAACTACCACACGGAATTGAACAAACAATTAAAATGAACAATTGGGTTGCCTCCCAAAAGCGCCTTTCTTTAATGTCTTTGGCTAGACAAAATAATGCTTCAATCAGAGAGTTCAGGCACTGCAAGGGTCACCTCCTCAACATTATTAACTTGAAATCCTTCATAAAAAGGTTTGAGACGATGACCATTAACCTTAAAAATCTTGTCAGTGTGAAGACTTTGAATTTCTACTGCACCATGAGGAAACACATTAGTCACAATAAAAGGTCCAATCCAACGAGAACGCAATTTACCAGGAAAAAGTTTAAGTCTAGAGTGAAAAAGAAGTACTTTTTGACCAATACAAAAAATTTTCCTTAAAATTGCTTTATCATGTAATGCTTTTGTCTTCTCCTTATAAATGCAAGAACTCTCATATGCATCATTTCGGACTTCCTCCAACTCTTGCAATTGCAACTTCCTGTGTTCTCCAGATTCATCCATCCGCATATTATAATTTTTAACTGCCCAATATGCCCTATGTTCCAATTCCACAGGTAGATGACAAGGTTTGCCAAAAATTAATCGGTAAGGAGACATACCTATGGGGGTCTTAAAAGCTGTACGGTAAGCCCAAAGTGCATCATCTAAGCGCAAACTCCAATCCTTTCTATTGGGATTCACCGTCTTTTCAAGTATCGACTTGATTTCTTTATTGGAGATTTCTGCTTGACCACTAGTCTGCGGATGATAGGACGTAGAAACCCGGTGAGTGACGCCATATTTCTTCAACAATGCTTCCATTACTCGATTGCAGAAGTGTGTCCCTCGGTCACTGATAATTGCTCTTGGCGTGCCATACCTGACAAAAATATGAGATTTAATAAAATCAACTACAACCTTAGCATTGTCAGTCCTAGTTGCCTTAGCCTCTATCCACTTTGAGACATAATCAACTGCAAGTAATATATACATATTACCAAAAGAGGAAGGAAATGGACCCATAAAATCTATACCCCATATATCGAAAATTTCACAAACCAGTATAGGAGTAAGAGGCATTTGATCTCTATGGCTTAAATTACCTGTCTTTTGACAATTTGCACATGATTTACAAAATAAGTATGCATCACTAAACAAAGTTGGCCAAAATAAACCACACTCTAAAACCTTTCTTGCAGTTCGCTTAGGGCCAAAATGTCCACCACACGCATATGAGTGACAGAAAGATAAAATTGATGGAACCTCTTCTTTAGACACACACCTGCGAATAATTTGATCAGAACAATATTTCCACAAGTATGGTTCATCCCACACATAATATTTAACATCACTTTTAATTTTTTCCTTTTGAGCTCTAGACAAATCATTAGGTAGCGTTCTAGTAACCAGATAATTCACTAAATCAGCATACCAGGGAGTTGTCTTTTGAACTACAAAAAGATGCTCATCTGGAAAATTATCCTTCAAGGGAGCAGGTCCTTCACTATTGATCAAACGACTCAGATGATCAGCAACCATATTTTCGGCACCCCTTTTGTCATTAATTTCCAAATTAAATTCTTGCAGTAGGAGAATCCACCTTATAAGTCGTGGTTTGGCCTCTTTCTTGTTGAGCAAATATTTCAAAGCTGCATGGTCAGAATAAATAATGACTTTAGTGCCAAGTAAATAAGAACGGAATTTTTCTAAAGCAAAAACAATAGCTAAAAGCTCCTTTTCCGTAGTCGAATAATTGCACTGGGCACCATCCAAGGTCCTCGAGGCATAATAAATTACATAAGAAGCTCTGCCCTCCTTCTGGCCAAGTACTGCACCAACAACAAAATTGCTGGCATCACACATTATCTCGAAAGGAAGACTCCAATTTGGTGGTCGAACCACTGGTGCTGAAGTCAATGATCCCTTGAGCGTGTCAAATGCACTCTTGCAATTATCATCAAAATGAAATACCACATCCTTTTGAAGTAATTTGCATAGAGGATGGAATATCTTTGAAAAATCTTTGATGAAACGCCTATAAAAACCTGCATGACCAAGAAAAGAGCGAACTTCCCGCACACTTGCAGGGTAAGGTAAACATTTGATAATTTCTACCTTAGCCTTATCTACCTCAATTCCTTTTGCAGATACCACATGGCCTAAAATTATGCCTTGGTCCACCATAAAATGGCATTTCTCATAATTTAAAACAAGATTAGTCTCAATGCACCTTTTAAGAATTTTTGTGAGGTTAGTTAAACATTCATCAAAAGAATTACCATAAACAGTAAAATCATCCATAAACACTTCTATGATATTCTCCACATAATCAGAAAATATACTAACCATACACCTTTGGAATGTAGCAGGCGCATTACAAAGACCAAAAGGTATTCGTCTATAGGCAAATGTACCAAAAGGGCAAGTAAATGTGGTTTTCTCTTGATCTTCAGGCGCCACTGGAATTTGTAGAAAACCTGAAAAACCATCAAGACAGCAATAATGAGATTTTCCTGCCAACCTTTCCAACATCTGATCAATAAAAGGCAATGAAAAATGATCTTTACGAGTTAATGCATTTAATTTTCTAAAATCGGTACAAACTCTCCACCCATTTTGAACTCGAGTGGGCACTAACTCACCTTTAGGATTTTCAATAACAGTAATCCTGTCTTTTTAGGAACTACTTGAACAGGACTTACCCACTTACTATCCGAAATGGGATAGATTATACCTGTGTCAAGAAGTTTTAAAACTTCTTTCTTCACTACCTCCATCATTGGTGGGTTCAATCTCCGTTGAGCCTCTCTCGAAGGCTTAGCACCATCTTCTAACAAGATGCGATGCATGCAAGTGGCTGGATTTAATCCTTTTATGTCAGCCACTGTCCATCCTATTGCCTCCTTGTGGTCCTTCAACACCCGAATTAGTTTTTCTTCGTCTAAAGCAGTCAATTTATTGGAAATTATTACTGGGAGTGTATCTCCATCTCCCAAGAATGCATACTTTAAATTATCCGGTAACTGCTTTAATTCCACCTTCGGGGCTTGCACAATAGATGGCAAAAGCTGTGAATGAGACAGAGGTAATTCCAAGTAAGACACATTGGAAAATTCTGGACAAAGAGAATTCAATTCAAAAATAACTTCCTGCAATTCAAAAGGAAAAACAAACTTCCCTTTTATCTTTTGCAAATTTTCCTGACAGAGACCAGTAGAAATAGCAACCTTCAACGCATCGTCATTATTAAATTCAAAATTTTGCTGCGCCAAAGAATCAATTACATCTATAACAAAAATTGAATGAGATTCACCAGGATATTTCATGGCATCATAAATACTAAATTTAATAACATCACCATCAAATTCCATAGTCAATGTGCCAGTGAAAACATCAATTTTTGTTCTAGCAGTTTTCAAAAATGGTCTCCCTAACAGTATTGGAGATGAATTAGAATTATCATCCTCCATATCAAGCACATAAAAATCTGCAGGAAAAATCAAATTATCAATTTGCACTAAAATATCCTCCAAAACTCCATCAGGATAGGCATTTGATCGATCAGCCAGTTGAATTATTACGCCCGTCTCTTTTAAAGGCCCAATGTTCATCAAATTATAAATAGAACGAGGCATAACATTTATCGAAGCACCCAAATCCAACATAGCTTTTTCAATTTTAATATTACCTATTTTGCAAGGGACAGTAAACATACCTGGGTCCTTGCATTTAGGAGGCAATTTTTTCTGCAAAACTGCCGAAACATTTTCTCCCATATGCACTTTCTCGTTTCCTTTCAACTTTTTCTTACCAGTGCATAACTCCTTCAAAAATTTAGCATATCTAGGAATTTGCTTAATTGCATCTAAAAGAGGGATATTTACCTCAATTTTTCGAAAAGTGTCCAAAATCTCCTGTTCTTGCTCTTGCTTTTTGGACTTTGCCAGTCGACTAGGAAATGGAGGCGGAGGTGTAACCACTTGTGTTGATTTTTCTCCAAAATCTGGTTGTTCCAAGGCTCTAGGTTGAGACACATTCCCCTCTTTTTCGAGCTCTTCCTCGATTGCTTGTTCAGAAATTTTCTTGCTCGGCTCAGGCAACTCTTTGCCACTTCTTAATGTGATGGCACTAGCATTTTGCTTGGGGTTGACAATTGTCTGCGAAGGTAGCTTTCCAGATAATTGGGACTCCAATCTATTGACTGTGGAAGCTAACTGGCTCATTTGATTCTCCAAATTATGAATGCTAGTTTTCGTCTCCTGTTGAAATTGTTGAGTGTTAGTAGCCAAAGATTTCACAATATCCTCAAGTGACATACCTGATTTAGGAGCAGGTTGTTGCTGTGAAAGTTGAGGTCTAGGTTGATATTGTGACTGTTGTGGAAATCCTGGTGGACTTACTGCATAATTAAAATTAGGATGATCCCTCCATCCTGGATTATAGGTATTTGCATAGGGATCATACCGTCTCTGAGGTGGTCCTGGAAATCCAACTGCATTAGCCTGCTCAGTCGAATCATCTTGGAGTGTGGGGCACATATCTGTTGGATGACTCGAACCATAGCAGATTCCACATGTTTTCAATTGCTGCATTTGTCCTATAGCTAACTTTTCAACCAAAGAAGTTAGACAATCTAATCTTTGCTCTATTGAAGAATTACTTACCTCATTGACTCTACGAGTCGTGTTATCCTGCCTGTCTCCAAATTGTTGAGCATTTGCAGCCATACTCGATATCAAATTTCTTGCCTCCGTGGGTGTTTTATTCACTAAGGAGCCCCCACTGGCAGCATCAATAATTCTTCTGTCAGTTTGGGACAGACCCTCATAAAAATACTGGATGAGGAGTTGGTCAGGAATTTGATGATGAGGACAACTAGCACATAGTTGCTTGAATCTTTCCCAATATTCATGTAGAGTCTCTCCATTGAATTGTCGAATTCCACAGATGTCTTTCCTAATGCTTGCAGCTCGGGATGCAGGAAAGAATTTTTCTAGAAAATGCTTCTTCATGTCTGTCCATGTGGATATTGACCCAGAGGGCAGATAATAGAGCCAATCCTTAGCTTTATCGGCTAAGGAAAATGGAAAGGCTCTTAATTTAATTTGCTCCTCTGTGACTCCCTGGGGTTTCATTGTCGAGCAAACCACATGGAATTCTTTGAGATGCTTGTGGGGATTTTCACCTGGTAAGCCATGAAAAGAAGGAAGTAAATGGATTAGTCCAGATTTTAACTCAAATGCAACCTCTAATGTAGGATAAGTAATGCATAGGGGCTGTTGATTTAAATCTGGTGCAGCCAATTCTCTCAATGTCCGTTCATTAGCCATGGTGCTATTTATCTCTTCCGTCTCACTAAATGAATCCACAAAATCTACTACTGAATTATGTCCAGTAGATGAGGAGGATGCCTCTGCTCGTTCTCTTGTTGCTTTTCTCAATGCACGAGCAGTCTTCTCTATCTCAGGATTATATTGCAGTTCACCTGTACGAGAAGATCTAGGCATAAACCAGTAACAATAAAAATAAAAATAAAAAAAATAAAAATAAACAAAGAAAATAAAATTCAAAGAAAATAAATTTATTTTGACACCAAGTCCCCGGCAACGGCGCCAAAATTTGTTGGGTGTCAAACCAGCAAAAATAAAATTCCTACTCTTAAGTCACGAATTAAGTCCACTATGGTACTGGAGCAGGGACTTAGGCTGTGCAATGGGTTACTAGCTTCACCCTGGTGCCAGAGTTTGTTTGATCCGATATACCAAAGTGTATTAATTACGTGAAAGACAAAATTCGAATATAGCAGCGAGCAGGGTCGAATCCACAGGGACTTGGGAATTTATTTTGAATGAATGTAACATTAAATAAAAATGGGGGAAGTTGATATGGAACTGTCTAATTTAATTGCTCAAATTAAAAATATAAAGTAAATTGACGGAAGGAAAATCTCTAGTCAAAGGTATAATCTCCACTTATGGTTCGAATCACTGATCACAGATGCAGAGATAAAATCTTTCATTTACAAATAAACTGGTTATGGTTGTCAACAAGCTCTGACAACCTGCCTAACCTTCCTGATTCGATAACCACAACAAGCTCTGTAGTTATTGCCCTAGCCAATTAAGCAGTCCTAAACACGCTCTTAGGATTTAACCTATTGACAGCATTAATCATTAGACTGGCCACCAATTATAACCAACAAACACACACGCTCGGTTTATTTAGGCTATATCATATATTTCCGCAACAACGACTCAAAAGTTTCTACTACAATTGAATCATATCACTTGCCACATGCACTAAAATTACCCAACAATTACGGATTGAGCACTCTTAGATGGCTGTTAATTACTCACACAATTAAACAGTGATCAAGTATTTAATTGCAAGAAATAATCATATGCATAAGTGAACAGGAAATATATAAATACTTGCAAATTAAAGAACGTAGGGAAATCAATTCGATCTCACAGTTTTGTCGAACCAAAGTTTCGATTTAACCTCTGACTAGATGAAGAAATTAGCCACTCCTCATAGTTGAATTGCAGCCAAAAGTACTGGATTGCAAAGGCATTGCGTTTTTACTAGAAAGCAAGGAATAAAAGATGTTTTTCCCGTTGGGGAATATTGTCGAACACCTGGCGTGTGTCAGAGGCCAGTCCAGAGAAAGGAAACTAGAACTAAACTAAAAAGCTAAACTAGAGGTGTCCTTTTGCTTCTGTACGTCCTCTCCTTAAAAAGCCAAAAGTCAGATGACTCAAAGCTCTCTCCGGTGGTCCCCACACATGTGGACAAAGTCTCCAAAATTACTTCTTCTTCCAAGTCTCTCTACGTTCCTTTCTTTTAAGAGCCCAAATGACTTATAGCTTTGTGGTCCCCACCAATCCAAGGCCTAAGGATTGAAGCCCTTAGAAGTCTCCATATTCTCCATAAAGTCCCTCCTTTTTGGTAGTTTTCTGCTTCATTCCTGAAATTAAGTCCCGATACCAAATATGAGTAAATATCAGCAATTAACACAATATTTGTCAGGGATAGAAGGGAAAATTAATAATAAAAATACCAACAATTAACACCCTATCAATTCCCCCCACACCTAAACCATGCTTGTCCTCAAGCATGAGAACAAGAAACAAACACCAATATTTGATAGTGGCTATTGCTCTATCCAACAAATTGCCAAGATACCAAGAAAAATAATATTCAAGCATCAATGGTCAAGTCCAAGAAACATCACTCCGGTTAGCTTCTAAACCACAAATGCCTCTAATTCCAGGTTAACTAATCTAAGAAAAAGGAATGACACACAACAGTTATCAGCAAATGGTCCAACTATTAACCAAAATCTCAACATTAAATCCATAATTCGGCAAGCTGACTTTTATTACACACTAACACAACCTTCACTTTTTTTCACATTTTTTCTACTTTTCTCTCTTTTTTTTTTCTTTCAATAGTAACAAAAGACTTAGTCGCTAGCCATTTGAGCCTTTTGACGCGAACTCCAACATTGGCCAGATGAAGGAGCCCGGTTACTCAGCTTCTATCGCCACGTGACCACGTACTCATAGAAGTTACTACCTTTTGACGCGAGAATCAACACTTTTAGGTGCAGATCCCCGGTTACTCAGTAGTAACTAATAGCGGAGTACAGTCAAGTTTATTCATAGCTAAAAATCACAAAAACTCAATATAACACAAAAATCAAAAGAAAATTGCATCAGCTAGCCTCATTTTCAAACATGGAGAACTAAAGTTAATAACCGGACCAATTCACACGAAAATGCCAATAATCATTCCCTATGCCTAGGAAAGTTAACCAAAAATTATAAGAGTAAAACAATCATTGATATTCACCAAAGAGATGTTTTTGGATTCAACCACATTAACTTGGTACCCTTTTATTATTAAAACTTGGCAATAGCAGAAATAGAGGCAACAATCCAACATCAAACTTGGCATCACATACGAGCTAATCACTAAGAAGAAGAAAAAGAAAATGAATGAAAGACACTAGCACCATAACTGCTCCCCCCACACCTAAATCCTACATTGTCCTCAATGTGACAAATAAAAAGCAAAAGTGAAGCAAAAGTGAGAGGGAAAGCAACCACACTTCCCTGAAATCGGGGCATAGTGAAGGGCGAGATGGAAACGGAGGTGCAAAGCCTGTAAGAAACAGAAACTGCGCCAAATCATGTGCCATGCCGGCGACATTGGCATCGACGTTGACCATGCGAGCCTCCAAAGTCTGAACCTGGAAAACTAAGAAGAGAGGAAGAAATGAGCTGAAATCGCGTTTCTGAAGCCTTTGTTGGGACACATAAAACGCGATTGAAAACGCGCCTTCAACTCGCGTTTTATAAGTCGCGTTTCCTTCACAAATCTTGCAGGAATGAAAACGCGATTGAAAACGCGCCTTCAACTCGCGTTTTCGTAAGTCGCGTTTTCTGCACGAATCTTGCAGGAATGAAAACGCGACTAAAAACGCGCCTTCAACTCGCGTTTTCTAAGTCGCGTATCACGGTGGCTTTCGGACGATTCTGATTGTGAGCTTCCTGCACGTCATCACGCGGGCACGTCAAAACTGAAGGGCACCTATAAATCGGCAAAAACGAAAACTGAAACCCAAAATTAGTCGAATTCAAGGAGAACACCTCTAAACTACCACACGGAATTGAACAAACAATTAAAATGAACAATTGGGTTGCCTCCCAAAAGCGCCTTTCTTTAATGTCTTTGGCTAGACAAAATAATGCTTCAATCAGAGAGTTCAGGCACTGCAAGGGTCACCTCCTCAACATTATTAACTTGAAATCCTTCATAAAAAGGTTTGAGACGATGACCATTAACCTTAAAAATCTTGTCAGTGTGAAGACTTTGAATTTCTACTGCACCATGAGGAAACACATTAGTCACAATAAAAGGTCCAATCCAACGAGAACGCAATTTACCAGGAAAAAGTTTAAGTCTAGAGTGAAAAAGAAGTACTTTTTGACCAATACAAAAAATTTTCCTTAAAATTGCTTTATCATGTAATGCTTTTGTCTTCTCCTTATAAATGCAAGAACTCTCATATGCATCATTTCGGATTTCCTCCAACTCTTGCAATTGCAACTTCCTGTGTTCTCCAGATTCATCCATCCGCATATTATAATTTTTAACTGCCCAATATGCCCTATGTTCCAATTCCACAGGTAGATGACAAGGTTTGCCAAAAATTAATCGGTAAGGAGACATACCTATGGGGGTCTTAAAAGCTGTACGGTAAGCCCAAAGTGCATCATCTAAGCGCAAACTCCAATCCTTTCTATTGGGATTCACCGTCTTTTCAAGTATCGACTTGATTTCTTTATTGGAGATTTCTGCTTGACCACTAGTCTGCGGATGATAGGACGTAGAAACCCGGTGAGTGACGCCATATTTCTTCAACAATGCTTCCATTACTCGATTGCAGAAGTGTGTCCCTCGGTCACTGATAATTGCTCTTGGCGTGCCATACCTGACAAAAATATGAGATTTAATAAAATCAACTACAACCTTAGCATTGTCAGTCCTAGTTGCCTTAGCCTCTATCCACTTTGAGACATAATCAACTGCAAGTAATATATACATATTACCAAAAGAGGAAGGAAATGGACCCATAAAATCTATACCCCATATATCGAAAATTTCACAAACCAGTATAGGAGTAAGAGGCATTTGATCTCTATGGCTTAAATTACCTGTCTTTTGACAATTTGCACATGATTTACAAAATAAGTATGCATCACTAAACAAAGTTGGCCAAAATAAACCACACTCTAAAACCTTTCTTGCAGTTCGCTTAGGGCCAAAATGTCCACCACACGCATATGAGTGACAGAAAGATAAAATTGATGGAACCTCTTCTTTAGACACACACCTGCGAATAATTTGATCAGAACAATATTTCCACAAGTATGGTTCATCCCACACATAATATTTAACATCACTTTTAATTTTTTCCTTTTGAGCTCTAGACAAATCATTAGGTAGCGTTCTAGTAACCAGATAATTCACTAAATCAGCATACCAGGGAGTTGTCTTTTGAACTACAAAAAGATGCTCATCTGGAAAATTATCCTTCAAGGGAGCAGGTCCTTCACTATTGATCAAACGACTGAGATGATCAGCAACCATATTTTCGGCACCCCTTTTGTCATTAATTTCCAAATTAAATTCTTGCAGTAGGAGAATCCACCTTATAAGTCGTGGTTTGGCCTCTTTCTTGTTGAGCAAATATTTCAAAGCTGCATGGTCAGAATAAATAATGACTTTAGTGCCAAGTAAATAAGAACGGAATTTTTCTAAAGCAAAAACAATAGCTAAAAGCTCCTTTTCCGTAGTCGAATAATTGCACTGGGCACCATCCAAGGTCCTCGAGGCATAATAAATTACATAAGAAGCTCTGCCCTCCTTCTGGCCAAGTACTGCACCAACAGCAAAATTGCTGGCATCACACATTATCTCGAAAGGAAGACTCCAATTTGGTGGTCGAACCACTGGTGCTGAAGTCAATGATCCCTTGAGCGTGTCAAATGCACTCTTGCAATTATCATCAAAATGAAATACCACATCCTTTTGAAGTAATTTGCATAGAGGATGGAATATCTTTGAAAAATCTTTGATGAAACGCCTATAAAAACCTGCATGACCAAGAAAAGAGCGAACTTCCCGCACACTTGCAGGGTAAGGTAAACATTTGATAATTTCTACCTTAGCCTTATCTACCTCAATTCCTTTTGCAGATACCACATGGCCTAAAATTATGCCTTGGTCCACCATAAAATGGCATTTCTCATAATTTAAAACAAGATTAGTCTCAATGCACCTTTTAAGAATTTTTGTGAGGTTAGTTAAACATTCATCAAAAGAATTACCATAAACAGTAAAATCATCCATAAACACTTCTATGATATTCTCCACATAATCAGAAAATATACTAACCATACACCTTTGGAATGTAGCAGGCGCATTACAAAGACCAAAAGGCATTCGTCTATAGGCAAATGTACCAAAAGGGCAAGTAAATGTGGTTTTCTCTTGATCTTCAGGCGCCACTGGAATTTGTAGAAAACCTGAAAAACCATCAAGACAGCAATAATGAGATTTTCCTGCCAACCTTTCCAACATCTGATCAATAAAAGGCAATGAAAAATGATCTTTACGAGTTAATGCATTTAATTTTCTAAAATCGGTACAAACTCTCCACCCATTTTGAACTCGAGTGGGCACTAACTCACCTTTAGGATTTTCAATAACAGTAATCCTGTCTTTTTAGGAACTACTTGAACAGGACTTACCCACTTACTATCCGAAATGGGATAGATTATACCTGTGTCAAGAAGTTTTAAAACTTCTTTCTTCACTACCTCCATCATTGGTGGGTTCAATCTCCGTTGAGCCTCTCTCGAAGGCTTAGCACCATCTTCTAACAAGATGCGATGCATGCAAGTGGCTGGACTTAATCCTTTTATGTCAGCCACTGTCCATCCTATTGCCTCCTTGTGGTCCTTCAACACCCGAATTAGTTTTTCTTCCTCTAAAGCAGTCAATTTACTGGAAATTATTACTGGGAGTGTATCTCCATCTCCCAAGAATGCATACTTTAAATTATCCGGTAACTGCTTTAATTCCACCTTCGGGGCTTGCACAATAGATGGCAAAAGCTGTGAATGAGACAGAGGTAATTCCAAGTAAGACACATTGGAAAATTCTGGACAAAGAGAATTCAATTCAAAAATAACTTCCTGCAATTCAAAAGGAAAAACAAACTTCCCTTTTATCTTTTGCAAATTTTCCTGACAGAGACCAGTAGAAATAGCAACCTTCAACGCATCGTCATTATTAAATTCAAAATTTTGCTGCGCCAAAGAATCAATTACATCTATAACAAAAATTGAATGAGATTCACCAGGATATTTCATGGCATCATAAATACTAAATTTAATAACATCACCATCAAATTCCATAGTCAATGTGCC
This sequence comes from Coffea arabica, assembly GCF_036785885.1. Lineage (NCBI taxonomy): Eukaryota > Viridiplantae > Streptophyta > Magnoliopsida > Gentianales > Rubiaceae > Coffea > Coffea arabica. The sequence goes on from NC_092327.1 coordinate 32,373,176, forward strand.
AGTGAAAACATCAATTTTTGTTCTAGCAGTTTTCAAAAATGGTCTCCCTAACAGTATTGGAGATGAATTAGAATTATCATCCTCCATATCAAGCACATAAAAATCTGCAGGAAAAATCAAATTATCAATTTGCACTAAAATATCCTCCAAAACTCCATCAGGATAGGCATTTGATCGATCAGCCAGTTGAATTATTACGCCCGTCTCTTTTAAAGGCCCAATGTTCATCAAATTATAAATAGAACGAGGCATAACATTTATCGAAGCACCCAAATCCAACATAGCTTTTTCAATTTTAATATTACCTATTTTGCAAGGGACAGTAAACATACCTGGGTCCTTGCATTTAGGAGGCAATTTTTTCTGCAAAACTGCCGAAACATTTTCTCCCATATGCACTTTCTCGTTTCCTTTCAACTTTTTCTTACCAGTGCATAACTCCTTCAAAAATTTAGCATATCTAGGAATTTGCTTAATTGCATCTAAAAGAGGGATATTTACCTCAACTTTTCGAAAAGTGTCCAAAATCTCCTGTTCTTGCTCTTGCTTTTTGGACTTTGCCAGTCGACTAGGAAATGGAGGCGGAGGTGTAACCACTTGTGTTGATTTTTCTCCAAAATCTGGTTGTTCCAAGGCTCTAGGTTGAGACACATTCCCCTCTTTTTCGAGCTCTTCCTCGATTGCTTGTTCAGAAATTTTCTTGCTCGGCTCAGGCAACTCTTTGCCACTTCTTAATGTGATGGCACTAGCATTTTGCTTGGGGTTGACAATTGTCTGCGAAGGTAGCTTTCCAGATAATTGGGACTCCAATCTATTGACTGTGGAAGCTAACTGGCTCATTTGATTCTCCAAATTATGAATGCTAGTTTTCGTCTCCTGTTGAAATTGTTGAGTGTTAGTAGCCAAAGATTTCACAATATCCTCAAGTGACATACCTGATTTAGGAGCAGGTTGTTGCTGTGAAAGTTGAGGTCTAGGTTGATATTGTGACTGTTGTGGAAATCCTGGTGGACTTACTGCATAATTAAAATTAGGATGATCCCTCCATCCTGGATTATAGGTATTTGCATAGGGATCATACCGTCTCTGAGGTGGTCCTGGAAATCCAACTGCATTAGCCTGCTCAGTCGAATCATCTTGGAGTGTGGGGCACATATCTGTTGGATGACTCGAACCATAGCAGATTCCACATGTTTTCAATTGCTGCATTTGTCCTATAGCTAACTTTTCAACCAAAGAAGTTAGACAATCTAATCTTTGCTCTATTGAAGAATTACTTACCTCATTGACTCTACGAGTCGTGTTATCCTGCCTGTCTCCAAATTGTTGAGCATTTGCAGCCATACTCGATATCAAATTTCTTGCCTCCGTGGGTGTTTTATTCACTAAGGAGCCCCCACTGGCAGCATCAATAATTCTTCTGTCAGTTTGGGACAGACCCTCATAAAAATACTGGATGAGGAGTTGGTCAGGAATTTGATGATGAGGACAACTAGCACATAGTTGCTTGAATCTTTCCCAATATTCATGTAGAGTCTCTCCATTGAATTGTCGAATTCCACAGATGTCTTTCCTAATGCTTGCAGCTCGGGATGCAGGAAAGAATTTTTCTAGAAAATGCTTCTTCATGTCTGTCCATGTGGATATTGACCCAGAGGGCAGATAATAGAGCCAATCCTTAGCTTTATCGGCTAAGGAAAATGGAAAGGCTCTTAATTTAATTTGCTCCTCTGTGACTCCCTGGGGTTTCATTGTCGAGCAAACCACATGGAATTCTTTGAGATGCTTGTGGGGATCTTCACCTGGTAAGCCATGAAAAGAAGGAAGTAAATGGATTAGTCCAGATTTTAACTCAAATGCAACCTCTAATGTAGGATAAGTAATGCATAGGGGCTGTTGATTTAAATCTGGTGCAGCCAATTCTCTCAATGTCCGTTCATTAGCCATGGTGCTATTTATCTCTTCCGTCTCACTAAAAAATAAATTTATTTTGACACCAAGTCCCCGGCAACGGCGCCAAAATTTGTTGGGTGTCAAACCAGCAAAAATAAAATTCCTACTCTTAAGTCACGAATTAAGTCCACTATGGTACTGGAGCAGGGACTTAGGCTGTGCAATGGGTTACTAGCTTCACCCTGGTGCCAGAGTTTGTTTGATCCGATATACCAAAGTGTATTAATTACGTGAAAGACAAAATTCGAATATAGCAGCGAGCAGGGTCGAATCCACAGGGACTTGGGAATTTATTTTGAATGAATGTAACATTAAATAAAAATGGGGGAAGTTGATATGGAACTGTCTAATTTAATTGCTCAAATTAAAAATATAAAGTAAATTGACGGAAGGAAAATCTCTAGTCAAAGGTATAATCTCCACTTATGGTTCGAATCACTGATCACAGATGCAGAGATAAAATCTTTCATTTACAAATAAACTGGTTATGGTTGTCAACAAGCTCTGACAACCTGCCTAACCTTCCTGATTCGATAACCACAACAAGCTCTGTAGTTATTGCCCTAGCCAATTAAGCAGTCCTAAACACGCTCTTAGGATTTAACCTATTGACAGCATTAATCATTAGACTGGCCACCAATTATAACCAACAAACACACACGCTCGGTTTATTTAGGCTATATCATATATTTCCGCAACAACGACTCAAAAGTTTCTACTACAATTGAATCATATCACTTGCCACATGCACTAAAATTACCCAACAATTACGGATTGAGCACTCTTAGATGGCTGTTAATTACTCACACAATTAAACAGTGATCAAGTATTTAATTGCAAGAAATAATCATATGCATAAGTGAACAGGAAATATATAAATACTTGCAAATTAAAGAACGTAGGGAAATCAATTCGATCTCACAGTTTTGTCGAACCAAAGTTTCGATTTAACCTCTGACTAGATGAAGAAATTAGCCACTCCTCATAGTTGAATTGCAGCCAAAAGTACTGGATTGCAAAGGCATTGCGTTTTTACTAGAAAGCAAGGAATAAAAGATGTTTTTCCCGTTGGGGAATATTGTCGAACACCTGGCGTGTGTCAGAGGCCAGTCCAGAGAAAGGAAACTAGAACTAAACTAAAAAGCTAAACTAGAGGTGTCCTTTTGCTTCTGTACGTCCTCTCCTTAAAAAGCCAAAAGTCAGATGACTCAAAGCTCTCTCCGGTGGTCCCCACACATGTGGACAAAGTCTCCAAAATTACTTCTTCTTCCAAGTCTCTCTACGTTCCTTTCTTTTAAGAGCCCAAATGACTTATAGCTTTGTGGTCCCCACCAATCCAAGGCCTAAGGATTGAAGCCCTTAGAAGTCTCCATATTCTCCATAAAGTCCCTCCTTTTTGGTAGTTTTCTGCTTCATTCCTGAAATTAAGTCCCGATACCAAATATGAGTAAATATCAGCAATTAACACAATATTTGTCAGGGATAGAAGGGAAAATTAATAATAAAAATACCAACAATTAACACCCTATCAATTCCCCCCACACCTAAACCATGCTTGTCCTCAAGCATGAGAACAAGAAACAAACACCAATATTTGATAGTGGCTATTGCTCTATCCAACAAATTGCCAAGATACCAAGAAAAATAATATTCAAGCATCAATGGTCAAGTCCAAGAAACATCACTCCGGTTAGCTTCTAAACCACAAATGCCTCTAATTCCAGGTTAACTAATCTAAGAAAAAGGAATGACACACAACAGTTATCAGCAAATGGTCCAACTATTAACCAAAATCTCAACATTAAATCCATAATTCGGCAAGCTGACTTTTATTACACACTAACACAACCTTCACTTTTTTTCACATTTTTTCTACTTTTCTCTCTTTTTTTTTTCTTTCAATAGTAACAAAAGACTTAGTCGCTAGCCATTTGAGCCTTTTGACGCGAACTCCAACATTGGCCAGATGAAGGAGCCCGGTTACTCAGCTTCTATCGCCACGTGACCACGTACTCATAGAAGTTACTACCTTTTGACGCGAGAATCAACACTTTTAGGTGCAGATCCCCGGTTACTCAGTAGTAACTAATAGCGGAGTACAGTCAAGTTTATTCATAGCTAAAAATCACAAAAACTCAATATAACACAAAAATCAAAAGAAAACTTGCATCAGCTAGCCTCATTTTCAAACATGGAGAACTAAAGTTAATAACCGGACCAATTCACACGAAAATGCCAATAATCATTCCCTATGCCTAGGAAAGTTAACCAAAAATTATAAGAGTAAAACAATCATTGATATTCACCAAAGAGATGTTTTTGGATTCAACCACATTAACTTGGTACCCTTTTATTATTAAAACTTGGCAATAGCAGAAATAGAGGCAACAATCCAACATCAAACTTGGCATCACATACGAGCTAATCACTAAGAAGAAGAAAAAGAAAATGAATGAAAGACACTAGCACCATAACTGCTCCCCCCACACCTAAATCCTACATTGTCCTCAATGTGACAAATAAAAAGCAAAAGTGAAGCAAAAGTGAGAGGGAAAGCAACCACACTTCCCTGAAATCGGGGCATAGTGAAGGGCGAGGTGGAAACGGAGGTGCAAAGCCTGTAAGAAACAGAAACTGCGCCAAATCATGTGCCATGCCGGCGACATTGGCATCGACGTTGACCATGCGAGCCTCCAAAGTCTGAACCTGGAAAACTAAGAAGAGAGGAAGAAATGAGCTGAAATCGCGTTTCTGAAGCCTTTGTTGGGACACATAAAACGCGATTGAAAACGCGCCTTCAACTCGCGTTTTATAAGTCGCGTTTCCTTCACAAATCTTGCAGGAATGAAAACGCGATTGAAAACGCGCCTTCAACTCGCGTTTTCGTAAGTCGCGTTTTCTGCACGAATCTTGCAGGAATGAAAACGCGACTAAAAACGCGCCTTCAACTCGCGTTTTCTAAGTCGCGTATCACGGTGGCTTTCGGACGATTCTGATTGTGAGCTTCCTGCACGTCATCACGCGGGCACGTCAAAACTGAAGGGCACCTATAAATCGGCAAAAACGAAAACTGAAACCCAAAATTAGTCGAATTCAAGGAGAACACCTCTAAACTACCACACGGAATTGAACAAACAATTAAAATGAACAATTGGGTTGCCTCCCAAAAGCGCCTTTCTTTAATGTCTTTGGCTAGACAAAATAATGCTTCAATCAGAGAGTTCAGGCACTGCAAGGGTCACCTCCTCAACATTATTAACTTGAAATCCTTCATAAAAAGGTTTGAGACGATGACCATTAACCTTAAAAATCTTGTCAGTGTGAAGACTTTGAATTTCTACTGCACCATGAGGAAACACATTAGTCACAATAAAAGGTCCAATCCAACGAGAACGCAATTTACCAGGAAAAAGTTTAAGTCTAGAGTGAAAAAGAAGTACTTTTTGACCAATACAAAAAATTTTCCTTAAAATTGCTTTATCATGTAATGCTTTTGTCTTCTCCTTATAAATGCAAGAACTCTCATATGCATCATTTCGGATTTCCTCCAACTCTTGCAATTGCAACTTCCTGTGTTCTCCAGATTCATCCATCCGCATATTATAATTTTTAACTGCCCAATATGCCCTATGTTCCAATTCCACAGGTAGATGACAAGGTTTGCCAAAAATTAATCGGTAAGGAGACATACCTATGGGGGTCTTAAAAGCTGTACGGTAAGCCCAAAGTGCATCATCTAAGCGCAAACTCCAATCCTTTCTATTGGGATTCACCGTCTTTTCAAGTATCGACTTGATTTCTTTATTGGAGATTTCTGCTTGACCACTAGTCTGCGGATGATAGGACGTAGAAACCCGGTGAGTGACGCCATATTTCTTCAACAATGCTTCCATTACTCGATTGCAGAAGTGTGTCCCTCGGTCACTGATAATTGCTCTTGGCGTGCCATACCTGACAAAAATATGAGATTTAATAAAATCAACTACAACCTTAGCATTGTCAGTCCTAGTTGCCTTAGCCTCTATCCACTTTGAGACATAATCAACTGCAAGTAATATATACATATTACCAAAAGAGGAAGGAAATGGACCCATAAAATCTATACCCCATATATCGAAAATTTCACAAACCAGTATAGGAGTAAGAGGCATTTGATCTCTATGGCTTAAATTACCTGTCTTTTGACAATTTGCACATGATTTACAAAATAAGTATGCATCACTAAACAAAGTTGGCCAAAATAAACCACACTCTAAAACCTTTCTTGCAGTTCGCTTAGGGCCAAAATGTCCACCACACGCATATGAGTGACAGAAAGATAAAATTGATGGAACCTCTTCTTTAGACACACACCTGCGAATAATTTGATCAGAACAATATTTCCACAAGTATGGTTCATCCCACACATAATATTTAACATCACTTTTAATTTTTTCCTTTTGAGCTCTAGACAAATCATTAGGTAGCGTTCTAGTAACCAGATAATTCACTAAATCAGCATACCAGGGAGTTGTCTTTTGAACTACAAAAAGATGCTCATCTGGAAAATTATCCTTCAAGGGAGCAGGTCCTTCACTATTGATCAAACGACTGAGATGATCAGCAACCATATTTTCGGCACCCCTTTTGTCATTAATTTCCAAATTAAATTCTTGCAGTAGGAGAATCCACCTTATAAGTCGTGGTTTGGCCTCTTTCTTGTTGAGCAAATATTTCAAAGCTGCATGGTCAGAATAAATAATGACTTTAGTGCCAAGTAAATAAGAACGGAATTTTTCTAAAGCAAAAACAATAGCTAAAAGCTCCTTTTCCGTAGTCGAATAATTGCACTGGGCACCATCCAAGGTCCTCGAGGCATAATAAATTACATAAGAAGCTCTGCCCTCCTTCTGGCCAAGTACTGCACCAACAGCAAAATTGCTGGCATCACACATTATCTCGAAAGGAAGACTCCAATTTGGTGGTCGAACCACTGGTGCTGAAGTCAATGATCCCTTGAGCGTGTCAAATGCACTCTTGCAATTATCATCAAAATGAAATACCACATCCTTTTGAAGTAATTTGCATAGAGGATGGAATATCTTTGAAAAATCTTTGATGAAACGCCTATAAAAACCTGCATGACCAAGAAAAGAGCGAACTTCCCGCACACTTGCAGGGTAAGGTAAACATTTGATAATTTCTACCTTAGCCTTATCTACCTCAATTCCTTTTGCAGATACCACATGGCCTAAAATTATGCCTTGGTCCACCATAAAATGGCATTTCTCATAATTTAAAACAAGATTAGTCTCAATGCACCTTTTAAGAATTTTTGTGAGGTTAGTTAAACATTCATCAAAAGAATTACCATAAACAGTAAAATCATCCATAAACACTTCTATGATATTCTCCACATAATCAGAAAATATACTAACCATACACCTTTGGAATGTAGCAGGCGCATTACAAAGACCAAAAGGCATTCGTCTATAGGCAAATGTACCAAAAGGGCAAGTAAATGTGGTTTTCTCTTGATCTTCAGGCGCCACTGGAATTTGTAGAAAACCTGAAAAACCATCAAGACAGCAATAATGAGATTTTCCTGCCAACCTTTCCAACATCTGATCAATAAAAGGCAATGAAAAATGATCTTTACGAGTTAATGCATTTAATTTTCTAAAATCGGTACAAACTCTCCACCCATTTTGAACTCGAGTGGGCACTAACTCACCTTTAGGATTTTCAATAACAGTAATCCTGTCTTTTTAGGAACTACTTGAACAGGACTTACCCACTTACTATCCGAAATGGGATAGATTATACCTGTGTCAAGAAGTTTTAAAACTTCTTTCTTCACTACCTCCATCATTGGTGGGTTCAATCTCCGTTGAGCCTCTCTCGAAGGCTTAGCACCATCTTCTAACAAGATGCGATGCATGCAAGTGGCTGGACTTAATCCTTTTATGTCAGCCACTGTCCATCCTATTGCCTCCTTGTGGTCCTTCAACACCCGAATTAGTTTTTCTTCCTCTAAAGCAGTCAATTTACTGGAAATTATTACTGGGAGTGTATCTCCATCTCCCAAGAATGCATACTTTAAATTATCCGGTAACTGCTTTAATTCCACCTTCGGGGCTTGCACAATAGATGGCAAAAGCTGTGAATGAGACAGAGGTAATTCCAAGTAAGACACATTGGAAAATTCTGGACAAAGAGAATTCAATTCAAAAATAACTTCCTGCAATTCAAAAGGAAAAACAAACTTCCCTTTTATCTTTTGCAAATTTTCCTGACAGAGACCAGTAGAAATAGCAACCTTCAACGCATCGTCATTATTAAATTCAAAATTTTGCTGCGCCAAAGAATCAATTACATCTATAACAAAAATTGAATGAGATTCACCAGGATATTTCATGGCATCATAAATACTAAATTTAATAACATCACCATCAAATTCCATAGTCAATGTGCCAGTGAAAACATCAATTTTTGTTCTAGCAGTTTTCAAAAATGGTCTCCCTAACAGTATTGGAGATGAATTAGAATTATCATCCTCCATATCAAGCACATAAAAATCTGCAGGAAAAATCAAATTATCAATTTGCACTAAAATATCCTCCAAAACTCCATCAGGATAGGCATTTGATCGATCAGCCAGTTGAATTATTACGCCCGTCTCTTTTAAAGGCCCAATGTTCATCAAATTATAAATAGAACGAGGCATAACATTTATCGAAGCACCCAAATCCAACATAGCTTTTTCAATTTTAATATTACCTATTTTGCAAGGGACAGTAAACATACCTGGGTCCTTGCATTTAGGAGGCAATTTTTTCTGCAAAACTGCCGAAACATTTTCTCCCATATGCACTTTCTCGTTTCCTTTCAACTTTTTCTTACCAGTGCATAACTCCTTCAAAAATTTAGCATATCTAGGAATTTGCTTAATTGCATCTAAAAGAGGGATATTTACCTCAACTTTTCGAAAAGTGTCCAAAATCTCCTGTTCTTGCTCTTGCTTTTTGGACTTTGCCAGTCGACTAGGAAATGGAGGCGGAGGTGTAACCACTTGTGTTGATTTTTCTCCAAAATCTGGTTGTTCCAAGGCTCTAGGTTGAGACACATTCCCCTCTTTTTCGAGCTCTTCCTCGATTGCTTGTTCAGAAATTTTCTTGCTCGGCTCAGGCAACTCTTTGCCACTTCTTAATGTGATGGCACTAGCATTTTGCTTGGGGTTGACAATTGTCTGCGAAGGTAGCTTTCCAGATAATTGGGACTCCAATCTATTGACTGTGGAAGCTAACTGGCTCATTTGATTCTCCAAATTATGAATGCTAGTTTTCGTCTCCTGTTGAAATTGTTGAGTGTTAGTAGCCAAAGATTTCACAATATCCTCAAGTGACATACCTGATTTAGGAGCAGGTTGTTGCTGTGAAAGTTGAGGTCTAGGTTGATATTGTGACTGTTGTGGAAATCCTGGTGGACTTACTGCATAATTAAAATTAGGATGATCCCTCCATCCTGGATTATAGGTATTTGCATAGGGATCATACCGTCTCTGAGGTGGTCCTGGAAATCCAACTGCATTAGCCTGCTCAGTCGAATCATCTTGGAGTGTGGGGCACATATCTGTTGGATGACTCGAACCATAGCAGATTCCACATGTTTTCAATTGCTGCATTTGTCCTATAGCTAACTTTTCAACCAAAGAAGTTAGACAATCTAATCTTTGCTCTATTGAAGAATTACTTACCTCATTGACTCTACGAGTCGTGTTATCCTGCCTGTCTCCAAATTGTTGAGCATTTGCAGCCATACTCGATATCAAATTTCTTGCCTCCGTGGGTGTTTTATTCACTAAGGAGCCCCCACTGGCAGCATCAATAATTCTTCTGTCAGTTTGGGACAGACCCTCATAAAAATACTGGATGAGGAGTTGGTCAGGAATTTGATGATGAGGACAACTAGCACATAGTTGCTTGAATCTTTCCCAATATTCATGTAGAGTCTCTCCATTGAATTGTCGAATTCCACAGATGTCTTTCCTAATGCTTGCAGCTCGGGATGCAGGAAAGAATTTTTCTAGAAAATGCTTCTTCATGTCTGTCCATGTGGATATTGACCCAGAGGGCAGATAATAGAGCCAATCCTTAGCTTTATCGGCTAAGGAAAATGGAAAGGCTCTTAATTTAATTTGCTCCTCTGTGACTCCCTGGGGTTTCATTGTCGAGCAAACCACATGGAATTCTTTGAGATGCTTGTGGGGATCTTCACCTGGTAAGCCATGAAAAGAAGGAAGTAAATGGATTAGTCCAGATTTTAACTCAAATGCAACCTCTAATGTAGGATAAGTAATGCATAGGGGCTGTTGATTTAAATCTGGTGCAGCCAATTCTCTCAATGTCCGTTCATTAGCCATGGTGCTATTTATCTCTTCCGTCTCACTAAATGAATCCACAAAATCTACTACTGAATTATGTCCAGTAGATGAGGAGGATGCCTCTGCTCGTTCTCTTGTTGCTTTTCTCAATGCACGAGCAGTCTTCTCTATCTCAGGATTATATTGCAGTTCACCTGTACGAGAAGATCTAGGCATAAACCAGTAACAATAAAAATAAAAATAAAAAAAATAAAAATAAACAAAGAAAATAAAATTCAAAGAAAATAAATTTATTTTGACACCAAGTCCCCGGCAACGGCGCCAAAATTTGTTGGGTGTCAAACCAGCAAAAATAAAATTCCTACTCTTAAGTCACGAATTAAGTCCACTATGGTACTGGAGCAGGGACTTAGGCTGTGCAATGGGTTACTAGCTTCACCCTGGTGCCAGAGTTTGTTTGATCCGATATACCAAAGTGTATTAATTACGTGAAAGACAAAATTCGAATATAGCAGCGAGCAGGGTCGAATCCACAGGGACTTGGGAATTTATTTTGAATGAATGTAACATTAAATAAAAATGGGGGAAGTTGATATGGAACTGTCTAATTTAATTGCTCAAATTAAAAATATAAAGTAAATTGACGGAAGGAAAATCTCTAGTCAAAGGTATAATCTCCACTTATGGTTCGAATCACTGATCACAGATGCAGAGATAAAATCTTTCATTTACAAATAAACTGGTTATGGTTGTCAACAAGCTCTGACAACCTGCCTAACCTTCCTGATTCGATAACCACAACAAGCTCTGTAGTTATTGCCCTAGCCAATTAAGCAGTCCTAAACACGCTCTTAGGATTTAACCTATTGACAGCATTAATCATTAGACTGGCCACCAATTATAACCAACAAACACACACGCTCGGTTTATTTAGGCTATATCATATATTTCCGCAACAACGACTCAAAAGTTTCTACTACAATTGAATCATATCACTTGCCACATGCACTAAAATTACCCAACAATTACGGATTGAGCACTCTTAGATGGCTGTTAATTACTCACACAATTAAACAGTGATCAAGTATTTAATTGCAAGAAATAATCATATGCATAAGTGAACAGGAAATATATAAATACTTGCAAATTAAAGAACGTAGGGAAATCAATTCGATCTCACAGTTTTGTCGAACCAAAGTTTCGATTTAACCTCTGACTAGATGAAGAAATTAGCCACTCCTCATAGTTGAATTGCAGCCAAAAGTACTGGATTGCAAAGGCATTGCGTTTTTACTAGAAAGCAAGGAATAAAAGATGTTTTTCCCGTTGGGGAATATTGTCGAACACCTGGCGTGTGTCAGAGGCCAGTCCAGAGAAAGGAAACTAGAACTAAACTAAAAAGCTAAACTAGAGGTGTCCTTTTGCTTCTGTACGTCCTCTCCTTAAAAAGCCAAAAGTCAGATGACTCAAAGCTCTCTCCGGTGGTCCCCACACATGTGGACAAAGTCTCCAAAATTACTTCTTCTTCCAAGTCTCTCTACCTTCCTTTCTTTTAAGAGCCCAAATGACTTATAGCTTTGTGGTCCCCACCAATCCAAGGCCTAAGGATTGAAGCCCTTAGAAGTCTCCATATTCTCCATAAAGTCCCTCCTTTTTGGTAGTTTTCTGCTTCATTCCTGAAATTAAGTCCCGATACCAAGTATGAGTAAATATCAGCAATTAACACAATATTTGTCAGGGATAGAAGGGAAAATTAATAATAAAAATACCAACAATTAACACCCTATCAATTCCCCCCACACCTAAACCATGCTTGTCCTCAAGCATGAGAACAAGAAACAAACACCAATATTTGATAGTGGCTATTGCTCTATCCAACAAATTGCCAAGATACCAAGAAAAATAATATTCAAGCATCAATGGTCAAGTCCAAGAAACATCACTCCGGTTAGCTTCTAAACCACAAATGCCTCTAATTCCAGGTTAACTAATCTAAGAAAAAGGAATGACACACAACAGTTATCAGCAAATGGTCCAACTATTAACCAAAATCTCAACATTAAATCCATAATTCGGCAAGCTGACTTTTATTACACACTAACACAACCTTCACTTTTTTTCACATTTTTTCTACTTTTCTCTCTTTTTTTTTTCTTTCAATAGTAACAAAAGACTTAGTCGCTAGCCATTTGAGCCTTTTGACGCGAACTCCAACATTGGCCAGATGAAGGAGCCCGGTTACTCAGCTTCTATCGCCACGTGACCACGTACTCATAGAAGTTACTACCTTTTGACGCGAGAATCAACACTTTTAGGTGCAGATCCCCGGTTACTCAGTAGTAACTAATAGCGGAGTACAGTCAAGTTTATTCATAGCTAAAAATCACAAAAACTCAATATAACACAAAAATCAAAAGAAAACTTGCATCAGCTAGCCTCATTTTCAAACATGGAGAACTAAAGTTAATAACCGGACCAATTCACACGAAAATGCCAATAATCATTCCCTATGCCTAGGAAAGTTAACCAAAAATTATAAGAGTAAAACAATCATTGATATTCACCAAAGAGATGTTTTTGGATTCAACCACATTAACTTGGTACCCTTTTATTATTAAAACTTGGCAATAGCAGAAATAGAGGCAACAATCCAACATCAAACTTGGCATCACATACGAGCTAATCACTAAGAAGAAGAAAAAGAAAATGAATGAAAGACACTAGCACCATAACTGCTCCCCCCACACCTAAATCCTACATTGTCCTCAATGTGACAAATAAAAAGCAAAAGTGAAGCAAAAGTGAGAGGGAAAGCAACCACACTTCCCTGAAATCGGGGCATAGTGAAGGGCGAGGTGGAAACGGAGGTGCAAAGCCTGTAAGAAACAGAAACTGCGCCAAATCATGTGCCATGCCGGCGACATTGGCATCGACGTTGACCATGCGAGCCTTCAAAGTCTGAACCTGGAAAACTAAGAAGAGAGGAAGAAATGAGCTGAAATCGCGTTTCTGAAGCCTTTGTTGGGACACATAAAACGCGATTGAAAACGCGCCTTCAACTCGCGTTTTATAAGTCGCGTTTCCTTCACAAATCTTGCAGGAATGAAAACGCGATTGAAAACGCGCCTTCAACTCGCGTTTTCGTAAGTCGCGTTTTCTGCACGAATCTTGCAGGAATGAAAACGCGACTAAAAACGCGCCTTCAACTCGCGTTTTCTAAGTCGCGTATCACGGTGGCTTTCGGACGATTCTGATTGTGAGCTTCCTGCACGTCATCACGCGGGCACGTCAAAACTGAAGGGCACCTATAAATCGGCAAAAACGAAAACTGAAACCCAAAATTAGTCGAATTCAAGGAGAACACCTCTAAACTACCACACGGAATTGAACAAACAATTAAAATGAACAATTGGGTTGCCTCCCAAAAGCGCCTTTCTTTAATGTCTTTGGCTAGACAAAATAATGCTTCAATCAGAGAGTTCAGGCACTGCAAGGGTCACCTCCTCAACATTATTAACTTGAAATCCTTCATAAAAAGGTTTGAGACGATGACCATTAACCTTAAAAATCTTGTCAGTGTGAAGACTTTGAATTTCTACTGCACCATGAGGAAACACATTAGTCACAATAAAAGGTCCAATCCAACGAGAACGCAATTTACCAGGAAAAAGTTTAAGTCTAGAGTGAAAAAGAAGTACTTTTTGACCAATACAAAAAATTTTCCTTAAAATTGCTTTATCATGTAATGCTTTTGTCTTCTCCTTATAAATGCAAGAACTCTCATATGCATCATTTCGGATTTCCTCCAACTCTTGCAATTGCAACTTCCTGTGTTCTCCAGATTCATCCATCCGCATATTATAATTTTTAACTGCCCAATATGCCCTATGTTCCAATTCCACAGGTAGATGACAAGGTTTGCCAAAAATTAATCGGTAAGGAGACATACCTATGGGGGTCTTAAAAGCTGTACGGTAAGCCCAAAGTGCATCATCTAAGCGCAAACTCCAATCCTTTCTATTGGGATTCACCGTCTTTTCAAGTATCGACTTGATTTCTTTATTGGAGATTTCTGCTTGACCACTAGTCTGCGGATGATAGGACGTAGAAACCCGGTGAGTGACGCCATATTTCTTCAACAATGCTTCCATTACTCGATTGCAGAAGTGTGTCCCTCGGTCACTGATAATTGCTCTTGGCGTGCCATACCTGACAAAAATATGAGATTTAATAAAATCAACTACAACCTTAGCATTGTCAGTCCTAGTTGCCTTAGCCTCTATCCACTTTGAGACATAATCAACTGCAAGTAATATATACATATTACCAAAAGAGGAAGGAAATGGACCCATAAAATCTATACCCCATATATCGAAAATTTCACAAACCAGTATAGGAGTAAGAGGCATTTGATCTCTATGGCTTAAATTACCTGTCTTTTGACAATTTGCACATGATTTACAAAATAAGTATGCATCACTAAACAAAGTTGGCCAAAATAAACCACACTCTAAAACCTTTCTTGCAGTTCGCTTAGGGCCAAAATGTCCACCACACGCATATGAGTGACAGAAAGATAAAATTGATGGAACCTCTTCTTTAGACACACACCTGCGAATAATTTGATCAGAACAATATTTCCACAAGTATGGTTCATCCCACACATAATATTTAACATCACTTTTAATTTTTTCCTTTTGAGCTCTAGACAAATCATTAGGTAGCGTTCTAGTAACCAGATAATTCACTAAATCAGCATACCAGGGAGTTGTCTTTTGAACTACAAAAAGATGCTCATCTGGAAAATTATCCTTCAAGGGAGCAGGTCCTTCACTATTGATCAAACGACTGAGATGATCAGCAACCATATTTTCGGCACCCCTTTTGTCATTAATTTCCAAATTAAATTCTTGCAGTAGGAGAATCCACCTTATAAGTCGTGGTTTGGCCTCTTTCTTGTTGAGCAAATATTTCAAAGCTGCATGGTCAGAATAAATAATGACTTTAGTGCCAAGTAAATAAGAACGGAATTTTTCTAAAGCAAAAACAATAGCTAAAAGCTCCTTTTCCGTAGTCGAATAATTGCACTGGGCACCATCCAAGGTCCTCGAGGCATAATAAATTACATAAGAAGCTCTGCCCTCCTTCTGGCCAAGTACTGCACCAACAGCAAAATTGCTGGCATCACACATTATCTCGAAAGGAAGACTCCAATTTGGTGGTCGAACCACTGGTGCTGAAGTCAATGATCCCTTGAGCGTGTCAAATGCACTCTTGCAATTATCATCAAAATGAAATACCACATCCTTTTGAAGTAATTTGCATAGAGGATGGAATATCTTTGAAAAATCTTTGATGAAACGCCTATAAAAACCTGCATGACCAAGAAAAGAGCGAACTTCCCGCACACTTGCAGGGTAAGGTAAACATTTGATAATTTCTACCTTAGCCTTATCTACCTCAATTCCTTTTGCAGATACCACATGGCCTAAAATTATGCCTTGGTCCACCATAAAATGGCATTTCTCATAATTTAAAACAAGATTAGTCTCAATGCACCTTTTAAGAATTTTTGTGAGGTTAGTTAAACATTCATCAAAAGAATTACCATAAACAGTAAAATCATCCATAAACACTTCTATGATATTCTCCACATAATCAGAAAATATACTAACCATACACCTTTGGAATGTAGCAGGCGCATTACAAAGACCAAAAGGCATTCGTCTATAGGCAAATGTACCAAAAGGGCAAGTAAATGTGGTTTTCTCTTGATCTTCAGGCGCCACTGGAATTTGTAGAAAACCTGAAAAACCATCAAGACAGCAATAATGAGATTTTCCTGCCAACCTTTCCAACATCTGATCAATAAAAGGCAATGAAAAATGATCTTTACGAGTTAATGCATTTAATTTTCTAAAATCGGTACAAACTCTCCACCCATTTTGAACTCGAGTGGGCACTAACTCACCTTTAGGATTTTCAATAACAGTAATCCTGTCTTTTTAGGAACTACTTGAACAGGACTTACCCACTTACTATCCGAAATGGGATAGATTATACCTGTGTCAAGAAGTTTTAAAACTTCTTTCTTCACTACCTCCATCATTGGTGGGTTCAATCTCCGTTGAGCCTCTCTCGAAGGCTTAGCACCATCTTCTAACAAGATGCGATGCATGCAAGTGGCTGGACTTAATCCTTTTATGTCAGCCACTGTCCATCCTATTGCCTCCTTGTGGTCCTTCAACACCCGAATTAGTTTTTCTTCCTCTAAAGCAGTCAATTTACTGGAAATTATTACTGGGAGTGTATCTCCATCTCCCAAGAATGCATACTTTAAATTATCCGGTAACTGCTTTAATTCCACCTTCGGGGCTTGCACAATAGATGGCAAAAGCTGTGAATGAGACAGAGGTAATTCCAAGTAAGACACATTGGAAAATTCTGGACAAAGAGAATTCAATTCAAAAATAACTTCCTGCAATTCAAAAGGAAAAACAAACTTCCCTTTTATCTTTTGCAAATTTTCCTGACAGAGACCAGTAGAAATAGCAACCTTCAACGCATCGTCATTATTAAATTCAAAATTTTGCTGCGCCAAAGAATCAATTACATCTATAACAAAAATTGAATGAGATTCACCAGGATATTTCATGGCATCATAAATACTAAATTTAATAACATCACCATCAAATTCCATAGTCAATGTGCCAGTGAAAACATCAATTTTTGTTCTAGCAGTTTTCAAAAATGGTCTCCCTAACAGTATTGGAGATGAATTAGAATTATCATCCTCCATATCAAGCACATAAAAATCTGCAGGAAAAATCAAATTATCAATTTGCACTAAAATATCCTCCAAAACTCCATCAGGATAGGCATTTGATCGATCAGCCAGTTGAATTATTACGCCCGTCTCTTTTAAAGGCCCAATGTTCATCAAATTATAAATAGAACGAGGCATAACATTTATCGAAGCACCCAAATCCAACATAGCTTTTTCAATTTTAATATTACCTATTTTGCAAGGGACAGTAAACATACCTGGGTCCTTGCATTTAGGAGGCAATTTTTTCTGCAAAACTGCCGAAACATTTTCTCCCATATGCACTTTCTCGTTTCCTTTCAACTTTTTCTTACCAGTGCATAACTCCTTCAAAAATTTAGCATATCTAGGAATTTGCTTAATTGCATCTAAAAGAGGGATATTTACCTCAACTTTTCGAAAAGTGTCCAAAATCTCCTGTTCTTGCTCTTGCTTTTTGGACTTTGCCAGTCGACTAGGAAATGGAGGCGGAGGTGTAACCACTTGTGTTGATTTTTCTCCAAAATCTGGTTGTTCCAAGGCTCTAGGTTGAGACACATTCCCCTCTTTTTCGAGCTCTTCCTCGATTGCTTGTTCAGAAATTTTCTTGCTCGGCTCAGGCAACTCTTTGCCACTTCTTAATGTGATGGCACTAGCATTTTGCTTGGGGTTGACAATTGTCTGCGAAGGTAGCTTTCCAGATAATTGGGACTCCAATCTATTGACTGTGGAAGCTAACTGGCTCATTTGATTCTCCAAATTATGAATGCTAGTTTTCGTCTCCTGTTGAAATTGTTGAGTGTTAGTAGCCAAAGATTTCACAATATCCTCAAGTGACATACCTGATTTAGGAGCAGGTTGTTGCTGTGAAAGTTGAGGTCTAGGTTGATATTGTGACTGTTGTGGAAATCCTGGTGGACTTACTGCATAATTAAAATTAGGATGATCCCTCCATCCTGGATTATAGGTATTTGCATAGGGATCATACCGTCTCTGAGGTGGTCCTGGAAATCCAACTGCATTAGCCTGCTCAGTCGAATCATCTTGGAGTGTGGGGCACATATCTGTTGGATGACTCGAACCATAGCAGATTCCACATGTTTTCAATTGCTGCATTTGTCCTATAGCTAACTTTTCAACCAAAGAAGTTAGACAATCTAATCTTTGCTCTATTGAAGAATTACTTACCTCATTGACTCTACGAGTCGTGTTATCCTGCCTGTCTCCAAATTGTTGAGCATTTGCAGCCATACTCGATATCAAATTTCTTGCCTCCGTGGGTGTTTTATTCACTAAGGAGCCCCCACTGGCAGCATCAATAATTCTTCTGTCAGTTTGGGACAGACCCTCATAAAAATACTGGATGAGGAGTTGGTCAGGAATTTGATGATGAGGACAACTAGCACATAGTTGCTTGAATCTTTCCCAATATTCATGTAGAGTCTCTCCATTGAATTGTCGAATTCCACAGATGTCTTTCCTAATGCTTGCAGCTCGGGATGCAGGAAAGAATTTTTCTAGAAAATGCTTCTTCATGTCTGTCCATGTGGATATTGACCCAGAGGGCAGATAATAGAGCCAATCCTTAGCTTTATCGGCTAAGGAAAATGGAAAGGCTCTTAATTTAATTTGCTCCTCTGTGACTCCCTGGGGTTTCATTGTCGAGCAAACCACATGGAATTCTTTGAGATGCTTGTGGGGATCTTCACCTGGTAAGCCATGAAAAGAAGGAAGTAAATGGATTAGTCCAGATTTTAACTCAAATGCAACCTCTAATGTAGGATAAGTAATGCATAGGGGCTGTTGATTTAAATCTGGTGCAGCCAATTCTCTCAATGTCCGTTCATTAGCCATGGTGCTATTTATCTCTTCCGTCTCACTAAATGAATCCACAAAATCTACTACTGAATTATGTCCAGTAGATGAGGAGGATGCCTCTGCTCGTTCTCTTGTTGCTTTTCTCAATGCACGAGCAGTCTTCTCTATCTCAGGATTATATTGCAGTTCACCTGTACGAGAAGATCTAGGCATAAACCAGTAACAATAAAAATAAAAATAAAAAAAATAAAATAAACAAAGAAAATAAAATTCAAAGAAAATAAATTTATTTTGACACCAAGTCCCCGGCAACGGCGCCAAAATTTGTTGGGTGTCAAACCAGCAAAAATAAAATTCCTACTCTTAAGTCACGAATTAAGTCCACTATGGTACTGGAGCAGGGACTTAGGCTGTGCAATGGGTTACTAGCTTCACCCTGGTGCCAGAGTTTGTTTGATCCGATATACCAAAGTGTATTAATTACGTGAAAGACAAAATTCGAATATAGCAGCGAGCAGGGTCGAATCCACAGGGACTTGGGAATTTATTTTGAATGAATGTAACATTAAATAAAAATGGGGGAAGTTGATATGGAACTGTCTAATTTAATTGCTCAAATTAAAAATATAAAGTAAATTGACGGAAGGAAAATCTCTAGTCAAAGGTATAATCTCCACTTATGGTTCGAATCACTGATCACAGATGCAGAGATAAAATCTTTCATTTACAAATAAACTGGTTATGGTTGTCAACAAGCTCTGACAACCTGCCTAACCTTCCTGATTCGATAACCACAACAAGCTCTGTAGTTATTGCCCTAGCCAATTAAGCAGTCCTAAACACGCTCTTAGGATTTAACCTATTGACAGCATTAATCATTAGACTGGCCACCAATTATAACCAACAAACACACACGCTCGGTTTATTTAGGCTATATCATATATTTCCGCAACAACGACTCAAAAGTTTCTATTACAATTGAATCATATCACTTGCCACATGCACTAAAATTACCCAACAATTACGGATTGAGCACTCTTAGATGGCTGTTAATTACTCACACAATTAAACAGTGATCAAGTATTTAATTGCAAGAAATAATCATATGCATAAGTGAACAGGAAATATATAAATACTTGCAAATTAAAGAACGTAGGGAAATCAATTCGATCTCACAGTTTTGTCGAACCAAAGTTTCGATTTAACCTCTGACTAGATGAAGAAATTAGCCACTCCTCATAGTTGAATTGCAGCCAAAAGTACTGGATTGCAAAGGCATTGCGTTTTTACTAGAAAGCAAGGAATAAAAGATGTTTTTCCCGTTGGGGAATATTGTCGAACACCTGGCGTGTGTCAGAGGCCAGTCCAGAGAAAGGAAACTAGAACTAAACTAAAAAGCTAAACTAGAGGTGTCCTTTTGCTTCTGTACGTCCTCTCCTTAAAAAGCCAAAAGTCAGATGACTCAAAGCTCTCTCCGGTGGTCCCCACACATGTGGACAAAGTCTCCAAAATTACTTCTTCTTCCAAGTCTCTCTACCTTCCTTTCTTTTAAGAGCCCAAATGACTTATAGCTTTGTGGTCCCCACCAATCCAAGGCCTAAGGATTGAAGCCCTTAGAAGTCTCCATATTCTCCATAAAGTCCCTCCTTTTTGGTAGTTTTCTGCTTCATTCCTGAAATTAAGTCCCGATACCAAGTATGAGTAAATATCAGCAATTAACACAATATTTGTCAGGGATAGAAGGGAAAATTAATAATAAAAATACCAACAATTAACACCCTATCAATTCCCCCCACACCTAAACCATGCTTGTCCTCAAGCATGAGAACAAGAAACAAACACCAATATTTGATAGTGGCTATTGCTCTATCCAACAAATTGCCAAGATACCAAGAAAAATAATATTCAAGCATCAATGGTCAAGTCCAAGAAACATCACTCCGGTTAGCTTCTAAACCACAAATGCCTCTAATTCCAGGTTAACTAATCTAAGAAAAAGGAATGACACACAACAGTTATCAGCAAATGGTCCAACTATTAACCAAAATCTCAACATTAAATCCATAATTCGGCAAGCTGACTTTTATTACACACTAACACAACCTTCACTTTTTTTCACATTTTTTCTACTTTTCTCTCTTTTTTTTTTCTTTCAATAGTAACAAAAGACTTAGTCGCTAGCCATTTGAGCCTTTTGACGCGAACTCCAACATTGGCCAGATGAAGGAGCCCGGTTACTCAGCTTCTATCGCCACGTGACCACGTACTCATAGAAGTTACTACCTTTTGACGCGAGAATCAACACTTTTAGGTGCAGATCCCCGGTTACTCAGTAGTAACTAATAGCGGAGTACAGTCAAGTTTATTCATAGCTAAAAATCACAAAAACTCAATATAACACAAAAATCAAAAGAAAACTTGCATCAGCTAGCCTCATTTTCAAACATGGAGAACTAAAGTTAATAACCGGACCAATTCACACGAAAATGCCAATAATCATTCCCTATGCCTAGGAAAGTTAACCAAAAATTATAAGAGTAAAACAATCATTGATATTCACCAAAGAGATGTTTTTGGATTCAACCACATTAACTTGGTACCCTTTTATTATTAAAACTTGGCAATAGCAGAAATAGAGGCAACAATCCAACATCAAACTTGGCATCACATACGAGCTAATCACTAAGAAGAAGAAAAAGAAAATGAATGAAAGACACTAGCACCATAACTGCTCCCCCCACACCTAAATCCTACATTGTCCTCAATGTGACAAATAAAAAGCAAAAGTGAAGCAAAAGTGAGAGGGAAAGCAACCACACTTCCCTGAAATCGGGGCATAGTGAAGGGCGAGGTGGAAACGGAGGTGCAAAGCCTGTAAGAAACAGAAACTGCGCCAAATCATGTGCCATGCCGGCGACATTGGCATCGACGTTGACCATGCGAGCCTTCAAAGTCTGAACCTGGAAAACTAAGAAGAGAGGAAGAAATGAGCTGAAATCGCGTTTCTGAAGCCTTTGTTGGGACACATAAAACGCGATTGAAAACGCGCCTTCAACTCGCGTTTTATAAGTCGCGTTTCCTTCACAAATCTTGCAGGAATGAAAACGCGATTGAAAACGCGCCTTCAACTCGCGTTTTCTGCACGAATCTTGCAGGAATGAAAACGCGACTAAAAACGCGCCTTCAACTCGCGTTTTCTAAGTCGCGTATCACGGTGGCTTTCGGACGATTCTGATTGTGAGCTTCCTGCACGTCATCACGCGGGCACGTCAAAACTGAAGGGCACCTATAAATCGGCAAAAACGAAAACTGAAACCCAAAATTAGTCGAATTCAAGGAGAACACCTCTAAACTACCACACGGAATTGAACAAACAATTAAAATGAACAATTGGGTTGCCTCCCAAAAGCGCCTTTCTTTAATGTCTTTGGCTAGACAAAATAATGCTTCAATCAGAGAGTTCAGGCACTGCAAGGGTCACCTCCTCAACATTATTAACTTGAAATCCTTCATAAAAAGGTTTGAGACGATGACCATTAACCTTAAAAATCTTGTCAGTGTGAAGACTTTGAATTTCTACTGCACCATGAGGAAACACATTAGTCACAATAAAAGGTCCAATCCAACGAGAACGCAATTTACCAGGAAAAAGTTTAAGTCTAGAGTGAAAAAGAAGTACTTTTTGACCAATACAAAAAATTTTCCTTAAAATTGCTTTATCATGTAATGCTTTTGTCTTCTCCTTATAAATGCAAGAACTCTCATATGCATCATTTCGGATTTCCTCCAACTCTTGCAATTGCAACTTCCTGTGTTCTCCAGATTCATCCATCCGCATATTATAATTTTTAACTGCCCAATATGCCCTATGTTCCAATTCCACAGGTAGATGACAAGGTTTGCCAAAAATTAATCGGTAAGGAGACATACCTATGGGGGTCTTAAAAGCTGTACGGTAAGCCCAAAGTGCATCATCTAAGCGCAAACTCCAATCCTTTCTATTGGGATTCACCGTCTTTTCAAGTATCGACTTGATTTCTTTATTGGAGATTTCTGCTTGACCACTAGTCTGCGGATGATAGGACGTAGAAACCCGGTGAGTGACGCCATATTTCTTCAACAATGCTTCCATTACTCGATTGCAGAAGTGTGTCCCTCGGTCACTGATAATTGCTCTTGGCGTGCCATACCTGACAAAAATATGAGATTTAATAAAATCAACTACAACCTTAGCATTGTCAGTCCTAGTTGCCTTAGCCTCTATCCACTTTGAGACATAATCAACTGCAAGTAATATATACATATTACCAAAAGAGGAAGGAAATGGACCCATAAAATCTATACCCCATATATCGAAAATTTCACAAACCAGTATAGGAGTAAGAGGCATTTGATCTCTATGGCTTAAATTACCTGTCTTTTGACAATTTGCACATGATTTACAAAATAAGTATGCATCACTAAACAAAGTTGGCCAAAATAAACCACACTCTAAAACCTTTCTTGCAGTTCGCTTAGGGCCAAAATGTCCACCACACGCATATGAGTGACAGAAAGATAAAATTGATGGAACCTCTTCTTTAGACACACACCTGCGAATAATTTGATCAGAACAATATTTCCACAAGTATGGTTCATCCCACACATAATATTTAACATCACTTTTAATTTTTTCCTTTTGAGCTCTAGACAAATCATTAGGTAGCGTTCTAGTAACCAGATAATTCACTAAATCAGCATACCAGGGAGTTGTCTTTTGAACTACAAAAAGATGCTCATCTGGAAAATTATCCTTCAAGGGAGCAGGTCCTTCACTATTGATCAAACGACTGAGATGATCAGCAACCATATTTTCGGCACCCCTTTTGTCATTAATTTCCAAATTAAATTCTTGCAGTAGGAGAATCCACCTTATAAGTCGTGGTTTGGCCTCTTTCTTGTTGAGCAAATATTTCAAAGCTGCATGGTCAGAATAAATAATGACTTTAGTGCCAAGTAAATAAGAACGGAATTTTTCTAAAGCAAAAACAATAGCTAAAAGCTCCTTTTCCGTAGTCGAATAATTGCACTGGGCACCATCCAAGGTCCTCGAGGCATAATAAATTACATAAGAAGCTCTGCCCTCCTTCTGGCCAAGTACTGCACCAACAGCAAAATTGCTGGCATCACACATTATCTCGAAAGGAAGACTCCAATTTGGTGGTCGAACCACTGGTGCTGAAGTCAATGATCCCTTGAGCGTGTCAAATGCACTCTTGCAATTATCATCAAAATGAAATACCACATCCTTTTGAAGTAATTTGCATAGAGGATGGAATATCTTTGAAAAATCTTTGATGAAACGCCTATAAAAACCTGCATGACCAAGAAAAGAGCGAACTTCCCGCACACTTGCAGGGTAAGGTAAACATTTGATAATTTCTACCTTAGCCTTATCTACCTCAATTCCTTTTGCAGATACCACATGGCCTAAAATTATGCCTTGGTCCACCATAAAATGGCATTTCTCATAATTTAAAACAAGATTAGTCTCAATGCACCTTTTAAGAATTTTTGTGAGGTTAGTTAAACATTCATCAAAAGAATTACCATAAACAGTAAAATCATCCATAAACACTTCTATGATATTCTCCACATAATCAGAAAATATACTAACCATACACCTTTGGAATGTAGCAGGCGCATTACAAAGACCAAAAGGCATTCGTCTATAGGCAAATGTACCAAAAGGGCAAGTAAATGTGGTTTTCTCTTGATCTTCAGGCGCCACTGGAATTTGTAGAAAACCTGAAAAACCATCAAGACAGCAATAATGAGATTTTCCTGCCAACCTTTCCAACATCTGATCAATAAAAGGCAATGAAAAATGATCTTTACGAGTTAATGCATTTAATTTTCTAAAATCGGTACAAACTCTCCACCCATTTTGAACTCGAGTGGGCACTAACTCACCTTTAGGATTTTCAATAACAGTAATCCTGTCTTTTTAGGAACTACTTGAACAGGACTTACCCACTTACTATCCGAAATGGGATAGATTATACCTGTGTCAAGAAGTTTTAAAACTTCTTTCTTCACTACCTCCATCATTGGTGGGTTCAATCTCCGTTGAGCCTCTCTCGAAGGCTTAGCACCATCTTCTAACAAGATGCGATGCATGCAAGTGGCTGGACTTAATCCTTTTATGTCAGCCACTGTCCATCCTATTGCCTCCTTGTGGTCCTTCAACACCCGAATTAGTTTTTCTTCCTCTAAAGCAGTCAATTTACTGGAAATTATTACTGGGAGTGTATCTCCATCTCCCAAGAATGCATACTTTAAATTATCCGGTAACTGCTTTAATTCCACCTTCGGGGCTTGCACAATAGATGGCAAAAGCTGTGAATGAGACAGAGGTAATTCCAAGTAAGACACATTGGAAAATTCTGGACAAAGAGAATTCAATTCAAAAATAACTTCCTGCAATTCAAAAGGAAAAACAAACTTCCCTTTTATCTTTTGCAAATTTTCCTGACAGAGACCAGTAGAAATAGCAACCTTCAACGCATCGTCATTATTAAATTCAAAATTTTGCTGCGCCAAAGAATCAATTACATCTATAACAAAAATTGAATGAGATTCACCAGGATATTTCATGGCATCATAAATACTAAATTTAATAACATCACCATCAAATTCCATAGTCAATGTGCCAGTGAAAACATCAATTTTTGTTCTAGCAGTTTTCAAAAATGGTCTCCCTAACAGTATTGGAGATGAATTAGAATTATCATCCTCCATATCAAGCACATAAAAATCTGCAGGAAAAATCAAATTATCAATTTGCACTAAAATATCCTCCAAAACTCCATCAGGATAGGCATTTGATCGATCAGCCAGTTGAATTATTACGCCCGTCTCTTTTAAAGGCCCAATGTTCATCAAATTATAAATAGAACGAGGCATAACATTTATCGAAGCACCCAAATCCAACATAGCTTTTTCAATTTTAATATTACCTATTTTGCAAGGGACAGTAAACATACCTGGGTCCTTGCATTTAGGAGGCAATTTTTTCTGCAAAACTGCCGAAACATTTTCTCCCATATGCACTTTCTCGTTTCCTTTCAACTTTTTCTTACCAGTGCATAACTCCTTCAAAAATTTAGCATATCTAGGAATTTGCTTAATTGCATCTAAAAGAGGGATATTTACCTCAACTTTTCGAAAAGTGTCCAAAATCTCCTGTTCTTGCTCTTGCTTTTTGGACTTTGCCAGTCGACTAGGAAATGGAGGCGGAGGTGTAACCACTTGTGTTGATTTTTCTCCAAAATCTGGTTGTTCCAAGGCTCTAGGTTGAGACACATTCCCCTCTTTTTCGAGCTCTTCCTCGATTGCTTGTTCAGAAATTTTCTTGCTCGGCTCAGGCAACTCTTTGCCACTTCTTAATGTGATGGCACTAGCATTTTGCTTGGGGTTGACAATTGTCTGCGAAGGTAGCTTTCCAGATAATTGGGACTCCAATCTATTGACTGTGGAAGCTAACTGGCTCATTTGATTCTCCAAATTATGAATGCTAGTTTTCGTCTCCTGTTGAAATTGTTGAGTGTTAGTAGCCAAAGATTTCACAATATCCTCAAGTGACATACCTGATTTAGGAGCAGGTTGTTGCTGTGAAAGTTGAGGTCTAGGTTGATATTGTGACTGTTGTGGAAATCCTGGTGGACTTACTGCATAATTAAAATTAGGATGATCCCTCCATCCTGGATTATAGGTATTTGCATAGGGATCATACCGTCTCTGAGGTGGTCCTGGAAATCCAACTGCATTAGCCTGCTCAGTCGAATCATCTTGGAGTGTGGGGCACATATCTGTTGGATGACTCGAACCATAGCAGATTCCACATGTTTTCAATTGCTGCATTTGTCCTATAGCTAACTTTTCAACCAAAGAAGTTAGACAATCTAATCTTTGCTCTATTGAAGAATTACTTACCTCATTGACTCTACGAGTCGTGTTATCCTGCCTGTCTCCAAATTGTTGAGCATTTGCAGCCATACTCGATATCAAATTTCTTGCCTCCGTGGGTGTTTTATTCACTAAGGAGCCCCCACTGGCAGCATCAATAATTCTTCTGTCAGTTTGGGACAGACCCTCATAAAAATACTGGATGAGGAGTTGGTCAGGAATTTGATGATGAGGACAACTAGCACATAGTTGCTTGAATCTTTCCCAATATTCATGTAGAGTCTCTCCATTGAATTGTCGAATTCCACAGATGTCTTTCCTAATGCTTGCAGCTCGGGATGCAGGAAAGAATTTTTCTAGAAAATGCTTCTTCATGTCTGTCCATGTGGATATTGACCCAGAGGGCAGATAATAGAGCCAATCCTTAGCTTTATCGGCTAAGGAAAATGGAAAGGCTCTTAATTTAATTTGCTCCTCTGTGACTCCCTGGGGTTTCATTGTCGAGCAAACCACATGGAATTCTTTGAGATGCTTGTGGGGATCTTCACCTGGTAAGCCATGAAAAGAAGGAAGTAAATGGATTAGTCCAGATTTTAACTCAAATGCAACCTCTAATGTAGGATAAGTAATGCATAGGGGCTGTTGATTTAAATCTGGTGCAGCCAATTCTCTCAATGTCCGTTCATTAGCCATGGTGCTATTTATCTCTTCCGTCTCACTAAATGAATCCACAAAATCTACTACTGAATTATGTCCAGTAGATGAGGAGGATGCCTCTGCTCGTTCTCTTGTTGCTTTTCTCAATGCACGAGCAGTCTTCTCTATCTCAGGATTATATTGCAGTTCACCTGTACGAGAAGATCTAGGCATAAACCAGTAACAATAAAAATAAAAATAAAATAAATAAAATAAACAAAGAAAATAAAATTCAAAGAAAATAAATTTATTTTGACACCAAGTCCCCGGCAACGGCGCCAAAATTTGTTGGGTGTCAAACCAGCAAAAATAAAATTCCTACTCTTAAGTCACGAATTAAGTCCACTATGGTACTGGAGCAGGGACTTAGGCTGTGCAATGGGTTACTAGCTTCACCCTGGTGCCAGAGTTTGTTTGATCCGATATACCAAAGTGTATTAATTACGTGAAAGACAAAATTCGAATATAGCAGCGAGCAGGGTCGAATCCACAGGGACTTGGGAATTTATTTTGAATGAATGTAACATTAAATAAAAATGGGGGAAGTTGATATGGAACTGTCTAATTTAATTGCTCAAATTAAAAATATAAAGTAAATTGACGGAAGGAAAATCTCTAGTCAAAGGTATAATCTCCACTTATGGTTCGAATCACTGATCACAGATGCAGAGATAAAATCTTTCATTTACAAATAAACTGGTTATGGTTGTCAACAAGCTCTGACAACCTGCCTAACCTTCCTGATTCGATAACCACAACAAGCTCTGTAGTTATTGCCCTAGCCAATTAAGCAGTCCTAAACACGCTCTTAGGATTTAACCTATTGACAGCATTAATCATTAGACTGGCCACCAATTATAACCAACAAACACACACGCTCGGTTTATTTAGGCTATATCATATATTTCCGCAACAACGACTCAAAAGTTTCTATTACAATTGAATCATATCACTTGCCACATGCACTAAAATTACCCAACAATTACGGATTGAGCACTCTTAGATGGCTGTTAATTACTCACACAATTAAACAGTGATCAAGTATTTAATTGCAAGAAATAATCATATGCATAAGTGAACAGGAAATATATAAATACTTGCAAATTAAAGAACGTAGGGAAATCAATTCGATCTCACAGTTTTGTCGAACCAAAGTTTCGATTTAACCTCTGACTAGATGAAGAAATTAGCCACTCCTCATAGTTGAATTGCAGCCAAAAGTACTGGATTGCAAAGGCATTGCGTTTTTACTAGAAAGCAAGGAATAAAAGATGTTTTTCCCGTTGGGGAATATTGTCGAACACCTGGCGTGTGTCAGAGGCCAGTCCAGAGAAAGGAAACTAGAACTAAACTAAAAAGCTAAACTAGAGGTGTCCTTTTGCTTCTGTACGTCCTCTCCTTAAAAAGCCAAAAGTCAGATGACTCAAAGCTCTCTCCGGTGGTCCCCACACATGTGGACAAAGTCTCCAAAATTACTTCTTCTTCCAAGTCTCTCTACCTTCCTTTCTTTTAAGAGCCCAAATGACTTATAGCTTTGTGGTCCCCACCAATCCAAGGCCTAAGGATTGAAGCCCTTAGAAGTCTCCATATTCTCCATAAAGTCCCTCCTTTTTGGTAGTTTTCTGCTTCATTCCTGAAATTAAGTCCCGATACCAAGTATGAGTAAATATCAGCAATTAACACAATATTTGTCAGGGATAGAAGGGAAAATTAATAATAAAAATACCAACAATTAACACCCTATCAATTCCCCCCACACCTAAACCATGCTTGTCCTCAAGCATGAGAACAAGAAACAAACACCAATATTTGATAGTGGCTATTGCTCTATCCAACAAATTGCCAAGATACCAAGAAAAATAATATTCAAGCATCAATGGTCAAGTCCAAGAAACATCACTCCGGTTAGCTTCTAAACCACAAATGCCTCTAATTCCAGGTTAACTAATCTAAGAAAAAGGAATGACACACAACAGTTATCAGCAAATGGTCCAACTATTAACCAAAATCTCAACATTAAATCCATAATTCGGCAAGCTGACTTTTATTACACACTAACACAACCTTCACTTTTTTTCACATTTTTTCTACTTTTCTCTCTTTTTTTTTTCTTTCAATAGTAACAAAAGACTTAGTCGCTAGCCATTTGAGCCTTTTGACGCGAACTCCAACATTGGCCAGATGAAGGAGCCCGGTTACTCAGCTTCTATCGCCACGTGACCACGTACTCATAGAAGTTACTACCTTTTGACGCGAGAATCAACACTTTTAGGTGCAGATCCCCGGTTACTCAGTAGTAACTAATAGCGGAGTACAGTCAAGTTTATTCATAGCTAAAAATCACAAAAACTCAATATAACACAAAAATCAAAAGAAAACTTGCATCAGCTAGCCTCATTTTCAAACATGGAGAACTAAAGTTAATAACCGGACCAATTCACACGAAAATGCCAATAATCATTCCCTATGCCTAGGAAAGTTAACCAAAAATTATAAGAGTAAAACAATCATTGATATTCACCAAAGAGATGTTTTTGGATTCAACCACATTAACTTGGTACCCTTTTATTATTAAAACTTGGCAATAGCAGAAATAGAGGCAACAATCCAACATCAAACTTGGCATCACATACGAGCTAATCACTAAGAAGAAGAAAAAGAAAATGAATGAAAGACACTAGCACCATAACTGCTCCCCCCACACCTAAATCCTACATTGTCCTCAATGTGACAAATAAAAAGCAAAAGTGAAGCAAAAGTGAGAGGGAAAGCAACCACACTTCCCTGAAATCGGGGCATAGTGAAGGGCGAGGTGGAAACGGAGGTGCAAAGCCTGTAAGAAACAGAAACTGCGCCAAATCATGTGCCATGCCGGCGACATTGGCATCGACGTTGACCATGCGAGCCTTCAAAGTCTGAACCTGGAAAACTAAGAAGAGAGGAAGAAATGAGCTGAAATCGCGTTTCTGAAGCCTTTGTTGGGACACATAAAACGCGATTGAAAACGCGCCTTCAACTCGCGTTTTATAAGTCGCGTTTCCTTCACAAATCTTGCAGGAATGAAAACGCGATTGAAAACGCGCCTTCAACTCGCGTTTTCTGCACGAATCTTGCAGGAATGAAAACGCGACTAAAAACGCGCCTTCAACTCGCGTTTTCTAAGTCGCGTATCACGGTGGCTTTCGGACGATTCTGATTGTGAGCTTCCTGCACGTCATCACGCGGGCACGTCAAAACTGAAGGGCACCTATAAATCGGCAAAAACGAAAACTGAAACCCAAAATTAGTCGAATTCAAGGAGAACACCTCTAAACTACCACACGGAATTGAACAAACAATTAAAATGAACAATTGGGTTGCCTCCCAAAAGCGCCTTTCTTTAATGTCTTTGGCTAGACAAAATAATGCTTCAATCAGAGAGTTCAGGCACTGCAAGGGTCACCTCCTCAACATTATTAACTTGAAATCCTTCATAAAAAGGTTTGAGACGATGACCATTAACCTTAAAAATCTTGTCAGTGTGAAGACTTTGAATTTCTACTGCACCATGAGGAAACACATTAGTCACAATAAAAGGTCCAATCCAACGAGAACGCAATTTACCAGGAAAAAGTTTAAGTCTAGAGTGAAAAAGAAGTACTTTTTGACCAATACAAAAAATTTTCCTTAAAATTGCTTTATCATGTAATGCTTTTGTCTTCTCCTTATAAATGCAAGAACTCTCATATGCATCATTTCGGATTTCCTCCAACTCTTGCAATTGCAACTTCCTGTGTTCTCCAGATTCATCCATCCGCATATTATAATTTTTAACTGCCCAATATGCCCTATGTTCCAATTCCACAGGTAGATGACAAGGTTTGCCAAAAATTAATCGGTAAGGAGACATACCTATGGGGGTCTTAAAAGCTGTACGGTAAGCCCAAAGTGCATCATCTAAGCGCAAACTCCAATCCTTTCTATTGGGATTCACCGTCTTTTCAAGTATCGACTTGATTTCTTTATTGGAGATTTCTGCTTGACCACTAGTCTGCGGATGATAGGACGTAGAAACCCGGTGAGTGACGCCATATTTCTTCAACAATGCTTCCATTACTCGATTGCAGAAGTGTGTCCCTCGGTCACTGATAATTGCTCTTGGCGTGCCATACCTGACAAAAATATGAGATTTAATAAAATCAACTACAACCTTAGCATTGTCAGTCCTAGTTGCCTTAGCCTCTATCCACTTTGAGACATAATCAACTGCAAGTAATATATACATATTACCAAAAGAGGAAGGAAATGGACCCATAAAATCTATACCCCATATATCGAAAATTTCACAAACCAGTATAGGAGTAAGAGGCATTTGATCTCTATGGCTTAAATTACCTGTCTTTTGACAATTTGCACATGATTTACAAAATAAGTATGCATCACTAAACAAAGTTGGCCAAAATAAACCACACTCTAAAACCTTTCTTGCAGTTCGCTTAGGGCCAAAATGTCCACCACACGCATATGAGTGACAGAAAGATAAAATTGATGGAACCTCTTCTTTAGACACACACCTGCGAATAATTTGATCAGAACAATATTTCCACAAGTATGGTTCATCCCACACATAATATTTAACATCACTTTTAATTTTTTCCTTTTGAGCTCTAGACAAATCATTAGGTAGCGTTCTAGTAACCAGATAATTCACTAAATCAGCATACCAGGGAGTTGTCTTTTGAACTACAAAAAGATGCTCATCTGGAAAATTATCCTTCAAGGGAGCAGGTCCTTCACTATTGATCAAACGACTGAGATGATCAGCAACCATATTTTCGGCACCCCTTTTGTCATTAATTTCCAAATTAAATTCTTGCAGTAGGAGAATCCACCTTATAAGTCGTGGTTTGGCCTCTTTCTTGTTGAGCAAATATTTCAAAGCTGCATGGTCAGAATAAATAATGACTTTAGTGCCAAGTAAATAAGAACGGAATTTTTCTAAAGCAAAAACAATAGCTAAAAGCTCCTTTTCCGTAGTCGAATAATTGCACTGGGCACCATCCAAGGTCCTCGAGGCATAATAAATTACATAAGAAGCTCTGCCCTCCTTCTGGCCAAGTACTGCACCAACAGCAAAATTGCTGGCATCACACATTATCTCGAAAGGAAGACTCCAATTTGGTGGTCGAACCACTGGTGCTGAAGTCAATGATCCCTTGAGCGTGTCAAATGCACTCTTGCAATTATCATCAAAATGAAATACCACATCCTTTTGAAGTAATTTGCATAGAGGATGGAATATCTTTGAAAAATCTTTGATGAAACGCCTATAAAAACCTGCATGACCAAGAAAAGAGCGAACTTCCCGCACACTTGCAGGGTAAGGTAAACATTTGATAATTTCTACCTTAGCCTTATCTACCTCAATTCCTTTTGCAGATACCACATGGCCTAAAATTATGCCTTGGTCCACCATAAAATGGCATTTCTCATAATTTAAAACAAGATTAGTCTCAATGCACCTTTTAAGAATTTTTGTGAGGTTAGTTAAACATTCATCAAAAGAATTACCATAAACAGTAAAATCATCCATAAACACTTCTATGATATTCTCCACATAATCAGAAAATATACTAACCATACACCTTTGGAATGTAGCAGGCGCATTACAAAGACCAAAAGGCATTCGTCTATAGGCAAATGTACCAAAAGGGCAAGTAAATGTGGTTTTCTCTTGATCTTCAGGCGCCACTGGAATTTGTAGAAAACCTGAAAAACCATCAAGACAGCAATAATGAGATTTTCCTGCCAACCTTTCCAACATCTGATCAATAAAAGGCAATGAAAAATGATCTTTACGAGTTAATGCATTTAATTTTCTAAAATCGGTACAAACTCTCCACCCATTTTGAACTCGAGTGGGCACTAACTCACCTTTAGGATTTTCAATAACAGTAATCCTGTCTTTTTAGGAACTACTTGAACAGGACTTACCCACTTACTATCCGAAATGGGATAGATTATACCTGTGTCAAGAAGTTTTAAAACTTCTTTCTTCACTACCTCCATCATTGGTGGGTTCAATCTCCGTTGAGCCTCTCTCGAAGGCTTAGCACCATCTTCTAACAAGATGCGATGCATGCAAGTGGCTGGACTTAATCCTTTTATGTCAGCCACTGTCCATCCTATTGCCTCCTTGTGGTCCTTCAACACCCGAATTAGTTTTTCTTCCTCTAAA
Source organism: Coffea arabica (assembly GCF_036785885.1). Classification (NCBI taxonomy): domain Eukaryota; kingdom Viridiplantae; phylum Streptophyta; class Magnoliopsida; order Gentianales; family Rubiaceae; genus Coffea; species Coffea arabica. Next base: position 32,406,974 of record NC_092327.1, read on the forward strand.
GCAGTCAATTTACTGGAAATTATTACTGGGAGTGTATCTCCATCTCCCAAGAATGCATACTTTAAATTATCCGGTAACTGCTTTAATTCCACCTTCGGGGCTTGCACAATAGATGGCAAAAGCTGTGAATGAGACAGAGGTAATTCCAAGTAAGACACATTGGAAAATTCTGGACAAAGAGAATTCAATTCAAAAATAACTTCCTGCAATTCAAAAGGAAAAACAAACTTCCCTTTTATCTTTTGCAAATTTTCCTGACAGAGACCAGTAGAAATAGCAACCTTCAACGCATCGTCATTATTAAATTCAAAATTTTGCTGCGCCAAAGAATCAATTACATCTATAACAAAAATTGAATGAGATTCACCAGGATATTTCATGGCATCATAAATACTAAATTTAATAACATCACCATCAAATTCCATAGTCAATGTGCCAGTGAAAACATCAATTTTTGTTCTAGCAGTTTTCAAAAATGGTCTCCCTAACAGTATTGGAGATGAATTAGAATTATCATCCTCCATATCAAGCACATAAAAATCTGCAGGAAAAATCAAATTATCAATTTGCACTAAAATATCCTCCAAAACTCCATCAGGATAGGCATTTGATCGATCAGCCAGTTGAATTATTACGCCCGTCTCTTTTAAAGGCCCAATGTTCATCAAATTATAAATAGAACGAGGCATAACATTTATCGAAGCACCCAAATCCAACATAGCTTTTTCAATTTTAATATTACCTATTTTGCAAGGGACAGTAAACATACCTGGGTCCTTGCATTTAGGAGGCAATTTTTTCTGCAAAACTGCCGAAACATTTTCTCCCATATGCACTTTCTCGTTTCCTTTCAACTTTTTCTTACCAGTGCATAACTCCTTCAAAAATTTAGCATATCTAGGAATTTGCTTAATTGCATCTAAAAGAGGGATATTTACCTCAACTTTTCGAAAAGTGTCCAAAATCTCCTGTTCTTGCTCTTGCTTTTTGGACTTTGCCAGTCGACTAGGAAATGGAGGCGGAGGTGTAACCACTTGTGTTGATTTTTCTCCAAAATCTGGTTGTTCCAAGGCTCTAGGTTGAGACACATTCCCCTCTTTTTCGAGCTCTTCCTCGATTGCTTGTTCAGAAATTTTCTTGCTCGGCTCAGGCAACTCTTTGCCACTTCTTAATGTGATGGCACTAGCATTTTGCTTGGGGTTGACAATTGTCTGCGAAGGTAGCTTTCCAGATAATTGGGACTCCAATCTATTGACTGTGGAAGCTAACTGGCTCATTTGATTCTCCAAATTATGAATGCTAGTTTTCGTCTCCTGTTGAAATTGTTGAGTGTTAGTAGCCAAAGATTTCACAATATCCTCAAGTGACATACCTGATTTAGGAGCAGGTTGTTGCTGTGAAAGTTGAGGTCTAGGTTGATATTGTGACTGTTGTGGAAATCCTGGTGGACTTACTGCATAATTAAAATTAGGATGATCCCTCCATCCTGGATTATAGGTATTTGCATAGGGATCATACCGTCTCTGAGGTGGTCCTGGAAATCCAACTGCATTAGCCTGCTCAGTCGAATCATCTTGGAGTGTGGGGCACATATCTGTTGGATGACTCGAACCATAGCAGATTCCACATGTTTTCAATTGCTGCATTTGTCCTATAGCTAACTTTTCAACCAAAGAAGTTAGACAATCTAATCTTTGCTCTATTGAAGAATTACTTACCTCATTGACTCTACGAGTCGTGTTATCCTGCCTGTCTCCAAATTGTTGAGCATTTGCAGCCATACTCGATATCAAATTTCTTGCCTCCGTGGGTGTTTTATTCACTAAGGAGCCCCCACTGGCAGCATCAATAATTCTTCTGTCAGTTTGGGACAGACCCTCATAAAAATACTGGATGAGGAGTTGGTCAGGAATTTGATGATGAGGACAACTAGCACATAGTTGCTTGAATCTTTCCCAATATTCATGTAGAGTCTCTCCATTGAATTGTCGAATTCCACAGATGTCTTTCCTAATGCTTGCAGCTCGGGATGCAGGAAAGAATTTTTCTAGAAAATGCTTCTTCATGTCTGTCCATGTGGATATTGACCCAGAGGGCAGATAATAGAGCCAATCCTTAGCTTTATCGGCTAAGGAAAATGGAAAGGCTCTTAATTTAATTTGCTCCTCTGTGACTCCCTGGGGTTTCATTGTCGAGCAAACCACATGGAATTCTTTGAGATGCTTGTGGGGATCTTCACCTGGTAAGCCATGAAAAGAAGGAAGTAAATGGATTAGTCCAGATTTTAACTCAAATGCAACCTCTAATGTAGGATAAGTAATGCATAGGGGCTGTTGATTTAAATCTGGTGCAGCCAATTCTCTCAATGTCCGTTCATTAGCCATGGTGCTATTTATCTCTTCCGTCTCACTAAATGAATCCACAAAATCTACTACTGAATTATGTCCAGTAGATGAGGAGGATGCCTCTGCTCGTTCTCTTGTTGCTTTTCTCAATGCACGAGCAGTCTTCTCTATCTCAGGATTATATTGCAGTTCACCTGTACGAGAAGATCTAGGCATAAACCAGTAACAATAAAAATAAAAATAAAAAAAATAAAAATAAACAAAGAAAATAAAATTCAAAGAAAATAAATTTATTTTGACACCAAGTCCCCGGCAACGGCGCCAAAATTTGTTGGGTGTCAAACCAGCAAAAATAAAATTCCTACTCTTAAGTCACGAATTAAGTCCACTATGGTACTGGAGCAGGGACTTAGGCTGTGCAATGGGTTACTAGCTTCACCCTGGTGCCAGAGTTTGTTTGATCCGATATACCAAAGTGTATTAATTACGTGAAAGACAAAATTCGAATATAGCAGCGAGCAGGGTCGAATCCACAGGGACTTGGGAATTTATTTTGAATGAATGTAACATTAAATAAAAATGGGGGAAGTTGATATGGAACTGTCTAATTTAATTGCTCAAATTAAAAATATAAAGTAAATTGACGGAAGGAAAATCTCTAGTCAAAGGTATAATCTCCACTTATGGTTCGAATCACTGATCACAGATGCAGAGATAAAATCTTTCATTTACAAATAAACTGGTTATGGTTGTCAACAAGCTCTGACAACCTGCCTAACCTTCCTGATTCGATAACCACAACAAGCTCTGTAGTTATTGCCCTAGCCAATTAAGCAGTCCTAAACACGCTCTTAGGATTTAACCTATTGACAGCATTAATCATTAGACTGGCCACCAATTATAACCAACAAACACACACGCTCGGTTTATTTAGGCTATATCATATATTTCCGCAACAACGACTCAAAAGTTTCTACTACAATTGAATCATATCACTTGCCACATGCACTAAAATTACCCAACAATTACGGATTGAGCACTCTTAGATGGCTGTTAATTACTCACACAATTAAACAGTGATCAAGTATTTAATTGCAAGAAATAATCATATGCATAAGTGAACAGGAAATATATAAATACTTGCAAATTAAAGAACGTAGGGAAATCAATTCGATCTCACAGTTTTGTCGAACCAAAGTTTCGATTTAACCTCTGACTAGATGAAGAAATTAGCCACTCCTCATAGTTGAATTGCAGCCAAAAGTACTGGATTGCAAAGGCATTGCGTTTTTACTAGAAAGCAAGGAATAAAAGATGTTTTTCCCGTTGGGGAATATTGTCGAACACCTGGCGTGTGTCAGAGGCCAGTCCAGAGAAAGGAAACTAGAACTAAACTAAAAAGCTAAACTAGAGGTGTCCTTTTGCTTCTGTACGTCCTCTCCTTAAAAAGCCAAAAGTCAGATGACTCAAAGCTCTCTCCGGTGGTCCCCACACATGTGGACAAAGTCTCCAAAA